>NC_056675.1:6430535-6737857 GCF_018350195.1 Panthera tigris | reverse complement strand
TGAGTCCTGTGACACTTCACTCATTCACATCCATCTTACTGAGCACCAACAATATGCCAGGTACAGTTCCAAGTGCTGAGATACACCAGTGGGCAAATAGGCAAAAACTCTGCCTTCTAAGATATTTCATTTTAGTAAGGGAGCTGGACAAGAAACCTTATAAATTACATACTCTTAGAGGAAGAAGATACACGTACCATAGAGAAAGCAAGGAAGAGGAGTAGAGTGCCAGGGGGAGGGAGTGGGCAGAAGGGTTCCAATTTTACATACCATGGTCAAAGAAGGACTAAGAAAATGACACTGAAGCAAAGACTTGAAGGAGATAAGGGTATCTGAGAAAGAGCATTGCACATAGAAGAAATGACAAGTGCAAAGGCCCTGGGTGTTCAAGGAGGCAATGTGATGGGAATGCAATGAGCAGGGGGAGGGGTAGTAAGAAATGAGGTCACAGACATTAAAAGGGAATCAGAGAACATAGGACCCTATAGGCTACTGGAAGAGGTGTTCTTTCGCCGAGTGAGATGGGGAGCCACAGGAGGCTTTTGACCAGAGGAAGACAAGACCTGGCATTTTAACAGGATCACATCGGCTGCTATTTTGGATAGACTGTAGGAAGGCAATGGTAGAGGCAGGACAACCAGCCAGGAGGCTGCTGCAATAGTTCAGGTGAAAGATGATGGCACCCTGGACCAAGACTGTGGTGGAGAAGGTAGTAAGAATTACTTGGATTCTGGAAAACGTTGATAGTTGTGTGGACAGGAGTACTGACTGCTGGATATGAATATGAGAGAAGCTGTTTCTCTCTGGGTTAAGTAGCTGAAGGGATTGTGTTCCCATCTCCTGAAATGGGGAATATCCGTAACAGGCTACGGCACCTCCAATAATCTAAAGACACATTTCCATGTGGCTCTCATACCAGTCTCTTGAGATCAATAGGTCTCAAATCTGTTCCTCCTTCTGGAGTTTGAATATTTGGTATAATATTCTTGCAACTCTCCTGTAGCTTTAGCATTTTAGCACTGACAATGATCAGTGACTCCTTTCTCTGCCCTCACATCCACTCGGTAAACAAGTACTATTGCTTCTACCTACAGCACACTTCTTGATTTTTGTCCCTACCTTCCTGTTATCACTTCTTGATTTTTGTCTCTACCTTCCTGTTATCACTATTCATGTCCTAAAGTCAGATCCTAAGCAACTCTCACCTCCCATACCACACTCAACAAGTCAGATTCTCTTCCTTCATATGCAATGCTCACCAGCTAGCCTCCTGTTAAGAAAAGCTAACATATCATACCTCAACATCTGCTGACCAAACTAAGCTCTTGGGCCTGGCATTCTTCTCCCACAATCTTACTCCACTCTGACTTACAGACTCATCCCCTATCACGTCTTCTCTATACTCCAATTAATGTGAACTATTTCCTGAACATGTATATCCCCACACACATCCTTCTCCTCCACCTGGAACAGCCTCCATTCTAATGTCACCTATCAAAATCCTAGACCTTCAAGACCCAGCTCAAAGGCAGCCTCCTTCCTGAAACCTAACCCGGCTCTAACCCTAGCTGGAAGTGATCTCTCCTTTGAATCTCTAAAGCATTCAGTTCCTACCTCTTTCATGATATTTAACCACAGTCTTTGGGCCTCTCCTCAGAAGTATTTTTATGTGTGTGTATGTGTATGTGTATGTGTGTGTGTGTGTGTGTGTGTGTGAATTTATATTCAAAGCACCTCAAAATAAAAGATGTCTTCCATTTCTTTTTCTCCAAGCCCACTACTATGAAAAGAGTCCTGTGCACATTAGGTGCTTCAAAATGCTCCTGATTATTTCCCGGCAATTCATTAAAAGGAAGTTCCCCTCCATCAAGAGAAGAATCTATAAATCACTGATGGTTCCAAAAAGACCATTTATAAAAAGTCTCCAGGACTGAGGCTCAAATAAAATTCAGAGAGGTAGATCTCTTCATAGATCAGAGCCACTTTTAGAAAAAATATCGGGGCACCTGGCTGGCGCAGTCAGACATCTGACTCTCGATTTTGGCTCAGGTCATGATCCCAGGATCGTGAGATCAAGCCCCGCATCAAATTGAGTTCTGCACTGAACGTGGAGACTGCTTAAGATTCCCATTCTCTCTCTCTCTCTGCCCCTCTCCCCTGCTTGCACTCTCTAAAATAAAATTTAAAACAAAATTCTTTTTAAAGAAAAGAAGGGGGTGCCTGGGTGGCTCAGTCAGTTGAACATCTGAATTAGGCTCAGGTCATGATCTCACAGCTTGTGGGTTCAAGCCCTACAATGGGCCCTGTGCTGACAGCTCAGAGCCTGGAGCCTGCTTCAGATTCTGTGTCTCCCTCTCTCTCTGCCTCTCCCCTGCTCATTCTCTCTCCGTCACTCAAAAATAAACAAACATTAGGGGCGCTTGGGTGGCTCAGTCAGTTAGGCGTCTGACTTCAGCTCAGGTCATGATCTCGCGTTTCATGGGTTCGAGCCCCGCATCAGGCTCTGTGCTGACAGCTCAGAGCCTGAGTCTGCTTTGGATTCTGTGTCTCCCTCTCTCTCTGCCCATCCCCCACTCACGGTCTGTCTGTCTGTCTGTCTCTCTCTCTCTAAAATAAATATTAAAAAAATAATAAACATTTTAAAAATTAAAAAAAAAAAGAAAAAATACCAAAAACTTGGATCCAAACTCTGGTAGACAGCAGGGCCCCCTAGAACGCCTCAACAGACAGTGGTCAGTCTGAGACAGAGCTAGAGAAGCCCAGGAAGAGAGCAGTTGCCCTTTGAAATAAGCAAATCAAATGTGTCCCTGTGGACAAAGGTTTAAAAGAAAGTTTCTTGGCTGATCTGCTTTTAATTTAGAGGAAAGGGGGAAATCTATGCAGTTCTTCAAGTAGTTTAACTACAAAGCTGTGTGATCTCAAGTATATTCACTTCTAACAGCAGGAGAAATGAGTAATACTGTACTGTGTCAAATAATGCCCCCCCCCCCCCCCCCCCCCCCCGTCTACCTGGAATCTCAGAATGTGACCTTATTTGGAAGCAGAGTCTTTGCAGAGTTCAGATGAGGTCATAATGGATTGGGGGGTTGGGGCTAAACCCAATGACTGATATCTTTATAAGAGAAAGAAGAGGAAGATTCAGATATGGAAACACAGAAAAGAAGGTCATGTGACAACAGAGACAGAGATTCAATGATACAGCCATAAGCCAAGGAGCCCCAAGAATTGCTGGGGACCACCAGAAGCTAGGATCAGTCAAAGACGGATTCCTCTCTAGAACCTTCAGAGGTAGACAGGCCCTCTTGGACTTCTAGCTTACAAAATGGTGAGAATATAGTTCTGCTGTATTAAGCCATGCAGTTGCGGTAATTTGTTATGGCAACCCTAGGAAATGAATACACTTCCTGTTTGATTTAACCAATCAAAAACATATAGACCACCCACTATGTGCAGGATACTGGTAGAAGGATTGTAATGCTGCCTCAAAGCAGAATTAGGAAGGACAACCCCTACCTAGGTGATTGGAGATGGCATCCTCAAAGAATGACCTGGAGAGGGATCTTGACTACGATCAGGATCTACAAGGTAAAGCGTATTCCAGAAACAAGTAATAGTATATGCTAAGGCTCAGCAACATAAAAGGGAACACTAAGTTTAAGGAATAGTGAAAAAAAATTCAATATGACTGAAATGTATGCTCCATGTGGGCAGGAAACAGAAGATGTAGTGAAAAAATAGAGTAGAGCCACCTATGAAGAGGCATATAAGCCACACCCAGGGCTTTGCACTTTATTTTATAGGCAAAGACTAACATGATCAAATTTGTTCCCAGGGAAATTCTTCTGGCAGCAGTATGGAGGAGAGCCTAGAGTGGGGGGCATGACCAACAGCATAGTGATGTATCAACAATCCAAGAAAAACAGGACGGGACTAAAATGAGGAAATGGCAGTGACAGGCAACTGAATCAGGCACTTTTTGAAGAAAAACTGACAGGATGTGGTGGCTGACTGAATATGGAGGGAAGGAGAATAGTAGAGTATGACTCCCAAGTTTTCTAGCTTGGGAAAATCAGTTACTAAAATTAACTAAGGTTGTTATTGGAGGGAAGGGAGGTGGGGACTGGCAGAAAACAGTGTGCTCTGAGGTACACCCATGAACATCTAGTATTCAGGAGCCAGGCGGCAGCAAGAGCAGCAAATAGCGGTTAAGTAAAGTCCTGGAAGGGGACAGGATCACGCACAGGAGTGAAAAAAGAGGGCTGAGAACAGTCTTAGGGAAAATCAACATTTAAAAACAGATGGAGAGGGGCGCCTGGGTGGCGCAGTCGGTTAAGCGCCCGACTTCAGCCAGGTCACGATCTCGCAGTCTGTGAGTTCGAGCCCCGCGTCGGGCTCTGGGCTGATGGCTCGGAGCCTGGAGCCTGTTTCCGATTCTGTGTCTCCCTCTCTCTCTGCCCCTCCCCCGTTCATGCTCTGTTTCTCTCTGTCCCAAAAATAAATAAAAAACGTTGAAAAAAATTAAAAAAAAAAAATAAAAACAGATGGAGAAACAGGAGTGGAAAAGGCAAGAGGAAAACAAGAAGAAAATGATGCTTCTGAAACCAAAGAACAAGAGGTGAGGAAGAATGATCACATCAACAGACAATACTACGGGGTCAAAAAATTAAAGCTGAAAAAAGTGTGTCCAATGGATTCATTATAGGTAAGCCACTGGCAACCTGGGTGTAACCAGTTCTGATGGAGCAGAAGCAGTACCCTGCATTCCAAAGATAATAGCAACTCATGAAGATTTTTTTTTAAGAGGTATGACAGTGAAGGGAACAAAGGCAATTATACCCTGTTTCCCCCTAATGTTCAATCAGCCACCAAGTCCTGCAGGTTTTCATGTAAATGTCACTTACAACTGTTTATTTCAGAAACTTCATGGAGGAGGCTGTCTTGCATGGGACGCTGGGATGAGTGGTGTTTGGATAGGCAGAGAATGTAGTGGACAGCAATGCATTAAGAAAAAGACACAGAGGCACAACAGTAGATAGTGCAAAGTGTCTTCAGCATTACCTTGTGTAGACACACCAGTCTTGCTCGGTTTATTTTGGGGAACACTAAGGAAAGACTCTCAAGTTGAGTTGAGGCCACCCTGCAGAGGGCCTTGAATGCCAAGTTATGGAGTATGGACTGGATGCAGTGGGCACTGTGAACTAACAGGAGTAAATGAGTATTTTAATAAGGTGAGTACAGACACTTGGCCTTTTAGAAAGACTAACAACAGGGAGCCTGTGGTGTCTATCCCCTCTCATCTAAAATTTGATTCCTTGAACTTTAAATTCTTTCCAGGCCAAACCTGTGACTTTCTAAGGTTTCCTGGGCCAATACCCAGTTCCCAAGGATCTCCCTTGTGAACGTCTACCTTGTTTACTAACCCACAGCCTTTCAGTTAACTATTCTAACTCAACTCTAAGTTTGTGGGTGAGTAGGGGTTGGGCTTTCTTTCAACTTAGTCTCAACACCTCACAATAAAAGCTCAATAAATACTTGCCAAATTAAAAATTAGCCCGAAAACATAGTTTTTACACATAAATCTGTATAAGAAAATCTCCCCAAACATAAGCCATCTCAGAGCCCCTGATGTGGATTATCTAAGCCTATGTCTCCCAATTAAATAATCCATATCCATTTTTTTAATAGCCAGACATACACCAGATAATGAGGGGATAGCAGATTGAAATAAAAATGTTAATACCTATAGCTTAACCTCATTTTCCATCAGCAAGTGGCTGTCTTATCTACTGTACTCCACAGGAAAGGCACCCTCTTGGAGTTTATACCTCGGGTGGTAAGTGTATTTTCCCTAACGATGAAGGAGAGCTTGGGTAGAATGAGTGGAGGAGCCCGCTCCTTAACTGGTTATTTGCAGTATGGGACATACTTGGCTGGGTTCATTCATTTCTTTATTCACACATTTAGTGAGCTTCTCCAAAGGCCAAGCAAGTTAGCAGGTGCTGGAATGACAGATCCTCCAAGACTTATGCTAGGATAGTGCTGCTGCGGCAGATCTGCTCCACACAGAGAGAAAACGTTGGTTACAGGCTTTATTTACAGGTAATAGAGCCTCTGGTTAAAAAAAAAAAAAAAAAAAAAAAAAAAAGCAGTAGTTTTTCACAGGACAATCGTGTCCATCTGATCTGAGGCCGCGGGTCGGAAGGACTAAGTTTAGACAAAGAAAGCCAGCTAGGTCAGCTCCTCACCCTTGCTCTTTCGAGGCTCCTGCTCGGAGGATGGGCACAGGGACTCCGGGGACATCTGCTCAGGCAGCTTCTCCATGGGCTGGGTCCAATCCCCGGTGCTGCTCCAAGGCCAAGACTTCCCCTAAAATGTCTTCAGAGCGCGAGACAACGGACGGGCAGTCACTTCAGAAAAGGGAGGGAGAAGAGGGCAGATGCAGGGAAAACGGCAGGTTTCCCGGGAGAGGCTCCCAATTCACTCTCCCCAGGCCGGCTGGGCCCCGGCGCGGGGGCGCGGCCAGGCCTGCGGCCCCAACCCCGCACCACGGGCATCCCTTCGGCCCGAGCCCCCCGCCGCAGTCCGAGCTTCCCCCAGCCACGGCGCAGACCCGGAGCCCCGGCCCGTAGCCCCGACACTCACTGGCGCAGCCGCTCCGCAACGACGGCCACCTCGGCCCCCGGGGCAGGACTGGAAACTCGGGCTCCCCGGCGCGCACTTCCGGGTCCCGTCTAGGCAGCTCGGAGGTCTCCTCTCGATCGTGGGTTCTCCAGGGCCGCTGGGGAGCCGGACTCGGGAGCTGTGTGAAGATGGGGCCTCCTTTGGCGTTCGTCTTTCTCCAAGGAGGGATTGAGAGAGGATGGGCAATGTCCTTTCATTGCCCAAGTGGACCTAGGGTCTAAATTGGTTTCCTTCTCATCGCCACTGTCCCGTGTGCACACCACTTGCCTCCTCCCTTGACCCTTGCCGTTTTACCACCCATCTTCACCTCTCTTTCTTCCAAATCACAAATCGAGGACCCTGCGGAGCCCGAATTTCATATCTATGCCCGCAGTCCAGCCAGTCCTTTCCTTTTGTGGCTTCAACTTGGCCAGTGTTCCCCCTTCACTACTCCCAGCGCCTCCCAATTGCGCCTCGAGTGTATAAGTAAGCAGGACATATCAGTGCCAATGGGCTAAAAGAGGAAGAAAAGCCTTAGAAATAGGGTCAAGATTCAAAGAGCTTACAGTGCCCGGAGTTTGCCAGGGGCATATTTGACGTGTTGAAACAGTAAAGATGTTAGGGAAATTTGTTCATGATAAGGGGAGTTTCCTGCTAAACTCCGAAATAGCAGTTACCAGCTATGGAGTACTTAAACTGACCTTATCTCATTAATCTTCACGACAATCCCATGAAGTTTGTACTTTTTGTAATTTTAGTGCCAGAAACTGCAGACTCAGTAAGCAAGTAAAGGCAGCATTTAGAACCCTTGCCCGTTCAAACCAAAGCGTCCAAACTGCGCCCAGGAAGGACAATGGTTAGATGGAGTGGAGATTTGTAAATGAGCAAGTGCAGGAAAGAAAGACAGACACTGTCATTATGTCCAAGTTGTAAATTTATAAACATGGATGGAATACAAATATAAGAGGTTAACCATTTTCTAAAAGTGAAGAGTGAATGAGATCCATCAGCAAAATGAAAAATTCCAGTATTTCTTTGACTTGTACAGTGCACCATCTGCTTGAAATCATCCTTCCGGTCTGGGATTAAACACTCATTCCTCCATGCACTTGAATTTTTGAAGGGAGTGTAAGATGTGATACCATTAGGATACAAATGTTAGCAAAAAGAGACAGATGTCACAGTTTGATGACTCCAGTAAGGAGTGCCTAAGGGGAGGCAATTCCTACCAGTCTAGGATTCCTGATGGTCTCTCAAGTTCATATTTAAGCTCTCCAAATCCAGGGTACTCCCCTGGACAATGCTAGTCCTGCACTGCTAACTGCTTGCTCCTTAGTTAGTTCCCTTTTTTCGATTTTATGCCAAACACTTATATGTTCACTGGTTTTTATATTGGTGTTTATAGTAACTTTTTGGCACTTAATAGATGACCAGTACCTTTTACATTATCTTATTTAATTTTCATGCTACTGTTAACCATTGTACAGATGAGGGAACTAGGGAGGCTAAGTAAAATTTCCAAAGTCACACAGCTAGTAAACAGCAAAGTACATAGGTAAGTCTAATTCCAAAGCCATTGCTTTGGTAACTAATCTGCTTTAGTCTTCATTGCTTAATGGTTTGATTCCTGTATGTTAACTGTACCCACAGGCTACTACTACTGAATATCCTAGCACCTGGCAATAGTATTACTGAATGAATGAAAAGAATCGTTGAGATTACATTTTCAGATGTGGGAATCCCATTGTGCTTTGCAGTTATGATACCTCAGGGACCTCTTTGGAACTTCATTCTTCAATTTCCTCAGTTGCCTACATCCCACTTCCTAGGGTGAGACATTACTCCAGAGAGCTTAATTACCTCAAAGATGCCATACTCCTTCATCTGAAACCCTTACAACATGCTCTCTTTTGCCTGAAATCCTCCCCTTGCTCCTTCCTCTTCCAGTGGTCTCCATCTGTCTAGTCTACCTCTATTCACTCTTTTGCTCAAGCCAAAAACCTAGGAATCAAACTTGATTTTCCCATTACCCACTTTACTCCACTGCTATAATTTAACCAGAAGTGATAGTAAACCTAAGAATACAAGTCCATCAATCAGCAAATTCCAGTTAGCAGGATAAAAAGCATATTCTGGGCACTGAGAAGTGTAAATATAAATCTAGTAATGGGCGTGGAGGTACCTTGACAGGAGGTAAGAATTTGGGAGCTCTGACCTGTGGCCTGTCATTGACAAAACTATCTAAGCCTGTTTCAGGGAGCAGGGCCTCTGACTAGCTCCCCAAAGGTACTGTCTCCTAGTATCCCAGACAGCTCTGGGAGCATTCAGGATCAACTGCAAACTGATAATAGTCAATCACTGAGGATGTAACAGGGAATGGAAAGCTACCAAAGAAAACTTCTCCAGGTTCTGCGATGTCTAATACCAACATCATGATGATGGGAAGCTTGGGAGTCAGGCCTTTGAGCCATTAACTTGCTGACTGACCCTAGCAGGTTCTTCAACCTCTCTATACCTCAGTTCCTCTGGAATACAGAGCTAGTTCCCTTGCAGAGTTGTTGTGACAGTTAAGTTGGAATATGAATGCACATACACATACATGTAGGTAGGTGGACAGATGGAAGACAGATAAAATTAGATGTACCTTAACTATTAGATTTTGTCTCTTCCTTCCCCAGTCTTCAAGATTAAAAGAATAAGAACACAAACTCATACTGGACTGATTAAATATTGCAAGCTTAAAGAGACAAGTTAATTCTCCTTGAGGATTATTTTGGTTTCTCATTTTTTAAACGTTTTACTTATTCTGCCTAGCTCTCTGAAACCTCAGTCTATTTATGTGCCAACAACATCCCAATCGAAAAACCTTTAAGACCCTAAACATTCAGACTTTGTTCCAGAAGTTTGTGTAAGAGCAAGCTTTGTATCAGTATGAAGGAGAGTGATCCAGTCTTGTTGTGAAGCAGGTTTCTGGAAGGAAGTGAGTTGCAGCCAGGAAGGTGACTCCAAGATTTTCAAATGCTTCTGGCTGAGGCCTTTAGATATTTTTTGAAACAGATTCTGAGTATCAAACACACCTTTATTCAAGTGGAAGTACAAAAGCACATTCCTAAACCAATTGCATACATGTGATTTTTTACATATTCTGCTATTTAGGGATTAATCTGTTTCATAATTAACAGAAGTGACCACTGGTCTCTGTACATAAAGGGATACACATTCATAGACAAGGAAAGTAACATGCATTTTCATTTGCTTTTACATTTAAATCAATTCATTTAGTTCTCTACTTTGCCCTGATAAGATCCTATGCTTGCTGATGGCTAAGCGGCAAAATATAGTCGTAGAACTATCCTAGAGGTTAGCCATAAGAGGCTAATAGAATAAGCAATAGATTTTTATATATTTGTTGAGGATCTCTAGTGAATATTGTAACATCTGAATCACAAAGGCCTCACTTGCTGGAATGACAAAAAGAATGTTAAATAACACTTGTCTAATTCACAAAATGTTATGAAGCTTAAGATGGAAACATATAACAAAATACAATAAAATGCTTTGACATCACCTAAAGAATCATGAATTCTTGGCAAAGTGTTAACAGTGACCCTGAACTCTGGACATCCGACATCTGTGATCAAAAAACCCAAGTTCTTTTATATGGTATGTGGACTCTGGTATAATACAGAAAATGTGATGAATAAACAATTATACACAAAGCTCCCACACTTCAAATACCGTCTTGCATTGATGAGGGAGACTGGGGGGCAAAAATTCAAACAGATAAAGAAGCAAGCGTAGTAATTAAAATTTTACCAGGAACAGACCTGACACTCTCTTGAAATACTCTCTCTAGAGATATTACCTAAGAACAGCAATATCTTTTTTGAAAAGTTGCATTCCCTTATGAAGTTCTCAGACTTTTTTGTACATGTTCTTTATATTTTGCTCTATCAAAAGCAGACCTGAGCATTTTGCTGGCCTTCAACAGAAGTATATAAGATAGTTCTAAACTTCACCATGCAGATTAGGCGCTGAGTGAATGCAGCTAGACCACCAGGCGTGTTGTTGGCTCCCTGATGTTCTTATCATCTCTTATTAGAGGGCCGTGGATGCAGACAAGGCAGCTAAGAATGTGGGTGTCATTTGAAAGTATTTATTAGCTGCCTGCCCCAAATACATGGGAGATAGAATCCTTCAAACTCTTGGATGGACAGGACGTGGAAATCCAATTCTTTTTAAAGGAAGATGCTTCAACTTTAGGAAAGAAGACAGCAACATCAAGTAGGGACGGTATACCTGCTGGTGAAAAGCTTAACACTAGAAAACCATCATTTGAAGGTGCTAAGAGAATGGAGAAATCAACAGGAATCCAAGTGTTGTGGCTGGAAAGGAATAGGAAGTAGGATGCTCAGGAAACAGCAGACCTAAGAGTCTGTTTTGAAAAAATCTTGGGCTGATGACAGCAGAAAAAGCTAAACGAGCTACTTTCCAGAAGTTAGTATGTTTGTACATTGGTGTATTAACAATATCTTAGAGAAGCTATAACAGGAACCAATTTGAGGAAAAATAAAATTATTTATAGGCCATATTTTTAAAAATAGCTTAAATGAGTTCCATAAATAAAGTTTATATACCTACGTACACCACCTATTAAATAAAAGAATGCCATGAGGAAACAGCACTGCATTCACCAAGTCACTTCTCAGACTATATTCTTCTGCAATGAAAAAGATCAGGGCTATATACTAACAATTTTATATAAAATTTTCACTCCAGTATTTTGATGTGGAGTAAAGCCTGAAATATGGTAAATTTTTCCATTTGCATTAGATTAGATTCTAGTCTGGACTTTCTAAGGATAAAAAAAAAAAACTTGAACTCTCACTGAAAGATTTGTCATATTTACTACACTCAAATGGCTTCTCCTGGGTATGGAATGATGTTGAATGAGGGGTGGAATATGACTGAATCTTCCCATGTGCATATGTTTATTACATTCATAGGCTTTCTGCATGGAATGAATTTGATGCTGAACAAGGTAGTTTCTTTGAAGGCTATTTCACATTCATTACAGTGGCAGAATTTTATTCCAGTATGAATTCTCCAATGGTGACTAAGGTATGAAAACAGCATGAAGCATTTACCACACTCAATATATTGGTAGGGTTTCTCATTGGTATGGGTTTGCAGATGTTGATGAAGTTTTCCTACATTCATCACATTCAGACGGTTTCTCTCTGGTGTGTATTCTCTGATGATGAATAAAGGTTGAGCTGTGACTGAAGGCTTCACCACATATATGATTTCTCCCTGGTATGAACTCTCAGATATTGAAGGAGGCCTGAATTTGACTGAAGGTCTTCCCACGTTCATCACATTCATAAGGTTTCTCTTTGGTATGAATTCTTGGATGTTGAACAAGGTGTGCTCTCTGACTGAGGTTCTTTTCCCATGCATCACAATCAAAGGCCTTTTCTCTAGAGAGGACTTCTTGTTGAAGAACAAGATCTGAGCTATGATTGAAACTTTCCTCATAATCATTACACTCATAGGATTTCTCTTTCCCATGAATTTTGTGATGCTGAATAAGGCATGAAGTTTGACTGAAAGCTTTTCCACATTCATTACATTTGTGTGGTTTCTCTCCTGTGTGAATTCTTTGATGCTGAATAAGATGGGAACTCAATCTGAAGTCTTTTCCACATTCATTACACGTATAGGGCTTTTCTCTGAGATGACTTCCTTGATGTTTAACAAAGGTCAACCCACAATCATTGTATTCATAGGCTTTCTCTTCACAGTGGACTTTCTGATGTTCAACAAGGTAGGAGGTATTATAGAAGTCACTGCCACATATAGTACACTTACAGGGCATCTCTCTGTGAATTTTCTGATGTTGAGTAAGATGTATACTACGACTGAAGACCCTTTCACAATTACTACATTTATAAGATTTTGCTCTAGTGTGAATCCTCTTATGTGGAGTTATGTCTGAGCTCTGACTACAGGATTTATCAGATGCTTCACAGGATTTATCAGATGGTTCACATTTATAGGGCTTTTCCCTAGTGTGTATTCTTTTATGTCGACTAAGACTTGAACTCTGACTGAAAGATTTTTCACATTCTTTACATTTGTAGGGTTTCTCTCTGGTATGAATTCTCTGATGCCTAGAAAGGGCAGAGCTCTGATGGAAGACTTTCTCACATGTATCACATTTATAGGATTTCTCAGTGGCAGAAATGCTCTCACATTTACTAAGGTGGGAGAGATCCATTAAGCTTTCCTTATATTCACTACTCTGAACATCCTGTATTAGATTTATTTGTTCATGTTTACCAGCAGCTGAATTCTGGTTTACGCCCATATCATACTTATCAATGTCATCAATATTCTGTATTCTAAGAACTCTCTGATCTGTATCAAGGGTAGAGTCCAGACTGAAGCTTTTTTCAGGTTCATTACATTCATTGTTCTCACTGGTGAAGGTTTTCTTGCTGATTGTTATTTGCCTAAACTCTCTCTCCAGGAAGAGAAATTTCCTTAGGATTTCCTGAAGCCTTTCTAATCTGTCCTCAGGTTTAGACATTTCTCTAGTCCCAGGAACTTGGGCAATATCCTTTTTGAGTCTTCCTACTCTCACTTTGTATGAATGTACTTCTTCCAAAATTTCCTGCTTAGGAATCAACAGCTTGTTCTCTTCTCTGGTCTCTCCATCTGATTCAATATATAAATAGAAAATGCAAATGTAATCTGTACCCTATGCTTAGGGGAAAACAAACAAACAACAACAACAACAAAAAAAAAACCCTCAGAGATGAGAAAACTAATCTAAAATCTACTAAAATGAGAGTTTATTTACTCAGAAGTACTCGTACAGAATCTCAACAGCAGATATAAGGGCATGACTAAGAGCAGTGATGTAGTATCCAAATGGTTCAGGGTATGGTGCAAACAGGGTTTTCAGCAGAGCAAGAAGGTAGTCAATTAAGGTGTTTCAAAGGAGATAGCAGGGAAATAGTTCAAAAAGAATTATAGATAAGCAACTTGAGTAGGGACTCAGTACAACTTGTGGATGACAAGGGATAAAATAAATGCAAAGAAGTCATCAAAACTGAAGGGAAAAGGAAGGAGCTCTCTCCATCTGGTATACAGGCCGAGCTCTTCATTCTGATTGCCAAAGCGGCTACAACTTGGCTCCACAACTGGACTCTTATCTCCCTACTAATTCCATCTGATTGATTCTACCTTACTCACCTGAGCAGTCATCTCTTAAGACTTCTCTATTCTTAGTTTCCAGATCAAAGACCTGTAGATCTTGTTCCAGCTGGGAGATCCCATCAGGCTTGGGAAATGGAAATCCTGCTCATAGAGAAGGAAATGGGATGTGGCAATTTATCCCCAGATACTACACCAGCCACTTTTTCTCTTAACTAATGGCTAATGGAGAGAAAGTAAATTCTCACAAGACAGTAGGGAAGGCCTGGAGAGTGAGAAGGGCAAAGATCCTCTACAAGGATCTCCTATTGGTGCTCCAGAAATGGGTGTATTACAGGGCAAGTTGATGACTTTGGGAGAGGTTTTCATTTAAATAGTACTCAGACAAGGGAATCTGTGCAAGGGTGTTTATGTGTTTTCACAGAAGTGATCATTTTCACTCTTTAGCTGTTGCCTATAGATCAACCTTTGTATTAGACCTGGTCTACAAATATGAGACCTGGTCAAAAGGGAAGTCATCAAAATATAACTGCGGGACTGGAGGAAAGTGAATACTCAAGCACCTATTGTGTGGTGTGCTAAACTGCAGCAACAGAATCAGTGAAGACTGAATAAATGCTCTAAGAACCAATCTCAATTTGCTTCAGGGCACATGAGGAAACAAAAAAATAACACATTCTTATCCATTAGGAGCTTACACTCTTGTTTATTCGACAAACATCTATGGGGTGTCTCCTATAAGCAAAGTACCTAGAGACAGATACAAACTAACTATAATGTGATATTAAAGAAGAAAGTGCAATAAAAGTGCACTTCCACATAAAAACGGTCTTTTTCTGGCTTATATAATGAATTGCTAGGATCTAATCTCTTTCAAAGTAAAAGCAAGAAGCAGTCTGATCCTGAGGGGCAGAACTATTATAGTACTAAAGGGGCAGTTTTTATACATGTTCAGCCCAGAAAGCTTCTTGTGGCACACATACGAGGTGGTCTAGCTCAAGCCCCTCAAATCCAAAAGCCTTCCTCTCCACTTACTGAATATCTACACAATTTGTTATTGTTCTCTTATCCTGACATGTCACTATAAAATGTAGTTTATGGACTTTTATTTAATTGGTTTCAGGAATTATCATCCCTACTTTATTTACAAACTCTCATTAGCAGCGACAATATATCTTCTATCTTGCACTTCTTTTGGCTCATTTACTTAAAAGCTACTTATTGAATGCCAATTTTGTGTCCTAGTGTTAACATGTAACAGGTAACCAGTGTTTCTAAAAGGGCACTGGGCCTGGAAAATATTACAAATCAACAGCTGTCCTCTTGAGATTCCATGTGAGAGCCTATGAGCAGGCAGATGAGAACAGATACAAGAAAGGCTTTACTATGTTTCTGAATTCCTGCTGAGCATTAATAGTCTATTCCCCTTTTGGATGCTTATTTAGTTAAGGTCCTCCATACCAAATGAAATAATTTTTCAAATTAAAAAGTTAGTGTGGCATGAAGCAGCAAATATTTTGCTCAGAATTCTGACCACATAATTTGCAACTTTAACTCAGTATTAACTAAGGTGTTTCTAAGTATTTGATAACTGAAGCAAACTTTGGTTATTTACTCTATACACCTACGTCACCTACACACAACAATGTGGAAAAAAGGGTTTGATTTTATTTATTAAAAAAAAAATTTGTTTAATGTTTATTTATTTTTGAGAGAGAGAGAGACAGAGTGTGAGCAGGGGAGGGGCAGAGAGAGAGGGAGACACACAATCCAAACCACAGTCCAGGCTCTGAGCTGTCAGCACAGAGCCCGACACAGGGCTCAAACACACGAACCTGAAATCATGACCTGAGCCGAAGTCGGATGCTTAACCAACTGAGCCACCCAGGCGTCCCTGATTTTTTAACTTTTTTTTAATGTTTATTTATTTTTGAGAGAGAGCATGAGCATGAATGGGGGAGGGGTGGGGAAGTGGGCAGAAGATCTGAAGAGGGTTCTGCACTGACAGCAGACAGCCCAATGAAGGGCTTTAACTCACAAACCGTGAGATCACGACCTCAGCCAAAGTCAGATACTTAACTGACTGAGCCACCCAGGGACCCCAGAAGGATTTGATTTTAGACTGTGTCCAATGTAATGCAGTCAGGTATAAAAGAAAATGCCTGCTGGGCAATTAGAAATACAAGACCACAGTTTAGATGAGTGAACAGGGTTTGAAATAGACTTAAAGTCACCTGTATCATCAGTATCATTAAAATATTAAGCTAAGGTTTACTGCTCATTTCGTAGGTGCAAAGTACCACACGAAGAACTTTACAAATTTTCACTAACTTAATACTCATCCTAACTTTACAAAGTAGAAACTATTGTCATACCCATTTCCCAAATAAAAAAATGAAGACTGAGAGGTTAAGTAACTTGCCCAAGGTCACAATAACAGGTAAAGCTAGGGCTCAAAGCCAGTCTTATTTCAGAGCCTGGCTTTTACATAATCTACTAGTAAAAAAATAATGACTATGAATGAAGTCCTTCCTCCAAAATTCGTACAGAAAGAGAACAGAGGACCAACACATTGACGATGGAGTAAAGGGTGAAAACAATAAAAATAACAGAGAAAGTTATTAGAATAATACATGGAGAGCCAAGATCCAACAGATTTGGAGTCGTGGATGTTCCAATTAAAAGGAAACTAAAAAAGATCACTTAATGTCAAAGAAATAAAACTCTCCTTATAATAAAAATCCTAACTCCTTGGCAACAGTATAAGCAATATTCAATTTGAGGAAATTCCCCTATCAAGAAATAATTCAAACACGCTCCTGAAATTTGTTTGTATTTAAAAATCTGGTCTATGGGGCACCTGGATGGCTCAGTCGGTTAAGCATCTGACTTCGGCTCAGATCATGATCTCACGGTTTATGAGTTTATGAGTTTGGGCGCATCGGGCTCTGTGCTGACTGCTCAGAGCCTGGAGCCTGCTTCGGATTCTGTGTCTCCTCCTCTCTCTGCCCCTCCCCTGCTCATGCTCTGTCTCTCTCTGTCTCTCAATAATAAATAAACGTTAAATAAAAAAATATATAAAAATCTGGTCTATATCTCATATCACTTGCAGTCCTTTCCAAAAAAGCATGTACATAACTATTAGCCAGGTACTTATGTAATTTAATCTAATTTAATCCCTGGCACAAACCCAGAAAGGCATACGTTATTTTTCATGTTTTATAGATGAAGATAATCATTATCAGTTTAAATAATTTGTTCAATATATCACAGTTGGGAAGATAAACCCAAGTCTGATTTCACAATTTACATTCTTTCCAAATCTACCATTTTAAAGGCCACAGGAAGCATGAAGGCAGGTTTTCTTGTCATTGATCTGAATGCTTTTTCCTAAATTTTAAAGTCAAAACTCTAGGCTTTCAAAATATGCATTTACTTTAAATTTTTCCTATCTAAAATTACTTTATTAAAGCCTTTTGATTAATTCTATTTAAACTTTACAGTTCTCCAATTAATTTATTTTTAACTTAATTTGGTCTTTAAAAATAACATTTAACTGAATCCAGTACTACACTATATGTTAACTAACTTGAATTTAAACAGAACCTTGGATAAATAACATTTAAAATTTACCTCATTATTTGGTTTGTTGCCTGAACCAGTTATGCTAAGATTTTTGCCACATGGAAGCTTTATGCCTTTCTTCTTGGTCCTTAATAAATACACAAATAAAATCTCTCCTTAGCAGTATTATTCTTGCATAGATACCTATTTTAGTGGAATGTACCCCTAACACAGTTTTCTTTTGAATGCATGCTCTTTCTGTTCCCAAACTGTACAGCCTTATGCACTTCTGTCCAATTTTTCATGGCTATTTCTAATTGTCATCAGAGTATTAGAGCCATAAGAATATAAAAAACACTATAGGGGCGCCTGGGTGGCTCAGGCAGTTACGCATCCAACTCTTGATTTCGGCTCAGGTCAAGATCTCACAGTTTGTGAGTTCGAGCCCTGCATCGGGCTCTGCACTATCAGTGCAGAACCTGCTTGGGATTCTCTCTCTCCCTCTCTTTGCCCCTCCCCAGCTCGGGCTCTCTCTCTCTCTCTACCTCTCAATATAAATAAATAAACATTAAACATACACACACACACACACACACACACACAAAAGCACTCTATATACGGTTGGACTAACTGTTCTAAGGGGTAAAATAGTGAAAAAGAGCCTAAGTGTCAGAATCAGATCTGAGTCCTAAGCCTAGCTGTGACCTTGAGCGGATCACTTGACTTTTCTGAGCCTCAGTTTCCTCACGTATAAAATAGAATAATAACTACTTCACAGGGTTATGGTGAATTAAATGAGATATGTACAGTACCTCGTAACACGTTGACTCCTCAATAAATAGTAAATAGACTGGCAGTAAAAGACATTCTATACAAAATCATTTTTGTCCTCATGACATCAACTTCAAAAAGTAAAAGGTAGGGGAGCCTGGGTGGCTCAGTCGGTTAAGCGGCCGACTTCGGCTCAGGTCATGATCTCGCGGTCCGTGAGTTCAAGCCCCGCGTCAGGCTCTGTGCTGACAGCCCAGAGCCTGGAGCCTGTTTCGGATTCTGTGTCTCCCTCTCTCTGACCCTCCTCCATTCATGCTGTCTCTTTCTGTCTCAAAAATAAAATAAATGTTAAAAAAAAAATTAAAAAAAAAAAAAAAAGTAAAAGGTATGTGTCAAACACTTCCTGATTTATCAACTTATCAACAACCAGAATTTTGATAAGCATGTTTCCAATGATGTTATCTAAAAAGGCACCTGCCCACACTGCCTCTGTGTGAAATGGAATCCAGACCACTTTCCTGGTCTCCTGAACTAAGTCACAAATGACTCCCCTTTGGTGACCCTCAAGCCAGTAATCCACTCGTTGTCAATAGAATATGCTTCTTTTTAGATTTGGTAATGAAAAGTCTGATTTTTTACTTACTTTTTTATAGCTCAGCTGTTCATACTTTGTATATTTACTACTTTATAGTAGAAGCACTTATCCAAAAGGAACAAAGTTTTGATGTCTGCTGCAAATACAACTCTGAGCTACTGCCATGGGAAAAAGAACTTGATAGTGGGGTTGCTAAGTCAGGGACTGAATTATAATCCTTATTCTACAACACCAAACATTAAGCTAATTAAGTGTAAAATCTTAAACTTCAGGTGAAGTTTGCCGAGCCCACAAAAATGAAAGGCATCTCCTAATTTTTGTAAAAAATAATTACTGGGGCACCTGGGTGGCTCAATCAGTTAAGTGGCCGACTTCAGCTCCGGTCATGATCTCACGATTTGTGGGTTCAAACCTCGCGTCAGGCTCTGTGCTGACAGCTCGGAGCCTGGAGCCTGCTTCAGATTCTGTGTCTCCCTCTCTCTCTGTTCCTCCCCTGCTTGCACTGTCTCTCTCTCAAAAAAAAGATTTAAAAAAATTTTTAAAAATTACTAAAAAGATGCTGCTGACTTGGTCACCAAAGCAAGTTGAATAGGAGGGCTTCTTGTGTGCATTTGTACCCATTAGGTGTGAGTGTGCATGCACGTCCTGTATATGTGCAGAGATGACAGAGAAAAAAATTCAGTCCAACAGCATGCTGTGCTATTAGGCTGATTAAAGTGCTAAGAAGTTTTTTTTTTTTACTCCAAAAAGTAGACAGGTTAACTGTTGGAAATTATGTAATTATTAGATAAAATTAACAGTAGTTTACAATTACATATCACTTTACAGTTTACAAAATTGTTAAATATACATTCAGTTTAATACCCTGAAATAAGGAAATTCAATTCTTTTGCCCTCCCATCTCCCATCCGTGAAGGACAGAGCTAAGGAAAACTTGATCCGGAAAAGTCATATAAATGCGTCAATCTGTATAGCACCACAAAGAGTAAAGGAGACAAAGGCAGGGCCTTGGAAGGGGCCACAGGGACACAAAGGAGAAGACTAGAGTGTTAAATATGAGGAAAGGCCAGGGGTTGCAGGAAAATTAGGCAACAGAAATGGCAGGGTCACGTTCACTCAGAAAAGAACAGTGCACAGCATATGTCCCACATTCTAAAATAACATGAAAAGATCATAACTGAAGAGCTGGAGTTGAACTTTGTGGTTTCACAGAACACAAATAGATGACCACCAACCGTGGCTTACGAATGAACTCATAACTCAGGTTCAAAATGCATCTGGCTGCAACGGAGGGCCTCCTCGGCCCTTCAGAAATTTAACAAAGGTCATCTGAGGAGCTGCAATCTTACATAGTGATGGCATCCTGAGAGCATCGATCAAGTGTTAATATCTTACAATCGTGGAAAAGGAGTTTCCGAGCGGGGCCGAGCAATATCGATGGGAAGCCGATACCTGGGCCATCTCTTGGAGATTCCTGCTGAAAGAACTGCAAGTGTTTCTCCAGAGAAAGCACTTGCCTGGGTATGACTCAGGGCCGGGCAGGAATTCACACTATGAATCCGGGTGGTAGGAAGGCGGAGAAGTATGCCTACAAAGATCAAAGAGCCAGGAATGGGAAACACACTAAAAACCTTCCAGTGGGCAGACTGCCTCCCCACAGATAACAAGACTTCTTTAATCCTGAGTGTAATCAAGGAGACAAAGGAACACCCTGGATGGCACCAGCATAGGCAAAGCCAAAAAAGGGGGGGGGGGGGAGAGGGGAAAGAGAGGGGGGAAAGAGAGGGGGAAAGAGAGAGAGAGAGAGAGAGAGAGAGAAAAGAAGAGTGTGATTAAATATATTCATACATTAAAAAAAAAAAAAAGCAGCAGAGACAGGCAAAAAAGGAGGAAAGGGGGGATGTTCAAAACAAGTGGGCTGCCAATAGCCCTACAGGCTGCCTAAGCCCAGCAGCCTACTGTACCATCCAAATGACCCAGGAGAGACTCAGTTTAAAGCTGATACTTCTGCCCAGGGTGAGGTTACTTAGAACTACCATCTGGATGACTCACTGAAATAGACTCACAGTGAGTCAGGTCTTTAAATGAAATCTCTCCAACTCTGCCTGCTTAGAGGTGAATTTATAGGGATGTTAAGAGGTGAGGGATTATTCAACAAGGATTTTAGCCTATCTTTAAAAAAAGCATTTCTTTTTCCAAAGAAAATGGAAAGCTTTCAGATACAGAGACAATGAATTACCAAGAAAGAAAGTGGTTGTGGATTGGGAGGCTCTAGGGTCTCTCTCATAAAAAAAGAAAAGACAGGGAAGTCAAGAACTTAAGCCAAGCACAAGCAAGTTTCCCTTTTCTAACAGGGAACAGATGTCCCACAAAAGCAGCAATCATTAATTACAAATAAGGAATAAAACGTCTCATCTTGAAACCCCCAAGGAAAACCCACTCCCAGAGGAGATGACCTTGAAGACGGAGGATTCAGAGGTTCTAAGACCTGGAATCTGAGCCACACTCTACGTTCTCAGAGACCTCACACCTCCTCAGAAACCAAGGAAGTAAAGAAATCCTAAAAGGTAAACTGAATAATAAGAAAGTCCTTACCCACTGAGACCACGTTCCCATAATTCTCTAACATCACTTCTCTGTAGAGATTCCTCTGAACAGGGTCCAGGCATCCCCATTCCTCTCGAGTAAGGTGCACAGCCACATCCTCGAATGTCACAAACTCCTGAAATAATACAGCCTGGCTGCGCTGGGGAATGAGGCCACTAGAGCATCATGGCCAGAAAATGAAGGAGATGACACAAAGAGGGTGTCCACTGTGTAGCAAAGCTGGGGAGGAGGGAGAAGAGACTAGAATCTAGGGAATAAGTTCCATAACCTTTAATATCTAATAAACGCCCATCACAGCACCAGGGATAGAGAAGGAACAGTGTTTACTGGTGGTGGTGGGGAGATGGGAAGGTGGTTTGTGTGAAGTCCAGGTCTCTGAAGAGGATCAATTTCCAAATTGGGGTCTGCTATTGAAAAAAAAGATTCAGGCAGGGTTTACGGATGGGTTGAGGGAAGGGCCACACTCGATCAGTAGCAACAGTCCCTGAGGAAAAACAGAGGGTTCCTCAGCTCACCTGGTACCTGGCTGGCAGGAGCGTGGCTGCCTGGTCTCCTGGGCTTCCCTCATGGGGAAGAGCAGGCACCTGGGGAACAGGTGGAGCTGAGGGAGGAGAAAGGAGCCAAGAGTGAGAGCAGCCCTTCCCCAGGGCTCCCTGACAGAAGAGGGAGTCAGTGGGACCCTTCTGTACATCAACATTCTAGTAACACCAATCAACATTTATCAGGTACTGAGTGCGTCTACTCTGCTCCTTCTCAGCACTGGAATGCCCTCCTTACCCACATTTAGACCTGATACAGGATTTTCTTAAGAAATCTGATATCTCACTTTACTCTCATGACAGGACATTCCTCTAACAGAAGGGTAAGCACTATACCTGTTTTGCAGATGGGCAAAGCAAAGCATAAAGACTTGCAGTGACTTGTCCAGGGCAGAGGTTATTTAGTCAGCTTCTGACGCTTTCCCAGACCCTGTTCTGTAAATTTCATTAAGCCTTTATGTGAACTGGCACTGTCTCTACGACCAGCATGTAAGGCTCCCAAGAATAAAGAATGGTCACCTGTTTCCTCACCATCCTTTCCACAACACTCTACACGCCGTGGCACTCGCAGTGTGAGTTGCTGACACGTAAGTTATTTCGGGCACTGCAGCTGGCCACATGTAATCTCAGAGAAGGTTCTTACAAAACAAAAAAAAGTACCAGACATATCAACCTATCTATACGATTTTACATAAAGATGTGACTGTGGAGTCAATATGTGATGTGTGTCCACGCATTGTGCTCAACCAAGGAATTAAATGGTTGGTTTTTTTGGCCAAAATCAGATTAGTCACAAACACTGCAGCTGCAACAGAATGGCAGGTGGCAAAGCTCGCAAAGTCATCAAGGAAGGAAGAAACTAAGTGAAAGGAACAGGGGGAGAGATGGGCCCTAAACCTAAGAGGAAGTAAAAGCGAGGCGGCGAGGATTGTGAGATGCAGCAAAAGCAGCATTATCCTAGAAATGAATCTGGGATCAAGTAAAAGGCTGGACGAATGAAAAATAGCTAAAGCAGAGTGAATGCCACCACTCTGCCTATTAAAGAAAGAGAGGCTGTCCTTAATATAAGAGCCCAAGACCAGGACTGAACTGAGTCACATCTGTCCTTCCCTTCCAGACACCCTGGGGGCCATCTTCTTATCGAAGTTCTTGGCCTCCTAAGTACCAGGCCCGGGAGCCCCACTGCAACTCCCATTCAACTGGACTGAAGGGCTCTCTCTGCCTTACCCCCGTTGAGTTCCTGTTCCATGTCGGTGTCCTGCGCGAACTGAGGCTCTGGGGACAGACCCTCAGGCTGGCTCCCCAAAGACTGAAACTGGACAACCGCTGATCCTGCTGCTTCCTGGGCTGGTATTTCCTCCATCCCTGTTCTGGAGGACAACGATCATCACTGCTGGGTGAGATTGGGAAAAATTATTGTAACAAGTTAAGACGGCCCATTATTTTACATCCTCCGGACTGAGCAAAGTATCTGACATGCTGTAGATACGCCACAAAAACAGCTACAAATGATTTACCCACCTAAACAAAACAACAGAAAGAAAAAAATGGAAAAATTTCCGTTTCAAATAGCTATGAACCAAACCATATGGTCCAAGTATGGTTTATTTAAACTCTCCACCAATTCAGAATTTGTGATATTTCAAGAAAAAAACAAACAAGAAAGTACAACTTAATAGAGTTCTGTGGGAAGTTTAAAATATTTGAAATACGCAAACTTCTTTCAAGGCTCAAGTTTGTACCTAGAAAAGTATGCCAGTTATGATTATTTATTATTTTTTCAGCAGACCCCTGAGAAATTATTTGGTAAACGCTCGGTCAGCGCACTTTGAATTACTAAACGGGCTTGACTAATAACAAAATTCCACTCAGGGGGTCAGACCCTTCGCCGACAGACTAGGTGGGCAGACCGCTTCCCACTGGCCCGACAGTAACCCTGGGAAGAGCTGCGGTTCTCAAACAGGTTTGGCCGGCGTCCTTCAAAGCCAAGGACGCGACAGGCTTCCGTCCCGCTTCCACAACCCTCAGAAAGGGCCCTCGCGCCCAGTCCTCAGAAGGCCTCGCCCGGCGCTGCCCTCCTCTCGCTTCCCTGTCAGGAGAAGACGCGATCCCGAAAGGGCGAGGGCGGGCCACAGAAACCCAGCTCACACCAGGGCAGAGTCACCGGGTCCTGGCGGCGGGGCCATCGGTTCGCTGGGCGTCAGGGCGAACCCTGACTGAAGGAAAACAGGCCCTCGCCCGCCCGCCCTGGAGCGCTCTGGGGACGGGAACCGCCGTCGACCGAGTTCCCGGGCGCTTCCTCCTCCTCCCCGGGAGCCTAACCTAGCCGCGACCCCAGGACTGCTACCGGGAACTCACCCGAAAGGAGGGGCAGGCCGAACGGCCGTCCCGTCGCGGACACCCTCGCTCTAGGGGCAGCCCTGGGCTTTCCGGGGGCCGCTCTAGACCGCTTGGAGGCCGGCGCTTCTCAGTGGCACTTCCGGAGGCGGAGTCCCGTGGCCGTGGGCGGAAGGTGGGCCCCGGATGAGGGCCCCCTGGGTGAGGGCCCCGGATGAGAGCCCCGGATGTGGAGTAAGTACCAGGGACGTGCGAGTGCGGGGCTCTTCGTTTTACTTCTCTGGCCCTGACCTTCGTCTGTGCTGACCCCGCCGGCAACCTTGTACCAGTAATGACCAGGACAGCCCCGGGTTTGGGAAAGCGTCCTCGCGGGGTAGTGGCCCGCTCACGTCGTGCGTGTTCCGGGAGTGGAGGGGCAGACGTAATGGTCCCGCTTCTGTAAGTCAGCAGGTGGGGAACTAGTACAGGGGTACGAAATACACTGATTAAAGCGAGAATGGAAGGCTCTTGGGTGGTATGAGGACCATAGAAAACCGTGGGATCGGAGTCTATTAATGTTTTGGGCAGAGGGACAGGGCATTGAGGAAGTTGGGAGTTTCTTAGAGAAATTGAGACTGGAAGAGAGGTGCATTCCTTGGGGGGGGGGGGGGGGGGGGGGGGAGAGACTGGACTATGCCGAAACTGGGATAAGTAAAGCGCGGAGCCCACGGACAGGCAGGCCAGGCGCTAGAACAGAAGTACCGAGGGCATTGTGACCTTCTGGATCCTTACAGAATGTGATGTCTTATGGTGGAACTGGATCTGCTAGGGACTGGCAAGGCTCTTAGTTTTCTTCTTCTTAAAAAATATTTATTTAGAGAGAAAGGGAGAGAGAATTGCAAGCAGGCTCCACGTGGTCAGAGCTCATCATCTCACGGCTCCATCTCATGAACCCTGAGATCATGACCTGAGCTGAAAGCAGGAGTCTGATACTTAACCGATTGAGTTACCCAGGTGCCCCTGGCAAGGCTCTTAAAGAATTAAAAAGGGGATTCGCAAGGGTCTTCAGATATTACTTCTTTAAGATTACAAATCAAGTATTATCCTTTAGTGATATTTGACATTTCAAATTAAATATAAGAAAATCCACACACAAAAAAGTGTGGCATCGTATATGCTTTTTCAAATTACATCAGTCTCTGGGATGTTCTGATCTGCTTACCCTTTCTTTCCTTTTTGAGTGTCATTGATCTAATGCAACTTTCTACTGTGACACAATCTCTCTAGTCTACGGTATCCGGTGCAAGGGAGTCAGCATCACAGAAGATGCACTGCTTAGTCAATGGCTTGCTGTACAGCAAGTTAGAAACTTCTTGCGTTGAACAGAAATATACTCCCTAGTGATACCTGTTGTTCCTGTTGAGGTCCTTGGGAAAATAGATGACACATTATTTCTCCTTTTCATTAACATCTCTTCTAATATTCTAGGATAGCTATAAGTTTGGAGTTCTTTCCTGAGTTGCCATTTCCCCACAAGTTGTACCTTATTAGCAAATTATGGCAGCGGTGCATTTGTGTCTTGAGTTTTAGCTGACTCAGGCAGTTTGCTCCAGTAAGAGGACAATAAGAGGCACTCTCTTAGAAGTCCATTTCTCTCCCGTAGGCATCAATCCCTAAAAAAGAGTGGTAAGACTATTATTTTGCAGGGTGCCTGGGTGACTCAGTCAGTTAAGCGTCCAACTCTTGGTTTTGGTTAAGGTCATGATCTCAAGATTTGTGAGTTTGACCTCATGTCAGGCTCTGCACTGACAGTACAGAGCCTGCTTGGGATTCTCTCCCTCTCTGCCCCTTCCCTGCTCATGCTCTCTCTCAAACTTAAAAAAAATTTTTTTAAGACTATTATTTTGCTTTTGAGCAAAATTTTCTTTCAGCAGTTCTTCAGATGACAGAGGTGGCAACAATTAACCAACTTACAAAATTTGTAATTTTTATCTTACACTATGTTACTTTTTTGTTAATGTTTATTTTTTTTTTGAAAGAGAGAGAGAGAGAGAGACAGAGCATGAGTGGGGGAGGGTCAGAGGGAAAGGGAAACACAGAATCCAAAGCAGGGTTCAGTCTCCGAGCTGTCAGCACAGAGCTTGATGTGGGGTTCGAACCCACGGACTGTGAGATCATGACCTGGGCCGAAGTCAGACACTTAACCAAATAAGCCACCCAGGCGCCCCTATTACTAGGGTTCCCAAGGGTCAAGCACTTTATTAATTTTTCCCATATGTCCACCATTACAGTAGGCATGAATAGATACAAAAGAAGTAAAATATTACAGTAGAACTGATACATGTTCTAAATATGGGTTTGTCTTCCCAGACTGCTTTGTCTCCATAGGCACCATCATCTGAGGGTTTGTAGAATGCCTTATCCGTTAGACCTACCTTAAATCAAGGAATCCAGTTTATAGTCAAGGAGGTCTGACAATGAACTTGTAATCACAGAATTCATGGTTCTTACTCATCACCCAGAAGCAGCTAGCCTGATAGAACTATGGAATGGCATGTTGAAGACACAGCTAAATTACACCTTGGAAAATTGGGGAGCTGTCCTCCAGGGTACAGTATATGCAATGATATGCATTGAACCAATAACATATATGGTGTTGTGTCTCCAATAGAAAGACTACTTGGGTATAGAAACCAACAGGTTGAAACAGGAGTGGCCCCTATTACTATAATATTCAGTAACTCACTGGTGGAATTTGTGCTTCCTATCTTCAAACCTAGAGTCTTCTGGGTTATGGTTCTGATTCTCAGGAAGAACATTTCTAGAAGATATATTAAATGTTCCAGTGAACTGGAAGCCAGGCGACTTTGAGTTCCTTGTGCCAGTAGATCAGTAGGCAACGAATGGAGTAATTATAAAGGCCCCCACAGTCCCTGCCACACACACTACATAAATACAAAAACATACCCAGCTGTCTGCATTCAGTAGCCTATCTTCCTGAACCCTGTAAGTACTTTAGTGTAGGAATGGGGCTTGGGGGCAAAGGGGAGAGGGCAGGGTTTAGACAAAGAAGAAAAACAATGTATAACCATGTAATGGCTCTTAGAGACAACTTGGAACACTGGAAGGAGACTTGAGGAAGTATGTAGAAGTTCTAGGACCAAGAGGTCTTTAAGGAGGACCGTAGTTGAGTGAGCCAGTCAGTGATGAAGGAGCAAAGATTTACTCGAGTGGTTTATTGAAGAGTCATGGGAAAGTAGAAAGAAAACTGACAATATCAGCAAGATCAAAGAGAATGGGATATTATTTAGGGCTTGGAAGGTTACTCAGAGTATCACCTAGTCATTGGTACCCTCTGTAGCATGTGGCTATTCCTTTTGTGGGTCTTCCGTTGTGCTCAGACTTGTCTTGGAATTTAGAGTGTGCCAGTCTTTCAAGGTCTCAGTTACAGTTTTATAAAAGGTGAGGTATCTTGATCTACTCTTAAAGTAATGGTAAAAGCCATAATTATTGTGATAACATTTTGACAGCAAAATTCGACTTACTGGGGATGCCTGGGTGACTTCAGGTGGTTAAGCATCTTGGACTCGATTTCGGCTTAGGTCATGATCTCATGGTTGGTGAGTTCCAGCCCCGTGTTTGGCTCAGCACTGGTAGTGCAGAGTCTGCTTGGAATTCTGTCTTCCTCTCTGCCCCTCCCCTGCTCGCACGTGTGCACTTTCTCTGTCTTTCAAAATAAATAAACATTTTAAAATTTTAATTTAAAAAATTCGATGAACTGTAGCAATTCCATTATTATTACGCCGAAAACTCCCTGGTAGTTTTAGCCAAGCTCAGAATCTTAACTGTCTAGTACTGGAAAGAATGTCTATTGCCCATAGATGAAATTTTTGAAACTACTACCCATTCAAATGACAGTACGTAATCACGGTCTCCAGAGAAGCAACGACTTTGGTTTTGTGAAACCATTCATTCTTGACTTCACTTTGATATTTCTTTCTACATTTTTGTTTCAGTTCCTCTGACACACAAAATCACTAAGTAGTCGTATGGTTTAATAACTAGAATTCTTAGGATTATTGCCATCAGTAACAAAAAGGAGAAACATAAGTATCTGAGAAGAATGGTAGCAAAGGAAACTTAAGCCCCCTTCACCAGGCTGCGAAAAGCTGAGCTAAGGGGAGAGATCCCCAAAGCCGGACAATGCCGTCAGTGGGGAACAAGGCCACAGTCCTCCCGCGTTCCTAGAGAGGACCCCTCTTCTGAAAGGTGTTGACGCACTTCCGGCTTCTGTGGGACTCACAGATGTGCGCGCAATCAAGGTTGTGACGAGCAGAGGGTGTGGGTCCAAGTGCGCCGCCCTTCGCCACCTCCCCCCAAGAGTCACCTCCCTTTTCTGCCCCAGCACCCCCAGACGTCTCCGGGGTTCACGGTGAGACGTGGGTCCGGCCAGGGTGGACGGGTGGGGACAGAGGTGGATGTGTACAGCTGTGTTCCGCGACTCCTCTCGCCATCACCGCCCCCCGACGGGGTGGAGGGTCCATGTCCCTGCCCTGTGTTCCGACTCGTCCGTAGGGAGCGCCGTCTCTCTCTGCAGAGACAGCTCTGGATCCAAGCGGAAAAGGCATGCGTTTTGTTTTCCGGGCTAGGTTGAGATGCCTCTGGGACCGGGAAGAGGCAGTCCGCTGAGGGCTCTTCCTGGGCCTTCTTTCCTTGGTTTTCACCCCAGGGGATAGTGGAAGACAGGATCCGAGGCCAATTTCTCTGTTTCCCCAGTTGTCCGTATTTGCATTTCTTGTGGTGAGGGCTTCCCCACCCCCACCCTCATTCCTAGACATCCTGAATGTAAAATGAGGAAGACTGGAAGCTATCAAGCACCGCGGGTTTTTACCAATGTGTTAAGCTTCGTAAATGTGTGCAGATCACTTGCTCACCTCCAAGCCCACCACCATTAATGGTGGTAATTAGTGTTTGAAACCTAGTGAGTAAAGTTATTTGGATGCAGTAGGAAAGATTACACACACCTCACTCTTTTCCCTTGCAGTTTCTGAGCTTTATTAATTTTTTTATAGTGTATTTATTTTGAGAGAGACGGAGACAGCACCAGTGGGGGAGGGCACAGAGGAGGAGCGAGAATCCCAAGCAGGCTCTGCACTGACAATGCCCACGCACTGACAGCGCAGAGCCCAAATGTGGGTCCCAAACTGAAGAAGTGTAAAATGACCTGAGCGGAAACCAAGAGTCAGACACTGAAATGAGTCACCCAGGCTCCCCTGAACTTTATGAATTTTAAATGTATGATTTTAGACATCAGGTGGATTTTTCAGTTGTGGGAGGTAATTGTGCTTGACTTGAAGTGGTAATGAAGGGGGTCGTGAGGATGCAGTGGAAAATGTTTTGGGCTACTAGAAGGCCATTTCCAGTGCTGTGTCTGACACCGATTAGGATGATTTTGAATAAAACCCCACCAAGTGGGGTTCATTCATTTTTTCCTACGTAAAATTAACTAAATTATCTCAAAGGGCCCTTCCAACTTGTAAATTCATTGATAAATGAATTTAACTGAAAAATCCAGCTGGGCCAAACCTAATGCCCCATCTCCATTTCCCACACTGCCACCAGAAAGATACTTACATTATTGGAGAAGGTGTCAGAGGACCAAAGGAAACACTTAGAGATCAGTGTTGAAGAGATCCTATGCAGTCAACCCAAGTTGTGGAGAATATGTGGAAAGCAGATCAATGAAACCTTACTGTTTGCTGGGGGATATATAAGTAACTTACCCATAGACGCATAATTTATTTATGTACCTTAAGGTTGTACTGTTATAATATTCCTCCCATTCTTACTCAGATGTTTTACAAATAACTTCACAGTCTCTTAATTTATAAATGGCATGCCCTTCCAAGTGTTGAAATACCAGGCCTAAAATGAATTTGTTGAACTTTCTACAAATGAACACAAAATTGACATTGTATTCAAACATATATTTTAAATGTCTACGGGTTGCAAGGAACTACATAAAGTGACTGAAGGGCAACGATGACAGCAAAAGACAAGTCTACTCTTGAGGGGCAGTTTAGGTGAGATAAGGCATGAAAGCATTACAAATTAAATTTCAGGGTAAAAGCTATCAAAAAATTACATCTATCAAACTAGAAATGGAGACAATTCAGTGAGTCTAAAGTCGAAAGAGGACTAGGTGCTGGGATCATTCAAGAAATGTAAAATAAAACCCAGTCTTTCTGTTGCTCTGCCCAGAATATGAGCACTACCACTCGATGCAGGTCTGTTCAAGGGAGGAGTGACTCTGTTCCTGACCTCAGCCCTCTATCTTTGAGTTTCCCTTCTTGGAGTTTCACTTCATTTTGATTCATACTTCCACCAGAAGGGAACATGTCTAGGAACGTGTGCTTTCCCCCGTCCCTGCTTTTGGAACTTTGACCCAGATGGCAAAGACCAAGATGCCTTTTCCCTCATCTTTAAATGGCAGAGACAGATGGAATTTTCAGATCTATCACTAAAAATGGAGAGAAATGAAAGAAAATTTAATAGTTGGAAGGTGAAGATAAGAACAGCAACACAAGTGCTAACAATGTAAGTGTTATGAGATGGGGACCAAAAAATGGGGCTATCAGGAAAGGCTCAATGGGTTTCAGTATTTTTAAAATATAAATACATGTTTTAATTTTTTTTTTTCCTCTGTGCCCCAGTGGGTAATCCTGTCCACCATACTTGGATGGTCACTTTAAGAGTGACCAGATTGCTTTTTTTTTAAAAAAAATGTTTTTTAATTATTTTTGAGAGAGACAGAGCACAAATAGGGGAGGGGCAGAGAGAGGGGGAGGCACAGAATCCAAAACAGACTCCAGGCTCTGAGCTGTCAGCACAGAGCCCAAAACGGGGCTCAAATCCACGAACCATGAAATCATGACCTGAGCCGAAGTCGGACGCTTAACTGACTGAGCCACCCAGTCGCCCCCAGATAGCTTTTTTTATAGTGACTAGGTGGCAGTGTGGCAGCACAGGACCCTGGGCTTCAGACTTGGGTTTGAGTAGTGAATCTACTTCACTGTGTTGTTAGCACATTAATCTTTCTCAGCTTCTTAAAATAGGGGTACTGGTATCTTTCATAAGGTTCCCGTGGGTATTAAATGGGCTGTATACATAAAATAATGTGATGTACTGAATCTGCCTACACACAGCTAACATGAATGGCAGTTATTCGGCATCTACTGTGGCATGCCATCGGATTTAGTGAATTGTCTTCATGCTACTTGGATGAGATGTTAGCAGCATGGCAATACAATGTTACTTTTTCATACTGCTATTTTAAATTTTTTCTGCTCAGCAGGATAGCAAAAACTGGCCTCATAAAACATCTAGGACCTTATTTGGATCAAGTGAGCCAGTTCTTCGAACCTGAACAATGACTGCTGAATCAAGGGATACCGCAGATTTGTCTCCACAGGCCACCCAGGAGGTGGAAGGCATAGTGATAGTGAAAGTGGAGGCGGATGAGGAAGGCCATTTTCAAAGGGGAAGAAATAGCATAGAATTATCCCCACAATTTATTAGTCGGTCCACAACCATGAATGAGAGAGCCTTATTATCATCATATTTGGTTGCCTATCGAGTGGCAAAAGAGAAAATGGCTCACACGGCTGCTGAAAAAATTATTCTTCCAGCATGTATGGATATGGTACGTACAATTTTTGATGATAAATCAGCTGATAAATTAAGAACTATACCTCTTAGTGATAATACAATATCTCGTCGAATCTGTACAATTGCAAAACATTTAGAGGCAATGCTTATTACACGGCTGCAGTCTGGTATAGATTTTGCAATCCAACTTGACGAGAGCATGGATGTTGCAAATTGCCCAACACTCTTGATTTATGTCAGGTATGTGTGGCAAGGTGATTTTATAGAGGACCTGTTGTGTTGTTTAAGTTTAAATTCACTTATAACGGGATTAGATTTATTTACCGAATTAGAAAAGTGCATTGTTGGTCAATATAAATTGAACTGGAAAAATTGTAAAGGAATTTCAAGTGATGGAGCAGCAAATATGACTGGGAAACATAGCAGGGTTATTGAAAAATTGTTAGAAGTAACACATAACAAGGCTCTTTGGAATCATTGTTTTATTCATCAAGAAGCTTTGGTGTCCAAAGGAATTCCACCAGGTCTAATGGATGTATTGAAAAACGCAGTGAAAATTGTTAATTTTATTAAAGGAAGATCCTTAAACAGCCGACTTCTCGAAATATTTTGTTCAGAGATTGGAGTTAACCATACCCATTTACTGTTTCATACAGAAGTTCGTTGGCTGTCTCAAGGAAAAGTATTGAGCAGAGTATATGAACTCAGGAATGAGATTTACATTTTTCTCATTGAAAAGCAATCTCATTTGGCAAATATTCTTGAAGATGACCTATGGGTAACAAAATTGGCATATTTGAGTGATATTTTTGGCATTCTTAATGAATTACATTTGAAAGTACCGGGGAAGAACAATGATATATTTCAGTATCTTGAATGTATTCTAGGATTCCAAAAGACATTATTGTTGTGGCAAGCAAGACTTAAAAGCAATCGCCCTAGCTACTATATGTTCCCAACACTGTTGCAGCATATTGAAGAGAACGTTATTAATGAAGACTGCTTAAAAGAAATAAAATCAGAGATATTGATGCATCTCACTTCTTTGTCTCAAACCTTTCATCATTACTTCCCAGAAGAGAAATTTGAATCAATAAAGGAAAATATTTGGATGAAAGATCCCTTTGTATTTCAAACCCCAGAATCAATCATTGAGTTAAACTTGGTGCCCGAAGAAGAGAATGAATTATTGCAGCTCAGTTCATCCTTCACACTGAGGAATTATTATAAGACATTAAGTCTATCAGCATTCTGGATTAAAATTAAAGATGAATTTCCACTGCTAAGTAGAAAGAGCATATTGCTGCTATTACCGTTCACAACTACCTATTTGTGTGAATTAGGATTTTCCATCTTGACACGATTAAAAACAAAGAAAAGAAATAGGCTCAACAGTGCACCTGACATGCGTGTAGCCCTATCCTCATGTGTTCCTGACTGGAATGAACTTATGAACAGGCAAGCACACCCATCGCATTAAGTGTGATGAGATGCACTTAATGAAAAGTGCTATGAAATGTGGTTTTTGTACTTTTTAAGGGTTTCTTTGGTAGATGGTATTTATTAATAAAATTATATTTGGAATGTACATTTCATTTTCTGTGTAGTATCATTTCATGAAACTTGTTTCTGTTACAGGGGTTATGTGACTGTGTATCCAGAATAATGATGTGAAATGTTTTTCTGGGGATTACTGTAAGTTTTGAAAACCCTCTTAGTACATAGTCTTCTACTCAGATCTGTGCCCCTGTCCACCACTGCTGCCTTGCTTCTTCCTTTCAGGCAGAGCCCCATTCAGGTTCAGTTTCTCCATCTCTCTGTGCTTATGTGCTCTTCCTTTTTTGCTCTAATTCCAGGAAGTGACTCTTTGATACTAATCGTAGTTTAACACCATTCTCAAACTGTTTTGTTTTTTTTTTTTAAAGCATGGCCATGTGTTATAATTCTAGCCAATGAGATACATATGTACGGCGCTCTGTCAGGATATTTTGGTGAAAGTATCGCTTGCTTTCAAAGGGACACAAGAGAGAAGACCGTGATGGGGCATAGTTTTTGACTTTCCCAAATCCCTCCTTAAAAACTAGGACAGCAAAACCAGGTGACAGGGTACCACCAACAGTTAAAAAACTAACAAGGTTTCAAGCTATTGTGTAAAAAGGAAGCAGAGAGAAGCAACAAGTGTCTGATAGATTTGAAAACTGCAAAGTAATCAACAGGTAGTCATGCAAAATTTCAGTGAGTTACACTGAGAACAGCTTAAACCGTGAGTTCGCCCACTTCAGTATAGGGTGAGTTTTAGGGGTTGGTGGTAAAGTCTGGCAGCAGGGTGGCCTTGTGATAGAATCCAAATTGAGTAAGGGACAGGAGAGACCCAAGTCTTCTCTCTTTGTCCGTAAGGATTGCTTTGTGTGGTTTCTCCTGCCTACAATCAAGGTCTCTGGCTTTTGATTAGTGACAAGTGGCCTTTGGCCAAATTCCAAGATACAAGTTTACAACAGCACCATCCTTGTGGGCCGTGGCAGGTTAGGAGGAGTCTATCTAAAATCCTGCCGCTTCTGGATCAAATACCTGCTTCCTTTGTGTCTCCTCATGATGATATAACTAATACATGTATCTCACCAGCACCATTTAACCAGGGACAATTTGGAATTGCATTGACCACTTTGGGAAAACAAGTTTCCACATCCCAGTCACCCATATTTATCTAGGAAGATGTTGAAATGGGGAGTGAAGTTTACATAACTTGCTGCCAGAAAGATAATTAGAAAGCTATGAAAACATCAGAAGCAGACCTTTTCTCTCACTGTAGTGTAGAGCACTATCTAGGCTAGGATTTAGGAGACCCCGGGCTCCAGGCTCCATTTCAGAGATAACAAGTCACGGTCACATATCTCTGTGCCTCCACGTCTTCATCTGTCAGATGAGGACTGTACTGCATTTGGAGAAGAGGCCTTCAAGGGAGTAATTAAAGTTAAATGAGGTCAGGGGCGCCTGGGTGGCGCAGTCGGTTAAGCGTCCGACTTCAGCCAGGTCACGATCTCGCGGTCCGTGAGTTCGAGCCCCGCATCAGGCTCTGGGCTGATGGCTCAGAGCCTGGAGCCCGTTTCCGATTCTGTGTCTCCCTCTCTCTCTGCCCCTCCCCCGTTCATGCTCTGTCTCTCTCTGTCCCAAAAATAAAATAAAAAACGTTGAAAAAAAAAAATTAAAAAAAAAAAAAAAAAAAAAGTTAAATGAGGTCATAGGGTTGGCCCTCATCCATAGGACTGATGTCCCTGTGAGAGGAGGAAGGGCTACCAGGAGTGCACGCACACAAAGGAGAGGCTGTATGAGGACACAGCAAGAAGACAGCTGTCAGCAAGCCAAGGAGAGAGAGGGCTCCGTAGACCAACTCTGCTGTCACCCTGATCTCTAGTTTCCAGCCTCCAGAAGTGTGAGAAAATAAATTTCTGTTTAAGCCACCCAGTCTGCAGCATTTTGTCACCTCAGCTGGAGTATACCAGCATACCTCCTAAGGTACTGAGCACAGAAAGAAGCACATCCTCAGATGTACAACAAATGTAACTTTTGTGTTTCTTTTAGAAACAAGATTTTAACCCCAATGGATTAAGCTGAAAATTTATCTAGACGGTGACTGGTTTGTGCTAATGCGGTCCTATTTTCTCCTGGTCACACTTACAATCAGTGATACATACTGTACTTGTATTATTTCCCACCAAGGATAGAACAGTTGCTATACTGCACCAAACTCATGATTTATTATGCTCAGAGGTACCAAGAGACAGAAGTAAAGAGGTAAAACTGTCCTTGACATCAATTCCAAAACATAATTTTTTATGTGCTATATCTTCTGTATCTCTGTAGGTACTTCTTTATTACCCTTAGTTTTTCTCCCTGTATCATTGATTTTGAATAGTATCTCCTAGTTCTTTTAATTTTTTTAATCTTTATTTATTTTTGAAAGAGAGACAGAGTGTGAGCAGGGGAGAGCAGAGCAGAGAGAGGGAGACACAGAATCCGAAGCAGGCTCCAGGCTCTGAGCTGCCAGCACAGAGCTCCACGCGGGACTCGAACTCATGAACTGTGAGATCATGACTTGAGCAGAAGTCGGACACTCAGCCGACTGAGCCACCCAGGCACCCCCAGTATCTCTTTAGTTCTACTACATGTGAGCTGACAGATTCAGATCTGTGGTCCCCCCCAGTTTGTGTAGTTTCCTTCTTCTGGACCTTCTGTAGGTTATGATCTTTCTCCTTAGGTCCAAGCCACCAGAACTGCACTTACTGGTGAAGTCTTTCTAGGATTCTGTACAAGGGCAGAAAAATGCTAAGGTCTTATGTTTTGTTTCCAATGCCTTTCCTGGAAGATCCCATCGTTTAGGTTTGTCAAAGCACAAAGCTGGGCTGGGTGGGGGCAGGGGAAGAGGCGCTTCTCTCCATATCCTGCTGGGGCCATCTCGTGACCCCTTTGCTACCTGAAGACCAGAGCTCCGAGAGCATGAGCAGAACACCAGGCCTTCAGGACCCCTACACATCCCGGAAGCCCACTGGAAGTGCCTCACAGTCCCACCCTCCCACTCCCCCTGATTCGTGGAGGTCTCGGTGGTCTTGGTGACTCCCTGAGCCCTCTACACATCTAGGGGAATTTAGCTTCCTCCTCAGGGTGGGGAAAAGACTAAGGTTTAGAAGCATTTCCTTGCCAATGAGAAAGAAATAGGAAACCGATGGGGCATCTAGCCTCTTGGGTGTAAGGTGCAGGTCACAAGCTCCTTCTGCAGGGAAAGTACCTCAAGCTAATGACTGGGGCCTAGTTGCACTCACTCAGATGGTTCTGGTACTTTTGTAAAAACAACACAAATTTTTTATAGAATCAATCATAGGCTTCGACTCTGGCCCCAGCACCGTAGCAAACACTTCTATACAATTCAAACAACATGCTCCAAGCACCCATTTACTGGTGTAATTGGAACACAGATTCTGTTCTGTTCCTTTTTTGCCTTAGTCCTTTCCAATATTTTAATGTTAAAAAGGACAAGGAAGTAGCACCTCAAGTAAACAAATCTTGCTCTAAATTGTCCAAACTTAAGGAAATAAAATGTATAACTCTAATACTTTGTTTAGGAGTTTGGAGGTTTGGAAGAGAAGGCTGTGATGGATGTGGTGACTGAGTAACAGCAAAAAACTTTTCAAACATTCAAATCATAAGGTCTTAAATTTTTTGTTTTGTTTTTTTGTGTTTTTTGGGTGTTTTTGTTTTTGTTTTTTTTTGCAACTAGGAGCAATGAGAGAAAGCTGTAAGACTATAGATCAATATAGTTTCAGCTGAGAAAGACATTTTTGGTGAGCAGAGTAGTTTTAAAATGTAAGAGCCTGCCTTAGGAGGCAATGAACTCCCTAATACTGAAAGGGTTTCATGCAGAAACTAGATAACCAATTGCCAGGCCAATGTCTCCTCCAGTTTAACAGTTATTAAGCACCTATTACATACACGTGCCAGAAAACTGGGGCTTCCTCCATCAGGTGGGAGGTTGGGTTTGATGATCGCATGGGACCCAGCACAATTTTTCAAGGTTCTTTTACTTTATGATTTTATCATTATCTTGGATCAAAAGTTTTTCACACAGGTAACAAAAACAGAGTTTCACCACTTTGTAATGTTTGATGTTTAATAATGTAAGCCCTAATACAGGTTAGTGCTTACGAGCTTAGCTTTTGGAGGCAAAGTGGTCTGGCTGGGTTCAAATGCTAGTTCTGCCACATACTGGCTGCATGACTTTGGGCAACTGAATGAACTATTCGAAACTTCATTTTTTCCCAACTGTAAAATGAGGGTGCTAAGTAAAACCACCTCATTAATATGAGGATTCAAGATGATCCACGTAAAGCACATGATGTTTAGAACATGGTAAATCCTCAATAAACATTAACGATAGTCTTCACTGCAGTTTTCATTCTCAATTAAGTCTTACACCTGGACCTTCAGTTGTGATTCTGTTTGCAGGGGACTCCTTAAATGCTACTAATGAGGCCCTGTGATACTCACACATGGATGTAGTCTCAGATAAAGTCTGGCCTGACCCACAAAGGGAGGGTTCTGGAGCATAAACTGAACCACGGGTTCTCCCATCCCCCACTGAGACCTAGTGAATCAGCCTTTTGGACCCCATATTAATGCCACTGACTAGGGGGTGTGGAGGGCAGATAACTCCAGCGAGGCAGCTCCCATCATCTGAGGACAATTCTCCAGAGTGTCTGGAGAAGGAGGAGAGTGGTGAACACCCAGTAGCTAAAACTCAGAGTAACTGGGGGACAGGCAGGCCAATTTGGTAAGGGGATCTGAGCAGGGCACCAGCGTACAACATACACAGTCAACAGGATCTATTGGGTGTTTCTTGTAAGCCCAGCAGTCAGGAGAAGCAGTGCCCAGAGGCACACTCTCTTCCTGTCTCTAGCAAAGAGGCTCAAATTAACTTATCCCATGTCATCTTCTTTCCCCTAGACCTTCCCACAAGGCAGGGCTAACCAGACCATGTACCTTTCTTCTCCTACTTACTGTTTACTTTCCAACCCAACTGCAACTCAAACTGACACTTATTCTGCACAGTTATCTTCTGCAGGTCTATCTCCAGGGCAACTGGGAATTGCTACACATACTGCTTGCACCCAAGATTCTTAATTCAGCTTGGTCCAATTCCTTCCCTGGATACAGCTGCCCTCTTTCTTGTGGGTAACAGAATAAAAAGCAGCCCACAGTTTGGCCTGTCTTCTCTTCTCTATTTCCCTAAGGTCCCTCTCCCTTCTCCTCAAGATGTGACCAACCAACACAGTTTCTCTCCTGAATTTACACACTTAACTCCTAGCCAACTGACACTAGTAGAATCAAAACAAAAACAAGGTAGAGGTTTCATGGAGAAGTCTGAGACTAAATAATGCAACAGGAACACATACCATCCAGCCTCTGAACCCCAATTTTGCCAGAATATAAATACCTTAAGTCGATTTCTTTTCAAAGGCTTTAATACTCAAGATGAGAACAATGGCTGGAGCATTCTAGTGGCTGGGATAATCATTTCTAGAAAAGGTTCGTTGCTGAGGTACCACAACAGCTAACATGCTTTAGAGTTCTCTCTTCCCTTCACTGTGCTCTTCCCTGAAGAAGCTGTCAAACAAGGCAGAAACTACAAATAAAGCTTATTTCTACTGCATTCATGAGGCTTTTCTCAGTGTCAACGTTCTGAGATTCAACAGAAGAATGAGTGTCATCTCAAGGCTTTCCTTCATCCACCATTATCCATGGGTGCTCTCTTGTCTAGATCCTTAAGCATGAAGCTGCTAACAAAAGCATTTCTTGATGGGGAAAGCAAACATATCTATTGTGGATTCTCCAGCGTCCGTAAGTTCTAACTGAAGGATTTCAACATATCGGTAGGTTTGACGGTTATGCTGGAGAAAATGCTTGAAGTTGTTGTTATTACATTCAATATAGAAGTAGGGTTTCCCTTAGGAAGGCTTTCCTAAACTTGAGTAGGAGCTGTTCTACACCAGAAACATCTAGACACTTAAGGTATTTATGGGATTTGTCCTCTCATGACTTCTCAGATGTTTAAAGAGGCTACAACTCCAACCGAAACTCATTCCGCACTCTTTACACTGAAAGGGTTTCTCACCAGTATGGATTCTCTGATGCTGATTAAGATGGGACTTCAGAGTGAAGGCTCTGCCACATTCATGACATTGATGGGATTTCACGTTGGAGTAGGTTTTTTGATGTTTTATGTGGGAACACTGGCCAACGTTGTCTCTACATATATCACATTTATAGGTTTTCTCTGCAGTGTGAGTTCGGTAATGCTGAATAAGGTCTGAACTATAACTATAGGCTTTGCCACAGATATCACACTTATAAGGCTGCTCTTGTAACTCAATCTTCTTATCTTCAATCACTGTCAAGTTCCAACTATATGCTTCCTCACAAATGCCATTTTTTTCATTTGTCTGACCCATGTGGAGCACCTGATGTTCAATGAGGCTAACATACTGAAAAAAGATTTCTCCACATTCATGGCACTGATGGGATTTCTCTCTAGAGTGGAGTCTCAGATGCCCAGCAAGGTGTGACCGCCTCCCAAAGCCCTTGCCGCACTCATTACACTTAAAGGGTCTCTCCCCGCTGTGCACACTCTGATGCTGAACAAGATGAGACCTCACTCTAAATGCTTTCCCACATAAATGACAGGTGTAGGGTTTCTCACCAGTGTGGACCCGCTGATGCTGAGTCAGATGCACACGCTGATTGTAGCTTTTCCCACATTCGTCGCACCTAAATGGCTTCTCCCCCGTGTGTATTCGCTGATGTTGAATCAGATGTGCGCTCTGAATGAAGCTTTTTCCACATTCATTACATTTATGTGGTCTCTCTCCTGCGGATGATTTTTTGTGCACATATGTGACTTCGCTGAAATTTATCCTCTTTGAAGAAGGCTGTCCTAGTATCTCTTTCATGGGAACTCCCTGCTTTCTATCCAACTTGCCTGCATGTTCATGGCCTTCTCCAAAATCTTGCACTTGAGAAGCATTCCTTTGGATTCTTCCTGATAGTTCCACGTCTGCTTCTGAAAATTCTGAAATTTTCTTCTTAACATTCAATTTTGTATTCTTACTTCTTTTGTCACTGCCTGAAAGAATAAAGAGGAAATGCAGATGGCACCAGTTCTTTTACAGAAGAAGGATACGCTGCCAGGAAAAAGAGGATAATCAGGTGAAACCACGATGGAAGGGCAGTGACAAAGGGGGATACGTGTATATGCCTGAGCCAGCGGGAGTGAAAAGAACCTTTGGTATTTGTCCATTGAAAAGAAGGAGATGAAGGGGCTCACTAAGCAGGGTGGTGAGGATGGCCGAGGCTAGGCTATCACTAACGTGAGTACCACACTTTGTCTATACAGGAAGGAGAGAGAGGCGTTCTGAAATGCAAACATGGGTCAGGCAGACAGAATTAGAACAAAACACAGCTGGATGGAGCAAGCAGACAAAAACTGGAGGAATGGGGAGCAAAGGATTATGAGGGGGATATAGAATTGGAAAGAACACCTGTTTAGGAGCCAGGGCAAAAGAGAAACGATTCAGGAAAAACTACTGTCAAGAGGGTAGGTGAGACATCAATCTCCACTCTCTTCGCCCTTAGCTGTCACTACATCTACAGTTTCCCCCTCCCCCACAGCTTGAACCTGTGAATGCTCACTGCCTTTCTTGTCCGCTCCTGCCCAACCCCGCCCCCCCCCCCCAACCGAGACCAGCACTACAGGCTCTCCATAATTATGGCTGAATGAGCACGCAAAATATCCTCTTTTGATCAAAAAATGCTGGGGGAGGGGCACCTGGGTGGCTCAGTCGGTTAGGCGGCCGACTTCGAGCCCCTGCCTCGGGCTCTGTGCTGACAGCTCGGAGACTGGAGCCTGTTTCAGATTCTGTGTCTCCCACTCTCTGACCCTCCCCCGTTCATGCTGTCTCTCTCTGTCTCAAAAATAAATAAACGTTAAAAAAAAAAAAAATGCTGGGGGCAGGGGTAGGGAGTGTTAATAGGAAATTAGTCATAAGAACAACTGCAGAGAAGATACAAAAGGAAAGAGACTCTATTATTGTATTTTAGTGTTTATATTTATTTTTGACAGGGAGAGAGAGACCGCACAAGCAGGGAAGGTGTAGAGAGATGGGGACAGAGGATCTGAAGTGGGCACCATGCTGATAGCAGAAAACCCAATGTGGGGCTGAACTCACAAACCATGAGACCATGACCTGAGTTAAAGTTGGACGCTCAACCGAGGCACGCACGCACCCTGAAAGGAGACTATTTTAAAATAAATGCTTTCCAGGTCTGGAGTGCTACTGGATGGATTCCCCCAATGAGGAATCCACCAAGCAGAAGGGATAGAACCGGCCGAGGAGATAGCTAAGGTCAACTCAACTTTAAAGACATTGTGAACTTCATAAACTTCTACTACATGATGGAAAAGGTGGTGGTGACTGTTAATGTGAATGACAGGTAGCCGGGCTTGGGGACATCAGAAGCAGAATTCTTTCATTCATTCATTCACTCATTTATTATTATTACTTTTTTTTTTTTTTAGGTAGGTTTCACACCCAGCGCAGAGCCCAATGCAGGGCTTGGACTCACGACCCTGAGATCAAGACCTGAGCTGAGATCAAGAGTCAGACACCTAACTGACTGAGCCACCTAGGCACCCCAAAGGCAGAATTTAAAAATAAATACTTATAAGACAGTTTTAAGAGTTATGTGAAAAACATTAAGAGGAGCCTTTACGTTCACAGCATAGGTGACCGTGATCTCATCCTTATGTAAGTTTAATGTCACTTGAATAGTTAACAAAAAAAAAAAATAATAAGTAAACAGGAAAAATTGTTCAACCTTACTGATAACCAAATTAATGAAAATGAAAACAGCAAAGACTTCTCTTTTGCTTACTCAATTTGTGTTTTTGTTAAAAAAAAAAAAAAAAAAACAACTTCCTTTTCTGATAACCCTGGGAGAAATTTAGTAAAACTGACACTCTCATAGGGGTCACTATTTGAAAAAGCAATTTGGCAATATTTATCAAGACCCATAAAAATGTTTTTGGCCTTTCATCCACTAATCCCACTTCTGGGCATCTAGTATAAGGAAATAATCTTAAATATTTAAAAAAGGCACAGGTGGGGCACCTGGGTGGCTCAGTCGGTTAAGCGGCCAACTTCGGCTCAGGTCATGACCTCGAGGTTTGTGAGTTCAAGCCCCGCATCGGGCTCTGTGCTGACGGCTCAGAGCCTGGAACCTGTTTCCGATTCTGTGTCTCCCTCTCTCTCTGCCCCTCCCCCATTCATGCTCTGTCTCTGTCTCAAAAATAAATAAATGTTAAAAAAAATTTAAAAAAAGGCACAGGTACAGTTATCAGGACAAAAGAGAAAAAATTAAAAGTTCAACTGAGGAACAATTAAGTGTTGATGTTCCCACAGAGCGGCAGCTTGTCAGAAATAACAAACAGGTGGGGCACCTGGGTGGTTCAGTTGGTTAAACGTCCAACTCTTGACTTTAGTTTGGGTCATAATCTCACAGTTCATGGAATCGAGCCCTACATCAGGCTCTGCGCTGACAGCACGCAGCCTGCTTAGGATTCTCTCTCTCCCTACCGTGCTGGTACATGCACGCACATGCACATGTGTTCTCTCTCTCTCTCTCAAAATAAATTAAAAAAAAAAAAAAAAAGAAATAACAAACAAGAGGGCTGAGCCACACGGAACAATGTGTGTCTAGTATTTAACTGTACTCTACAAGTACACCTACATAAAAATAAGCTTATGAGGGGTGTCTAGGTAGCTCAGTCGGTTAAGTGTCCGACTTCGGCTCAGGTAATGATTTCACAATTCGTGAGTCCAAGCCCCGTGTCGGGCTCTGTGCTGACAGCTCAGAGCCTGGAGTCTGCTTCAAATTCTGTGTCTCCCTCTCTCTCTGCCCCTCCCCACTTGTGCTCTGTCTCTCTCTCAAAAATAAATAAAAACATTAAAAAAATTAAAAAAGATAAGCTTATGAAAAAATAGAAGGAAACATGCTAGAGAATACCAGTTATATTAGTTAGGATGGTGGGATTATGAGTGATTTTTTTTCCTCCTGCTTTTTTTCCTCCAAACTTCCTATCCTAGGATTACTTTATTGTTTTAAAATAAGTAAAATAGTCTAAATTGGGAAAAAGGGAAAGAGGGAAGGAAGCATGCAAGAGAGCCAAAACCCTCATTTACTACAACAGAAAGGAAAGAGATAACATTTAAAATTGGTGAGTTGGGGCGCCTGAGTGGCCCAGTCGGTTAAGTGCCCAACTTCGGCTCAGGTCATGATCGCGTGGTTTGTGAGTTCAAGCCCCACATCGGGCTCTGTGCTGACAGCTCAGAGCCTGGAGCCTGCTTCGGATTCTGTGTCTCCCTTCTCTCTGTCCCTCCCATGCTCATGCTCTGTGTCTCTCTCTCAATAGTAAATAAATGTTTTTTAAAAATTAAAAAAAAAATAAAATTGGTGAGTCAGGCAACAGCCGTATTTTTACAAATACAGAATTAAGAAACAGGCAAGAGAGCTGAAAGCAGGTACCTCTGGGAAGAGGGAAGTTGTGGGGACGGTGGAGAGGACATAGAATTTTGCCTACTAATTGGACAATGAGTTACAACATAAATCGTAACAAAATGGACTATGATCTCTGCCCCTTAGCTACTGTCCCCAGTACACAACCCATCTGTCCTGCTGCTCTAAGCTAAGAAAACCATTTTTGCCTGCATTTATTCTCCAAACACCAAGTGCTGATTACATACATCTTTGGGATTTCTCTCTGAAGTGGCGCTTCAGGTGCTCAATCAGATGGGAGTGCCGGCCAAAGTTTTTCCCACACTCGGTACATCCGTAGGGTCTCTCCCCACTGTGCACACTGTGATGCTGGACAAGGTGCGAGCTCACGCGGAAGGCTTTTCCGCACACCTGACACTTGTACGGTTTCTCGCCAGTGTGGACACGCTGATGCTGTGTCAGGTGCACACGCTGATTGTAGCTTTTCCCACATTCACCACACTTAAACGGTTTTTCTCCAGTGTGGATTCGCCGATGTTGAATGAAGTTTGAGGCTTGAAGGAAAAATTTACCACAATCGTTACATTTGTGACCTCTCTCGCCACTTGTGCTTGTATTTTGCTTACGGTTAGCATCTGTGATGGCACCAAGATCTCTTTTCTGGGAAGAGTTCTGCCTTGATTTCCCCACAGCGGGGTTTACCTGCCACCTTTCTACCATGCCGTGAAGGTCACTAACTTCTCCAAACCCTTGACTCTGGGGAACATTTCTTTCGGTGCTTGCTGACGTCATCCAGTGGGCTTCAGCATCATCAGAAATCTGCTTTACCATGAGTTCCACGTTGTCATTCCTAGACTCATAATCTGAAATGATAGAAGGAAAATGGAAAAATTAGCTATTTCCCATACTGGAAGAAAGAAAATGAGAGATACAGGTAATTACGAAAGCAACACATGCTAGCAATGCATGACTTGGTAAAGGCGGCCTTATGCCACAGAGATGGGATGAAGATTCCTCAAGAGGAAACAGGCTGGGGGACGAAGAAGTTGCATCAAACAGATGACTGGGAGACCAGTCATTCTATTTAATGAAGGTGATATCCTCTTGATGTGGTATTTACAGTACCTGTTTGTGCATATCTGTGCAGTATTAAATATTCCTAATAAGGGGTGCCTGGGTGGCTCAGTCAGTTAATATCCGATTCTTGAATTCGGCTCAGGTCATGATCCCAGGGTCGTGAGATCGAGCCCTGTGTCGGGTTCCATGCTGAGAGCACAAAGCCTGCTTAGGATTCTCTTTCTCCCTCTCTGCTCCTCCCCCACTCACACTCTCTCTCTTAAAATAAATAAATAAACTTAGAAATAAATATTCCTTTAAAAAAAATTTTTTTAGGGGCGCCTGGGTGGCTCAGTTGGTTGAGTGTCCAACTTCGGCTCAGGTCATGATCTCGCAGTTCGTGAGTTTGAGCCCCACATCAGGCTCTGTCCTGACAGCTCAGAGCCTGGAGCTTGCTTCAGATTCTGTGTCTCCCTCTCTCTATGCTCCTCCCCTGCTCACACCCTGTCTCTCTCTCTCAACAATAAATAAATAAATAAATACATACATACATACATACATAAATAAAAATTTTTTATGTTTATTTTTGAGAGAGAGCCCGTGAGTGGGAGAGGGGCAGAAAGAGAGACGGAGACACAGAATCAGAAGGAGGCTCCAGGCTCTGAGCTGTCACCACAGAGCCCGACGCAGGGCTCAAACTCACAAGCCATGAGATCATAACCTAAGCCAAAGTCGGACGCTTAACCAACTGAGCCACCCAGGTGCCCCAATAAATAAATATTCCTAATAAAATGTGATTATTGGGTTATGCAGCAAACCCAAAATTCACCTTCCTCTTCCTGTTTCTTCATAGCCTGGAGAAGAAAGATATTTCCACCTTTTTTAATCCCCAAAGAATCTGTTTGGTATGAATTAATGTAAAGGAAAAAAGATATTCTTTCTATACCCAGAGAAGAATTTACTACTGTCAAAAAAAAAGCTAGCTTAACATCCAATAGTCATTAGTGAGTACAGATGCTGAACACATGGCAATCATGTCCCTGGGCAACTGGATCAGCAACCTACACTTCACTTGAAGCACTGACATTTAATATGCTTTGCACAGACAAATCTTCCATCATTAAAAAACAGGGAATATTATTTTTTATATGCTAGAGAGAGAGAGAGAGAGAAATCATAGCCTATTAAGAGCTTTCTAATAAGATTTTTTTTTTATAAACAGAAAAGTTGTTTTCAAATATTACAGAATGATGGTAATAAGAGCTAATATTTGCTGAATGCATACTGTGGACCAGGCACTGTGCCTTTAAGTGCTTTACAATTTTATGGCACTTAATCCTTACAATGACCTTTTGAAGTAGATACTATCACTATCCTTTTTTGACACAGTGAGAAGTTGTAATTCTTATACCATAAAGAAAATTTTGATTTTAATTTCTTGTAACTCCTTTTACTTCTCTTCCTAAAAAAAAACATTAATAGTAGATTCAAACATATAATCAAAACAAATTCTATCACAAAACCAGACCTTTGACACGTTTTTTTCCTGCCCACTTAAATAGGCAGGTAATCTCCATCATCCCAGTAATACTTTTTCTTTTATTCACATCTGCTTAGGCTAACTGTATTATTAGAATTCTCTCCCTTCCAACAAGTCAAAAAAGCTCATGGCTTTCTTTTTCCAGTGGCAAATTTGAAAAACAAATCAGACTAGCCCAACACACCTCTTTGGTACTATTAACTGCCCTTTTCCAGAGAAGGCGATTATACGGGTTGGTACAGAAATGGGTTTAGATTTGCTTTTTTCCTCTTTCCCCATTTCTTCTCCACATACATGATAAGCTTTCTGTTGATTCTCCTGATTTATTTCTGTATTTGACAGAGAACTGTGCTCCTCGCTCAGTGCTATGCCCAGCTGGTAAGTAATGCAATGGTGGGGGGTGGGGTGTAGACAAAAACACCCAATCAGGCAGATTTGGTGCTTTACAGATTCTTCAACCTTACCAGTGCCCTGTCTGGCATTCTACATTCCTAAGGATGGCTCCTTTCCCTGATCATTTTTCTCTTCAGCTACATCAAAATATCTCTCCACCGTGGCCCCCAAGATATATCACTGTTACTTAAAAAGTAGAGTAGTGTGTATGGTATGCTATCATTTTTGAAAAAACTCACATATACACAGACTATGTTTAGAGATACAATCCAGAAACTGGCAACAGTCATTGCCTCTTTGAGGGAAACCAAAAGATTGAGGATTGGAGTAGGTGACTCACTTTTCACCTTATACCCATTCATACTATTGCAGAATGTTTTCGTATGTGCATATACACCCTTTTCCAAACCAAAGTTCTCCACTGCACACGAACCTCTACTTCACCACTTCCTCCATCACCTGCTCATTCTCAACAGGTGACTGTCTCCTATTTCAGAGTCAAAGCTATCCACTCCAGAGCTCCTTGAACATCCTACAGCCGCAATCAAAAACTTGCTGGCAGCCTTCCTCTGTCATCCTCCCATCGCCTCTTGGTAGAAGAGGTGTCTCTCTCTCCCTGGCCAACGCCAAGCCTTCCTTCTGGATCTTGGACCTCCTCATGCCATCCTGTTTTCCAGGGACTGCCCTCATCAATGATCTGTTCTTCCTTGTCTCAATGTTTCAAACTCACTCCTCCCTAGTTCTTTTCCAGTTGCATTTAAGTATGCTTAAAACTTTTCCATTGAGGGGCACCTAGGTGGCTCAGTCGGCTGAACGTCCAACTTTGGCTCAGGTCGTGATCTCATGGTTTGTGAGTTTGAGCCTCCTGCTGGGCTCACTGCTGTCAGTGCAAAGCCCCCTTCGGATCCTCAGTCCCCCTCTCTCTTTGCCCCTCCCCCACTTGTATACTCTCTCTCAAAAATAAACATTAAAGGGGCACCTGGGTGGCTCAGTCAGTTAAGCGTCCGACTTTGGCTCAGGTCATGATCTCACGGTTCATGGGTTCAAGCCCCACATCGGGCTCTGTACTGATCACTTGGAGCCTGGAGCCTGCTTCGGATTCTGTCTCCCTCTCTCTCTGCCCTTCCCCCACTTGTACTCTGTGTGTGTCTCTCTCTCAAAAATAAATAAACATTAAAAAATAAACATTAAAAAAATCTGCCATTGACAAAGAAAACATACAAAACTAATGTATCCATCTAAGCCTGTACTCTTGCACTGATCAGCCCTCTTTCCCATTTCCTTCACAATGTTTTTGGGTTTATTTATGATAGCTTTCTCACATTCCTTTGCAACCTACAAAGAAACTGTCTTTTGTTCCCCAATGTCCTGACACTCCTTAAAATGGCTGTCTCCAAGATACATCTATTTTTTTAAATCTCATTTCTGGATCTGATGGATACTTTGAAAACCTTGACCTTCTCTGGGTGCCTAGGTGGCTCAGTCAGTTAAGCAACCGACTTCAGCTCAGGTCATGATCTCACAGTCCATGAGTTCAAGCCCCACATTGGGCTCCGTGCTGACAGCTCAGAGCCTGGAGCCTGATTCACATTTTTTGTCTCCCTTTCTCTCTCTCTGCCCCTCCTCTGCTCATGCTCTGTCTCTGTCTCTCAAAAATAATAAACGTTAAAAAATTAAGCAAAAAAAAAAAACTTGACCTTCTCAAGGGTATCAGGAACACACTGGTGTGAAAATAATCTAATGCAGCCTTCCCAGAGATGTTATTAAGGGGGCAGAAATCATCAAACATGTTCTTAATGTAGAAGAAGATACTAGAGTTATAAATATGTTGTAATGAACAAATAGATTTTTTAAAAAATCAGATAAAGTACAAATTTAAAATTGCTTGGAGAATGGTATAAAAAAGAACTGTATAGGGGCGCCTGGGTGGCTCAGTTGGTTGGGCGTCCAACTTCAGCTCAGGTCATGATCTCACGGCTCGTGAATTCAAGCCCCGCGTCAGGCTCTGTACGGACAGCTCAGAGCCTACAGCCTGCTTCAGATTCTGTGTCTCCCTCTCTCTTTACCTCTCCCCCACTCACGCTCTGTCTCTCTCTTGCCTTCAAAAATAAACATACATTGAAAATATTTTAAAAAAAAATAACTGTACCAAGTTCTGAAATCCTAAAACCCATTAAATGCCTGCAAAGTAACTGAAAAAGATAAAATGATACTACCAGACTGAAATTAGACAAGTGAGGCATTTAATTTAAAAAGAGACTGAAAAAGTATTTGCATTACATATAACATATGTGCCGCATAAATAATTCCTTGAGATGAAAACCGCCACCAAGATGTGAACAGATAAAGCCACAAAGGGCCAGTACAAATAAGTCAAAGAAATACAAATATATATCACTAGTATTAGAAGAAATGTAAAATTTAAAAGAGCAGAAGTCAATTTTGCTTATTTTTTAAAAAGTTTTTATTTTTGAGAGAGAGAGAGAACATGCATGTGAGCAGGGGAGGCGCAGGGAAGGATTGTGGGGGGAGACAGAAGGTCTGAAGCAGGCTCTGTGTAGACAGCAGAGAGCCTGATGTGGGGCTCGAACCCACAAACCATGAGATCATGACCGGAGCCGAAAGGAGACGCCTACCTAACTGAGCCACCCGGGCACCCCAATTTTACTTTTTAAATAAAAACCTGTAAGTGAACTAAAACCCTTACGACAACATAAACTGGTATAATGCTTTTCAAAAGAAACTTGGCATTATATGGAGCACCCGGCTGGCTCAGAGGATGGTGTGACTCTTGATCTCAGGGTCATGGGTGTGAGCCCCACGCTGGGTGTAAAGATGACTTAAATAAATAATAAACTTTTTTTTTTAAAAAAAAGGAAATTTGGCATTATATATGTCTTTCATCTAAAGTCTACTAGAGTGCTTGATATATAGTGGTTCTTCTAAAAGAATTCATTCGAAAGCAGAAAAGCCGTTAGTTTCAAAATGCTTGCCACAGTGCTGAGACTTTTATAATTGCTCTAGGCAGCATAAATGAGTATCAGTTTCCAGGATCGTCATTTAGAAACAGGTTCAAAATCTCATTTGGGACACAAATTCAAGAAGGGATGGGACATGTAAAATGTAGATGCCAAGGTGAACACCATGAAATGGGCACCAGTGATCTGAGAATGGTAATGGAGTGAACAACTAGCCACCTGTGCCTTGGAGAAAAGTCACTGTAATACCTACAGAAGAGCCTTGAACAACACACGTTTGAACCATGCAGGTCTACTTATACGTGGATTTCTCTTGATAAAAACAGACTCTGAATGTGTTTCTTCTTCCTTATGATTTTAATAACATTTTCTTTTCTCTGGCTCACTTTCACATAAGTAAACATGGTATATGATACATAAACTATGCAGTAATGCTTCAGGTCAGCAACAGGCTCTGAGTAGTTAAGTTTTGGGGGAGTCAGAAGTTATATTCAGACTTTCAACTGCATGGGGGGTGGGCCTAACCCCATGTTGTTCAAGGGTCAAATATACCCTAATAAATGGCCATTCAGCAAAGTCTGAGATGTTTTTGCAAGTGAGAAGTATTCAGTTAGAATTATTCAATTTGTCAAGGAATAGAGTACAATGACTACTACAAATCTGTTAAAACGCAAAACCTGTTAGTATTGAGCTCTTTTATTTTAAAGCACTAAAAAGAGAACATTTGCTGGATTCTAAATACTATCCCCTAAGTATCATCAGACTTCAATCATACCCTAATTAAGATGGAAATAATCAGAATAAGCTGAATAAGAAAAAACAAAAAACCAGGAACACTGATTTACTCTTTCACAGAAAAAAATAAATAAACAAAGTCATAGTAATTAAAACATACATGCTTTTATACGATGTGCCAGAAATACTCTTTGTAACAAAATGAAGATGTCCTAATCCATGCAGATGAAATAATTCTTACCCATGGAAGGAATACTCCCATAATTCTCCTTCCTGTCATCCCTATAGAGTGACTTCTGAGACTGGTCCAAATGTCCCCATTCCTCCAGGATGAAGGATACAGCCACATCAGCCACATCTTCAATTTTCACCAACTTCTGAAACATGAGATCTCCACTAAATTCCCATTCCCTATGTGCAAATTTGGCGTGAGGGGAAGAAGTGGGAGCATGAAGGGAAAAAACAGAGGAGGGACTGTGCTTCAAAGAGGAGAGGGGCACACGGGGTGGAACAGGAAGAGACATTCAAGTAGGAACCCAAGATGGGCCCAGTCTGTAGTGAGAGACAGAACTCCTGATAAAGAGTCAGGATTAGGGCAGCTCCTCGTCCAAGAACAGACACGGGTCCTCACTGCGGGCACTGGGACGCCGGCTCACCTGGGACCCAGCTGAGAGAAGTGAGGCTGTCAGCTCCTGGCTGTCCTTCAGGGGAAGGGGAGGAACTTGGAGAGCAGGTAGGGCTGAGGGGGGAGAAAAAGAGGTGTCAGAATATCTTTGCCCAGTTCCAATTGCCAGCATGTTCCACTTTTGCTCAAGAATCCACAATGGGGCCCTGCTGCAGCAAGGCCAAATGTTTCTACTTGGCTCTCAAGACCCTCTACATTGTGGCTCCTCCCACACCTAACGACACTGACCCTTCCCCCAAAAAAACTAGACTCCCTGCTCTGGTCAGGCTAATCCCTGCTGGTGACCTCAGAACCCCTGGGCCGTTCACCTATAAGGGATTCAATCTGCTCTGCCAAGGTCAAATCTGGTCATCTCAAAGAATAACCTGTCCCACATCTTCGTGAAGCTGAAACACTAGTGAGAGCCCAGGGCTTCTCAAATTTTAATGTGCAAACAAAATCACCTGGAGGTCTTGGTACAGGGCAGATATGGCTCAAAAGTTCTGGAATGGCCCCCATATTCTCCGCTTTTAACAAAGCCAGGTGATGCTGGCGCTGCTTCCTGGGCCACACTTTCATCAGCAAGGCCTTAGCCCACATTCTCTTCCTTCAAGAAGTTACCATGGTCGATCGATAGCCATTTAGTGTGCACTAAGTCATGTGTTATAAGAATAGGCAGAAAACAATTCTTGCCTTCCAAAAACTTCACTGTCTAGTGGGGAATGCAGACACATAAAACTTACTTCCTGCTCAGGGTAAAAGTGTTATACTTGAAATTCACCCAAGTTCCTATAGAAGCACAGAGGCAGGGCACCTACGGAGTGGAGAGTGGGAGGTGGGAGCATCAGGAAAGCCTTTCCACAGAAGTGACTCTGGGAAGTAGCGGGGGCGGGGGGGGCGGGGAATGGTTAGGGTGTTGAGGGTGCTTTCCAGGCAGAGTGAACTGCATGTGCAATGCCTGGAGGATTTGATCTCTAGATGGTGGTGACCTTCTGACCCCCTGCTGTCACCTCTGCTTGTTCTTTGTCCAAGATTCATGGTGCATACGATCTCATTGTCTATGTATGCCCTGATTTGGACAGACTCACCTAGTATAAACCTTCAGCCTGACAGTTTGGACATTGCTATGGTTTCCCTGGTCCCAAAGATGTATGTGCTTATGTAGCTTGCTTCTGTCCAAGAACTAGGAAGTAATAGGCAATGACACAAAAAGGACATAATGGTTAAGAGACGAAAGCCAGAAACCAAGATGGCATCTGAAACCAGAAGTGTGGCTAAAGAGTCAAAGTAAGACTTGAAGAAAGGGATGAATGTAGTCTATACTCAAACAGCAATTTTGATTTTAAGTATTACAATTGGAATACTTATAATAATTACATTCCAAACAACTACACCGATTTTATGAAGTTTCTATGAAAGCTTCTGTTTCTTTAGCTTTTAAGCAAATGACTTTGCCCCTCTCAAGCTCAACTTAGCCCCAGGGCCTGGAAACCAGCCCTTGGTGCTCTCAAAGTCATAAGGAATCCAGTGTGTAAAAAGCAAAAACCAAAACAAACACAAAACAAACATAGCAATTTTGTCAGAAGGCAGACACTGGCCAAAAAAAAAAAAAAAAAAAAAAAAAAAAAAGACACTGGGTCTAGCTAACAGGGCAGAGGAGAGAAGCAGCTCCTAGAACACAAGGTGTGATGAGACGCTGCCAGTAGAAGGAAGAGAACAGTATTTTCGGAGGACAGGAGTCTGCACCTGGGAGGGACTCGTGGAAAGGCAAGGGCAGCCCAGCTCAGAAAGGTACAAGTATAAATTTGGAGCTGACTGCTGGGGTTAGAACCCCAGCTCTGCCACTTAACAGCTTTGTGACCTTGAACGAATTACCTCACCTTTCTAGGCTTCAGCTGTTTCATTTCTAACATGAGTATAACAGTCGTAGCTATTCCACTGGGTTAGTGCAAGCATTAACCCTTGGTATGCCAACTAGGTGTATTAGACACAATTTGGGATTGGGGGTTTCTTTTTTGAACAGTTTTAACTATTTTTAAAGACTAGAATTACATGACTTATTTCTTTAGAGGTCTACTAAAGAACAAAATGAAAATTTATCTTAGTATTATTAAAAAAGAGAATAAACCTGGGGCGCCTGGGTGGCTCAGTTGGTTAAGCGTCCAACTTCAACTCAAGTCATGATCTTGCAGTTCATGGGTTCGAGCCCCACGTAGGACTCTGTGCTGACAGCTCAGAGCCTGGAGCCTGCTTCAGATTCTGCCTTTCCCTCTCTCTCTGCCCTTCCTCTGTTCATGTTCTGTGTCTTTCTCTCCCAAAAATAAATAAACATTAAAAAAAATAGAATAAACTTCATTCTGTCTTGTAATTTCTATATGGATCCATTGGACTCTTCTACACATTTAGGGTAGATTTTGAGATCTGAGTGATCTTATTTTCCTTGTATCATAAACCATTTTTCTAATTCATCATCCTATGAATTACCACATGTTTACTAAATATTACTCATTAATTATTCCCAATGATAGCAAAAAAACTAAAATAATGAGAAAATAGAGGAGAATGAAAGAAATACTTAGGATGATGTAATAGTGAAATAAATCATCATTCTTTACTATTCTCCAAGTATTAAATTCACTGCCCAGGGCTTTGCATCATCATCAAGAAGGTGTAAGACTTTGATGCCTGTTTTTAGCTCTCACTGAGGATGACTGAAAATTCAGAATTTTTCATTTTCCACCCATATCAGCAAAGAGAAGAAAATATGCAGCAGATAACATTGCACTTTTAATAGATGAAGTAAGAAGACAATATGAAGAACAGAGAAGTACACGCTACACAATAATGACGAAACTGAACCCAGAGGGGAAATCTTCGAAGGAGTCTACAAATACTATCAGAGGTAACTTTTCTCAAACATAAGAATCAACGATAAACACTAGATTTTGAAAAGGAAATATGACATTCTCATCCAGCGAATTATTCAACAGGAAGGACTTCATCAGGCCAAGATTTTGCAACAAGACCCTGGACCATCCCACTTTGCTAAAGCGACAGTATTCATTTCGCTAAAGGGATAGTATTGTGTGACAGTGTTCTTTCATTTTTTTATGTTTCTATTACCAAAATGTACTTGATATAAAAAGGTTTAGTTCTCATGAAAAGTTCCTTAAAATTATTTTTTATCAGCCTTTGATTCTTCTGTAAATGATCTGTAAAATGACATATATACGTATGTATGTAAGCGTGTGTATATAGGCGTGTGTGTGTATGTATATATAATAAAAAGGATCCACTGGCCCCAGATGGTAAATGGTGAAGACTACTTTTTCTGGTAAACAGAGGGTTTAATGAGTTCCCAAAGGTAAAGCAGTTGGAATACTTGCGGACACGTAGTAAACATTAATGTAAGTGATTCCTGCTGCTGCTGCTTCTATCATCACTCCCACAGTGAAAGAAAAGCCGGAAAAGGTCAGGGCCCTGGAGCATGTAAAGTGAAAGGCCTGACCACTAGAGGGAGCCGAGAAGAAAGCCGGGGGCCAAACCTGGAAATACAGGTTCATGACACTTTTCTCCACAATTCTGAAATCCCAAAGCTCCAAATACCAAAAGCCTTCCTTTCAGGAAGGTAGACACTGAACTAATTTGACAGAAAAACCTGACCAGAACTGATGTGAAGCTATTTAAAGTCTTGATTTAATCCCCTTACTGTAAATACATATACATTTCACTGGCAAAATACTAATGTGCATGACTGTGGAGTCCCACCTCAAATCCCGCTGGTACTGTAATGTACGGTATATAAGTCATATTCCCTTACTAAATCGGAAAATTTCTGAATCCTAAAATATATCTCATAGCAAGGGTTTGGTTAGGGTTATAGACCTGTGGACACATACCATAAATAAGATACTCGGCAGTTCACTTTTCTTTCTTCACATGTTTAATACAAGTTGATAAAATTGAGGGGGGGGGGGGAGGGAAGGAGAGAAAGAGAAGGAGAGAACAAACGCTCTACAGGTCACCGTAAGCAACTGCTTGAAGTAAGACTTCAAGGTGGGTGAATGAGCAGCCAGAAATGAATGGATGCAATTAGAAACTGGAGAGCTGTTCTTACATAAGCAGTGAGATAACAAAACGTGTGCAGAGTTGGAAAACTGCTGTAAAACAAGTATGACACTTTTGTAAAAGACTTCTGTAGATCTTTTGACAGTGCCTGTACTTAGAACTGTCGTCATCTGCATTACGGCTTTCAAACAGAACCGCATCCTAGCCGTCCTGCAAGCTCACCTCTCTCTGCATGCCAGGGACTCAATTCTGGGTCCCCAGCCCTTCCCAACCTGACAGTGCTGCCAGATGCAGAAAGGCCACCCGCCCAAAGTCTCGCTCATACAGATACCGCTTACCCATAAGACCAGGATGCCCGCTCTCTAGCCCCATCTGTTCCACTGAATCGTAGGTCCTCACCATTTTCCTCCAGAAGATGAGGCTTCTGTGGCTCCTGTTCAGATGGGGGGTCCACAGACAGGAGCTGGTGGCTGGGGGACTCCTGAACAACTCCAGGTGGTACCATCTTCTGAGGAAGCACTTCAGGACACACCACGATCTGACAAGCACAATCACACCAATCAGCACACTGTAGAGAAGGCTAAGAATCCAGTAAATTCACACTATTCTTCCATTCACTCCTTTGCCAAATATACAATGTGCATTTACAACGAGCCAGACACTGATGGCTTAAGCCATAACAGTGGCTTAACAAATACAGTTTCTTTCCAGTCAAAGATGACTTCCATTAAACATATCAACGCACAAATAAATGCATGATTGCAAACTATTACGTGTTAGAAAGGAGAAGAAAGTAGTGCCCTAATACATAACAGATGAGAACCTACTTTAGAGAAGGTGGACAAGGAAGGCTTTTCCGACAAAGTGTCACTGAAGTAAACAGCTCCAGGGCAAAAGAAGCCTGCCAGGGGAAAAGTAAGAAGTGCTCTGGGCAAAGAGAACAACATAAGCAAAGACTCTCAAGTAGAAGATAGGTGTGTGATGTGGTCAAGGAACTGTAAGAAGGCCAGGGTAGGTCAAGTTTACTGAAGACGGGAGAGAAGTGAGAAGTCAAGTTGTCAAGATCAATATAGAGCTCAAGAAGCCACACTCAGTTCCTTAGCAGACCAGGTTCAAGACAGACCAACACTAAGACAAGAGCTGGTTCCTGTCCAGCATGCTAAGTAAGTACTCCCTGTTTCTGTTCTGGGCTCTTGCTCGACCCTAGGGGACACGCAGTTCCTCTGCCAAAACCCGTCTCCACAATCCGTCTTTTCTGGAAGTTACTAACTCAGCAGCATCCTAGCAGGTAATAAGATCCTGCATTGAGACAGAATTGCCACCCCCCTCTCCCCCTCCCTTAGGTTTCAAAGCACTTTAAATTTTAACCCTCTTGGCACTGGCAAAATGTGGTACGGGAGTTACATTAAGAGGCGGCTGCAAAACAGTTGTGGCAAAGATCACTCTGCGTGGAAGTGTGTGTGTCCTTGTGGAGCCGCTCAGAATAAGAGTTAAGATGATGCCAAGCATGTCAAAGGGCACGTCAGCACCAAAGAAGCAAAGCAGCCCTTCAGGTCCCCTGAGACTGGGACACAGAAACCAAGGAGAAGGGTAAAGTTTAAAGCCTGGGAAAAGGGCCTGCCAGAGACAGTGACTTCCTGGAGATAAAGTTGAGGAACAATGTTGGGGACACAGACAGCAGACAAAGAGAAAGGCAAACAAAGCAAGCCATGGAAGTCCTTAAGAAAATCCCCTCTATGGGCCTCAAATCCCTGATACCAATAAGAATTTTTTTTTTTCTCTGTGTCCTTCCAAAGATGGGCTGTATATCACAATTAGAGGTAAATGCACATATCTGCTGCAAATCTTCTACTTAAAAAATACTTCTTGTTTTTAAGTGTACTTTTGAGTATTTATTACTATAAAAAAGCAGGGCAAAGTTTCTTTATTAATATCCCAAATTAGGCTTAAAAAAGAAGTAACTAGATGTCACCATGAACTTTACTTTCTGTCCTGACAGAAGCAACAGAAAGATTCAGACATTCCCATCTGGAGGACATTCGGTATAGCCAAGGGTCTGGCTGAGAGTCAGGAGCAATTCCCTCTGCTGCCCACTCGCCTCATGGAGTGAGCTGAACCACTTGAAGAGCTTGAGAATGTCCTGGAATGTTAACGTACCCTTTACCCAGAGATAAAGAGTAATGGGATTGAGACCTTACACCGAAGCACAGTGGCTCTAAAGAATGATGGAAATTTAATTAGCTTCAAACTCTTGTGACCTAAGATCTCATGATTCTGTTTCTTTGTTCTAACAACAACAACAAAATTAAAACTTAAGAGAGTGTGACCCTAGCAACAAGAAGGTAGAGGCTCAAGTTAAATGAGTAAGAAAAGACAAGAGGTAACAACATAAAGGTATTGACTCTCCCTAGGGGCACCTGGGTGGCTCCTTCAGTTAAGTGTCCGACTTCCACTCAGGTCATGGTCTCACCATTCGCAGGTTTGGGTCTCACGGTTCGTGGGTTCGAGCCCCACGTCGGGCTCTGTGCTAACAGCGCAGAGCCTGGAGCTTGCTTCAGATTCTGTGTCTCCCTCTCTCTCTCTGTGCCCCTTCCCACGTATGCTCCCTCTCTCTCTCTCACTTTCAAAATAAATAAATATTAAAAAAATATTTTAGGGGTGCCTGGGTGGCTCAGTCGGTTAAACGTCCAACTTCAGCTCAGGTCATGATCTCATGGTTCATGGGTTCAAGCCCCGCATCGGGCTCTGTGCTGACAGCTAGGAGCCTGCTTCGGATTCTGTGTCTCCCTCTCTCTCTACCCCTCCCCTGGTCACACTCTGTTTCTGTCTCTCAAAAATAAATAAATGTAAAACAAAAATGTAAGAAAAAAATTTAAATAAAGATATTGATTTTCCCTAAATTAACATAGGATTTACTGCAACCCCAACAACAACAAAAAAAAACCCAACAGGATTTTTGGAGTGGTGAAAACTACATTAGTAATTCTAAAGCTTATAAGGAAAAAAGAAAATATTGAAAATATTTGGAAGGAGGAAGAGTAGCCCTACCACATATCAAAACCCTTTACAGAACTCAAGTAATTAAAATACTGATAGCTGAACAGATAATAAGATCAACAAAACAATTAAAAGAACATAAGTAAATTCAGGGGCGCCTGGGTGGCTCAGTCGGTTAAGCATCTGACTCTTGATTTTGGCTCAGGTTGTGATCTCATGGTTCATGGGTTCAAGCCCTGCACAGGGCTTTGCGTTGACAGCATGGAGCCTGCTTGGGATTCTCTGCATTCTTCTCTCTCTGCCTCTCTCCTTTTCACACGTGCCCACACACACTCATGCTCTCTCTCTCTCAAAAATAAATAAACATTAAAAAAAAAAAAAAAAGGCCGTGAGTAGACCCAAATGCATACAGAAATCTGGTATGTAATAAAGACAGCATTTTAATTAGAGTGAGGAAAAAAGGGATTTCTCTACAAGTTGCTGGGGCAACTGGACAGACATCTGGGAGAAAAGAGTTGTAACCATACCAAACACCATGCACCAAAAAAAATTTTTTTTGACTTGAGAAGAGACTACTAGAAAATTTTCTTATGATGTTGTAGTGGAGAAGGCCTTTCTAAGTGTGGCACAAAACCCAGAAACCATAAATTAAAAGATATAAACAGAGCACATAAAAATAAAAAAAAAACCTGCAAAAGTCTCCATAAGCAAAGATAAACAAGGTGGAGAAATAAACTTGCACCTCAGATGACAGACACAGTGCTTACTTTTTCAAACAGGCAAATAATGTAAACAGATAAATCACAAAAAAGGGTACACACACAGGGCACCTGGCTGGCTCAGTTGGGGAACATGTGACTCTTGAACTGGGCATTGTAAGTTCATATTCAAACCCTACATTTGTTGTAGAGCTTAATTTTCAAGAAGGAAAAACAAGGGTACACATGTAACCCTTTAAAATATATACTGTGGTTGGGGCTCCTGGGCGGCTCAGTCAGTTAGGTGACCGACGTTGGCTCAGGTCACGATCTCATGGCTCTCGAGTTCAAGCCCCACATCAGGCTCTGTGCTGACAGCTCAGAGCTTGGAACCTGCTTCGGATTCTTTGCCCCCCTCTCTCTCTCTGCCCCTCCCCTGCTTGGGCTCTCTCTCTCAAAAATGAATAAACTTTAAAAAATTAAAAAACATATATATGTATATATACACATACATATTCTGTGGTCAAACTCACTCATAATATGAGAAATGCATATTAAAATTTAACAGAAGTAGAATGTTGCATCTTTCAGACTGGTGATGACAAAAAGTTGGGCAACATCATGTGATCAGGCTGTGAGCAAAAAATTTCTCTCACACCCTGCAGCTGGGAATAAAAACTGGTATAACCTCTCTGAAGGGCAACTTCTCACCAGCTGTCAAAATTACAAATGCACATCGTCTCTGAGCCAACAATCTGACTTCTAAGCATTTATTATTCTACAGTTAAGGATGAACATAAAGGACAGTCATTGTAGCAAAATTTACGTTCAGAAACAATCTAAAGGAATGACTTAAATGGCCTTCACCAGGAGTTTGATTCTGGTACATCCATCCACACGATGGAATATAAGCAGTCTCCGGGAGTGAGGCAGGTCTGTTTGCACCAACATGGAACAAACCAAGATATAAACAAATAGCAAGAGGCAGAAGTACACAGTGATTTAAACCACATCTGTGGCTTTTTAAAGCATATTATCCACACGTCCACTTATACGTACAGAAGAAAGTAGATCTCTGTAAGGATATACAGGTATCAGGTGACAGTGGTTGCCTCTGAAGAGAACTAGGCAGCCAGAGAAGGAGAGGCGGGAGGAAACTTACTTTTCATAACAAACTTATGCACCTTTTGAATTTTGTATCATGTCAATCAAAAGATAAATACAGTAATTTTAAAAATAAGTTAAATCGCAGACTGTCTTCTCCAGGTTAACACACTGGATACTGCTTCTCTTTGCTGGAGTGGCAGGAAATCTCCACAGTGTACCTAATCCCAGGAGAACAAAAGAATATGAATGAAGCACCAGAGCGCTAAGAATCTCAGCCCTGCTCAGCAGCAACTTAACTCTCTTCCTCTCCTTCCTCACTGCTCTAATGTCTCCTCTTCCACTCACCTGTTGTCTGCGTTCCTCTAGCTCTCTCTGTATATTTTCTACCACAGCCACGGCCTCTTCTCCACTTTCCGGGTGATGTTCTCTCACCCAGGTCTGGAACTCTTCCGGTAGGATGGTCAGGAACTGCTCCAGCACCAGAAGCTCCAGGATCTGCTCCTTGGTGTGCAGCTCGGGCCTCAGCCACTCGCAGCACAGCACCCGGAGCTGGCTCAGGGCCTCCCGGGGGCCTGATGCCTCATGGTACTGGAAGTGCCTGAAGCGCTGGTAAAAAGTCTCAAACACTGGAGGGTTGTACTCTTGCATCCAGGTACAGTCTTCTTCTTCCACCTTCACTATTAGAAGGTCTTCTTGCTCCTGTGAAGTCTCAGCGGGAGGGTCTAAGTCTATAACTTCCCCAGACTCTGTCATTATCATTCCAACTCAGAGGGATGTCTCTCCAGGTTAGCTGTGTCACACAGATCAAATCTGGTTTCTGCTCTTTAAAATCTTCTGAAGGGCAGTTCCATTAGTGTGCAACCTACTGATACATTAGAAAGCATTATTAGCAAAGAGATGACAAAGAGGTCATCTCTACTAAAGATGACCACTCAACAGAGTAATTTACTTTAAAATATAGACAAGATATGGGGGGCCTGGGTGACTCAGTCGGTTAAGCGTCCGACTTCGGCTCAGGTCATGATCTCACGGTCCGTGAGTTCAAGCCCCGCATCGGGCTCTGTGCTGACAGCTCAGAGCCTGGAGCCTGTTTCAGATTCTGTGTCTCCCTCTCTCTCTGCCCCTGCCCTGTTCATGCTCTATCTCTCTCTGTCTGAAAAATAAATAAACGTTAAAAAAAAAAATTAAAAAAAAAAATCAGGGGCGCCTGGGTGGCTCAGTCAGTTCAGCGTCTGACCAGCTCAGGTCATGATCTCACGGTCCGTGAGTTTGAGCCCCACGTCAGGCTCTGTGCTGACAGCTCAGAGCCTGGAGCCTGTTTCAGATTCTGTGTCTCCCTCTCTCTCTGCCCCTCCCCTGTTCACGCTCTCTGTCTCAAAAATAAATAAACGTTAAAAAAATTTTAAATAAAATAAAATATACACAAGATAGCTGTCATTCCACCCATAAAATTACTACTAATACAGAACATTTCCAAAGTTAAAAAAATTTAAATAAGAGGGGCCCCCAGGTGGCTCAGCGGTTAGGTGTCAACTCTTGATTCCAGTTCAGGTCATGATCTCACAGTTGTGAGATGGAGCCTGACGACCGGCTCCGAGCTGAGTGGAGCCTGCTTGGGATTCTCTCTCTCCCTCTCTCTCTGGCCCTCCTCTGCTCATGCACTCGCTCTCTCTCAAAATAAACAAGTAAACATTTTTTTAAAACGTAAAGAGCAACAAAACTCTGACATCAGGTCTAACCAAATACAATTTTAATGGTGAAGAGCATTAAATTTCATATAAATAACAGGACAAGACTTACTACTAAGTAGTCCAGACGCAGTCTTTCCTTTTGACTACAAGCCAAACTTACAACACGGGTCAAAAATATTACAACGGTCAAAACTGGTCCTGTCCTTCATGCCACAAGAGCATGACGGACCAACAGGAGACTTCATTGGTTCCGAAGAGAAGCTGAGTTACAAGTACAGATTGGGACCTGTATTCCTCTGAATCGCCCCTGACCCCAAAGACACGGAAAACGGGCCGGTCAAGGTTAGATACAGGATACCCTTCTGGATACAAAACCCATTCTCTTCCCTCAAGGCACCAGTCCCAGGGAGCTCTCCTGGAAGACCAAGCTCTCGCAGCAGGTTGGGAAGATAGGTTTCTTCCTACAAACGGAGAGAAAACCGAAGCCTACACTTCGCAACACTTCCTCGCCGGAAGTAAGCAAGTCCAAGCGTTCCCCGTCCAACGGGGTCGAGCCATCAATCCCACCGCCGAGAGCACTTCCGAGTCCTCTCTAGGAATCCCGGAGGTCCTCGCCTCGCAGCAGGCGGGAGCCGCCCGCCCCAGGCCCCGCCCCGGAGCGGCTGTGGGCCAATCGGCGGGGAGTTGGGGCACCTCTCCGGACGGGGCCGTTCCCCGCCCACCCAACCGCAGGTTCAGCGTCGCTAGAGCCGGGGAGGAAACGGAGCCAGCTGCTCCCCACCTGTGCCTAAAGCCATTTAAACAGCCCGGGCTCCTCCCCTTTGCTTGGGAGTCTGGGCAAGGGACCGGGCCTTAGCTGTCCAGAGTGGTTGCTACGACAACAGTTGCTAATGTCTGATTGGCCGTGGAACTTGCGCTCCCCCACCCTCAACGCCCTGCGCCCTACTTCGAAGTAGGTTCGTCCCTTCCTGAGAGCCCACAACCCTAATTTCTCTTTAATTTTAAGTCCTTCGTTTTCTTCACCTGATTCCTCGCCTCTGCCCACACCCGGTCTCCAGACACACCCACCTCTTCACCACCGCGGAGAGCTCACAGGGCCTGTCTCCGACGTCAGACCCGGGAGTCCCAGGAGCCTACAACTCCCAGAAGCCCCGCGCGGGCCACGCCCGCTAGCCAATAGGGCCGCGGATCTCTTTGCAGCCTCGGTCGCCAGGGCTTATCAGAGTGCGGGAGGGCAGGGAGGCGTTTCCTTGAGCTCCTCTGCCCAGAAGGAGGGTTGTAGCGGAGCAGGTTGCTCTCTCGGCTGGGAGAGTGACGTCGGAAGCGCCTCATTCCTGTGAAGAAGGGGAGTCGTCCATGCAGGGCTTCTCTAGCCAGAGGATGCCCTTCTTAATAATCTCTCATTTTTGTATCAGGCTTAAATTGACCCTGTGGTATGTTTGGTGGATTGTAGTATTTGTATGGTTTCACTTTTTACGTTTACATTGAGTACTCTTGAACATCGAGCCTTTTGGTCCGTTCAAAATTATGGTGTATGGTGTGAAGTAAAGATCTAACTTCGTCTTTTTCCAAGCCATTACCCAGTTGTCTCAACATTTATGAAAAAGGCTATCTTTACCTCCCATTGATCTGTGATGCTGCCTTTATCATATACCAAATCCTCATGTTTTGTGGTCTCTTTCTAGATTTTCTATTCTGTCGCATTGGTCTATTTGTCAATGCATGTGATAATATGCGGTTTCAATTTATTGAGCATTAATAATTGGTTTTACTATTTCTTACAGAGAATGCCCCCTGCTGTGTTTCTTCTTCAAAGTATTTTTGCTTCTTTAGTTCTTTTCCAAATTAACTATAGATTCAATTTTCCTAGTTCCAGAAATAAATCTGTATTGGGATCATTTTTAATATGTATTCACTTAGGGAAAGTTGACGTTCCTTTTTTTCCCTTTTTAAAAAAAATTATTTATGTATTTTTTAGAGAGAGCAAGTGTGTGAGCACAAGCAGGAGAGGGGCAGAGAGAGAGGAAGAGAGAGAATTCCAAGTAGGCTCCGTGTTTTCAGCACAGAGCCCTATAAGGGGCTCCATCTCACGAACCATGAAATCATGACCTGAGCCAAAATCAAGAGTCAGGCACTTAACCAACTGAGCCACCCAGGTACCCCAGGGAGAATTGACATTCTTATAAAGTTGGTTTTCCTATCCAAGAACATGGTATGTTTTTCCATTTGTGGAAAAAAGCCTAATTGTGGATCCTTTTGGAGTATTTTAAAGTTTTCTTCATGATTTTGCACATAGTTTGTTATGTTTATTCTTAAGTGTTTTATCTTTTTTGTTGTTGTTGTTAATATTGTGAATTGGGTTGCACTGGCTTTAAAAAGTTTGTCTGTTAGTTTTTGTTGTGTAACAAACAACCCCAAACTTAGCGACCTAAAAAAGGAACCACTTATTTTGCTTATGACTCTGTGGGCTGACGATTTGGTCCAGACTTACCTGGCTGGCTTTTCTGCTGGGCTCCTTCTTTTTGTCTGTGTTCAGCTGCCAGTGTGAGCTAAGCAGTTCTTCTGGGGATTAGATGATTGTCACTTGGAGTGCTAGGAGGCATTTAGGCCACACGTTTCCCATCACCCAGCAGCTTAGCTCATACTTCCTCACTTGGTGGTGGCAGGTTACAAAAGCAAGAAACCAGAAGTTGCAAAAGTTCTTGATATACAGGCTTGAAACTCACATGGTGTCACTTCTGTTGGTCAAAGCAAGCCACAAGAGCAGTCCAAATCCAAAGGGTGGGGAAATAGACTCCACTTCTAGAAGGGAGAAACTGCAAAGTCTATTCCTATACGTTTTGTTTTACTTTTTTGGCCATTTTTGCCATATACCACAATAAGATACTATGAAGAAGAGAGAAAAGGGTGATGATCCAGTTAGTGCTGGAAATGGACTTTTCACATAACGATCACCCTGCGTGGCACAGTAAAAGGTCTAGGAAGTGCTGCTTTAGGCACTTTGAATTTTGTCTTTATATTAAACTAGACCTTCAGAGAGCTGAATACTTAAACTATATACTCTTTTCTTCCTTCATAGAATTAGCTATTTTTTTTTGCTCTTTTTTTTAATTTTTTTTTAACATTTATTTATTTTTGAGACAGAGAGAGTCAGAGCATGGACAGGGGAGGGTCAGAGAGAGAGGGAGACACAGAATCCGAAACAGGCTCCAGGCTCTGAGCTGTCAGCACAGAGCCCGATGCGGGGCTTGAACTCACGGAGTGCGAGATCATGACCTGAGCTGAAGTCAGACACTTAACCGACTGAGCCACCCAGGCGCCCCTAGAATTAGCTATTTTTAATATTTCAAATTTTTATTTAAAATTTAGTTAGTTAACATATAGTGTAATGTTAGTTTCAGGAGTAGAACTTAGTGATTCATCACTTAGACGCAGCACCCAGTGCTCATCACCAGTGCCCTCCTTAACACCCATTACCCATTTAGCCCATCCCCCACCCACCTCCCCTTCAGCAACCCTTCCGTTGTTCTCTAGAGTCAAGAGTCTCTTATGGTTTGCCTCCCTCTCTCTCTTTTTTTCCCTTTCCCCTATGTTCATCTGTTTTGTTTCTTAAAGAATTGGCTCTTTTGAATTGTGCTTTGGTACCAGCCATCAGCTAACATTAAAAGGAATTAAAATCCATTAATTTTATTTATTATAGAGATCTTAAAATACCATCCACTATGTCACATAGCCCTTTCCTAGGGTACTCATGGGAAATTTCTCTTCCCACTTAGTATCAAGAATAGCTGGATTTCTCCTAAGCTACTATTAATAGTTTGATTTTACCCAAGTTACACTGCGTATCATGTAACTGATCTTGTTTTCCTCTTGCATTGGCTGCTGAGGCTTTTCAGAGCCAAATTGTGAGCTACATTTTGCCAATACATAGGAACTTACAGTAGACAACTTGTAATCTCATTTTATCCCTGGCCCCATCTTCTTTATCCTTGCACTATTTTCCTTTTCTCAATTATTTTTTAAAGGTGAGGCAGTGTATCATGATTAGAGCCCATAGTCACACAACCCAGAGGCAGGAGTTGGTAGAACTTGACTGGTAATCAGCTGGTGAGCAGACAACCTTATTGGGAAAAATGCTTGTATTGGGGCACCTGGGTGGCTCAGTGGGTTAAGTATAGGACTTGGGCTCAGGTCATGAGCCCAGGTCACAAACTCAGGTTTGTGAGTTCAAGTCCCACATTGGGCTCTGGGCTGACAGCTTGGAGCCTGGAGCCTGCTTTGGATTCTGTGTCTCCCTCTCTCTTTGCCTCTCCCCCACTTTATGCTCTGTCTCTCTCTCTCTCTCTCTCTCTCTCTCTCTCTCTCTCTCAAAAATGAACATTAAAAAATTTAATGCTTGTATTGCCCTCATAGTACTTGCTATTTACTTATAGATTCCATAATTAATTATATAAGTGGATATTTTCTGAAGCTAGGTTTGTCTGTACTTAGGGATTTGCATTCTGTCCTTAATTCCCTTGCCCATCCTTGGCCGCCTGACCCTAGTGGAAGCCTTGCCCTGCAATACTGGAAAAGAACTTCTGACTTCCTGCCAGATTGTGATAACATTCCCATAGAGATGAATAAGTGACTTGTACACAGTGTGTGCCTTCAGATAAAAACATGGGACCAGTTATGTCATTAAATTGTTATATTTTGCTCCAAATTATTAGAATGACAAACCTGAGCCTTGAGAATAGTGAAGTTGTTTCTCCAGAAGTGGATTTGTCATGAAGATTAATCCTGAAAAATCTCCCTTCACCTCTTTCACACCCTGTTAATGTCTAACCAAAACAAATCACAAACAGACTAGTACAACCACTTAGCTGTTAGACCAAAAGTAGGGGTTGACTCCCTATGCTTGTGCACAACTTTTGAATAAATCATTAGTTTATAATTTAAACTTTAGTCCATAGAGATGTCATGGAATTCTGACCTTGAGTGAGACTTTGCATTCATAAAGCAGGATATTAATTGTATTCATTTAAATAAATGAATTAAAAAAATTTTTTTAACGTTTATTTATTTTTGAGACAGAGAGAGACAGAGCATGAACGGGGGAGGGTCAGAGAGAGAGGGAGCACAGAATCTGAAACAGGCTCCAGGCTCTGAGCAGTCAGCACAGAGCCCAACGCGGGGCTCGAACTCATGGACCGTGAGATCGTGACCTGAGCTGAAGTCGGACGCTTAACCGACTGAGCCACCCAGGCGCCCCTAAATAAATGAATTTTTAAATGAATTTACTTATAACATATAACTTGTATAATTCCTCACTTGTTAAATAAATAATGCAGATGATTTAATGTAAATGTTAAACTAATGTACAGTATTTCTCATTTCAATTGTATGATTTATTTTCTGAACATTGTTGAAATATAAATGAATATGAAACATGATTACTGTATTTTTATTATATATTCTGTTTCTTGAAGCAAGAAAAAAAAACACTAGAAAAAATTTTCCACTATTAAATAGCTAGATTATTTTCTGCTTCCGACTTTTCTGAGTACATGGGGTCCAGAGATTCAGCTATTCCCATGATACTTAAATAAGTCTTTGGTATTTATATTTTCAAACATACTATAATTAAGAGTTTACAGTCACGTAGGGACGGCTGGTTGGCTTAGTCGGTAGAGTGTGTGACTCAATCTCAGGGTTGTGAGTTTGAGCCCCATGTTGGGTATAGAGATTTTTTAAAAGTTATAGTCACATAATAGAGTCCCACGGTCAAATATCATCATAAAATATTTTTTAATGAAGTTTAAAAAATGACCAAAATTCCAATTTGTCCTTTACTCCTATTGCAGACTGAATTCAAGCTTAGTTTCAAATGCTTGGAGGCAAGATGCTTGTGGTAGACCCTCATTCCTTCCACAGTTTCCCCTGAGATACAACTCTGCTTCACATTGTCATCTCACACGAAATGTTTATGTGTCCTTATAAGGACACAGATAATCTATTTATACACAGTATTTAAATTCTGTACTGGTCAGGGGCGCCTAAGTGGCTCATTCGGTTGAGCTTCTGACTCTTTAAAAAAAAAAATTTTTTTATGTTTAGTTATTTTTGAGAGCTAGAGAGACAGAGCATGAGTGGGAGAGAGGCAGAGAAAGAGGGAGACACAGAATCTGAAGCAGCCTCCAGGTTCTGAGCTGTCAGTGCAGAGCCTGATGTGGGGCTAGATCCCATGGACCTCGAGATCATGACCTGAGCCAAAGTCAGCCACTTAACTGACTGAGCCACCCAGGTGGCCCAAACTTCTGACTCTTGATATCAGCTCATGTCATGATCCCAGGGTCATGGGGTCATGCTCAGTGCAGAGTCTGCTTCAGATTCTCTCTCTATTCCCTCTGCCCCTCTCCTCCTGCCAAATAAAAAGTAAAAGAAATAAATTTTGTACTGGTCAGAAAGGTTCATCTGATTGCTGCTTTTCAATTCGTGTGTACACAAATTACCTGTGTATCTTTCCAAAATACAGATTCTGATTCAGTAGGTCTGGAGCAAGGCTTGAAATTCTGCATTTCTAACAAGCTTCCCAGAAGTGCCAGTGCCAGTGCTGTCTCCATGCTTGGAGAAACAAGGCCTCATGTAACCCTGTCACCTGTGGGTGTGTGACTTGGTGCCATAGCAGAAAAGATAAAAAAAGGAAAAGAAGAAAGAAGGAAAGAAAGAAAGAAAGAAAGAAAGAAAGAAAGAAAGAAAGAAAGAAAGAAAGGGAAAGGAAGGAAGGAAAGAAAGAAAACTTTTCTTGGATGAGGTGAAAATTAAGTCATCATGCTACCCAATTTCTGATATAAATGCTTCATGGAAATTTTTTATGACTAAGGAAGAGGGTGAAGTTGCATTAGAAATGAACATTAACTTTTTTTGAGCGTGCAGGGAAGTGACAGAGAGAGGGAGAGAATGAAAATCTCAAGCAGGCTCCCCAAATGGTGACATTATGACCTGAGCTAAAATCAAGAGTTTGATGCTTAACCAATTGAGCCACCCAGGCACCCCTGAACATTAACATGTTTTATGATGCAGATTATGGGTGAAACTCCTTATAGGAAATTCCATTCATGAGGACAAGCTCTTTTCAACAAGGCTGTAAAGCTGTTTCTGCATTCCATAACTCAGTCTACAGTAAGAGCCCTTGATTAGTCTGTTTACAATGAATAATTCTCTACAACTCTATACACCAGCTGTTTTCTTTGGTCTTTGTCCTTGTAGCAATAATAAAAGGAAACTAATTTGTATTGTTTGAACTCAAGGCAGGGAGCAAGCTGCCTTCTATTTCTTCTGCCTCAAACTCAAACAATTATCTCCATCTTCATTTCTCCTCCTTATGTTCCTTTTTTGATATCTCATATTCTTACATTTAAAAAATATTAATGAAAAGAAAACAACACAAAGACCCTGGAACTGTGAGGAAGAAATGGGTGTACATACATAGACTGTGCCCATCACCTCCCTCCTTTTCTTCCTCAGGGAAAAGTACTTTTTCTTAGGAACTATGGAGAGTTTGGCCTTTTGGCTTTTCTCTTTCTTTAAAATTCTGCCCTGTTCTGGGGTGCCTGGGTGGCTCAGTGGGTTAAGCGTCTGACTTCAGCTCAGGTCATGATCTCACAGTTCATGAGTTTGAGCCCCGCATAGGGCTCTGTGATGGCAGCTCAGAGCCTGGAGCCTGCTTGGGTTTCTGTGTCTCCCTCTCTCTCTGCCCCCACACCTGCTCAGGCTCTGTCTCTCTCAAAAATAAATACAAAAAAATTTTTTTTTAATTTTGCCGTTTTTTTTTCCTCCAAGTTCTTTAGAAAGTGTTTTATTTATATAGTCAATATGATGCCAAACACAGATATAATCGAAACCAGAGAAGCATAGGAAAGAAGAGGGAGAAGGTGGCAGCAGTGTCCATACTGATATTCAAAAGTGAGAGAGAGCGAGTAAATGATAGAACAGAAGGGTTGAGCTTCGAAGAGGACAAAATCCTTGGCAACTTTGATGCCTGAGTGTGAGACATAGCAAGGGAGCTGCGCATAGGAAAGCTTAATGTCAGAGGGATTTATTGGGATTTATTTAATCTATTGGGGATTTGTTGCCTATAAACTTATCTACACCTTTTTTTTAAACTTTTTTTAAGTTTATTTATTTTGAGAGACAGAGAGAGCGAGTGTGTGAGGAGGGACAGAGAGAAAGAGAGAATCCCAAACAGACTCCACACCATCAGCATAAGCCTGACTCAGGGCTCCAACCCATGAACCACAAGGTCATGACCTGAGCCAAATCAAGAGTCCGAGGACTGAGCCACCAAGGCACCCCTATCTAAACTATTTTTTAATTAGAACATTTCTTCAGCTCACATGGACATTTTAAGTTTTAATCTCCTGGGGAAATCTTTCACTATACCCTCCCCATCAGCCATGGCTGATTATGTCTACCTCTGGGTCATACAAATGTGCTGTGCATACATGCCAAAGTATTACATTCACCACCCTGTCCTGTAAGGATTTAAGTGTCTAACTCTCTTAGGAGCTTGAGGATAGAGACTATTCCTACTCAGTTTAATACCTATGGAGTCGAGCACGATGCCTTGGCATGTTGCAGGTAACTCTACAAACCTTTCTTGCATAAATACATTGATAGATGACTGTTTACCACTCATCGTATAGTTGGACCTTTTTCCTACAACTAAAGTTACAAAACTTTTTTCACAGACGATGTGTTTAAAAAATGACATTCAAGTTGTAAAATAAGAGTGTCATTTAGTTCTGTTAAGCTGAATGACTATAAGCTCCACCAGAACGGTACACACGCACCAGAGCGTCTCTGGAAGGGGCACGACGGCAAACCACCGAGATGGGTCTCACTCCTCCTGGGCGCCTAGAGAGGCTCCGGAAGTGCCCGGGAGGCAGGGAGTCGGTGACGCACTTCCGGCAAGGTTTTATTCGTAGTTTTGGTCACCTGGCGCCGCGGGTCGTGGTTGGACTGACTGCGGGTAGGAGGAGTACCGGAGGGGGCCGGGCCGGATAGGGCCCCGCTTGAGACGGGACAGTGGGGACCCGCCGCTCTGGGAAGGTCCGATGAGTTCCGTGGCTTTTTGCAGGGTTTGCTGTCTTATCACTTGAAGGCAGAACTCCGGAAAAGTCAGCACGTGCTGGAGAAAGATGAGTTCGAGCTTGACCGCGAGTCAAGTCAGTGACGCCGAGGCAGGAGCCTGGATGGCAGCTGAGAAGTCTAGGGTCGCCGCGCCATCTCTGCGTGATGGACTTTTGATAGTGAAAGTGGAGGAAGACTCACCCGGAGGTCGGGAGTCGGACCTGCCCGCGGACTGTCAGGATTCCGAAAAGTCGCGGCAGCAGTTTAGGCGGTTCCGTTACCAGGAGGTGACTGGACCCGAAGAGGCGCTAAGCCGGCTCAGGGAACTTTGTCGCCGGTGGCTGAGGCCTGAGATGCATACGAAGGAGCAGATCCTGGAGCTGCTGGTGCTGGAGCAGTTCCTGAGCATCCTGCCCCAGGAGCTCCAGGCCTGGGTGCGGAAGCACTGCCCGCAGAGCGGGGAGAAAGCTGCGGCCGTGGTGCGCGCTTTTCAGAGAGCGCTTGATGGGGCCTCTCCCCAGGTGAAGAGTGAAAGTGTTCTGGTGGTAGGGGTGTGAGGAATAGAGGTACACGGGATGCTAAGGGTTTCAGGCCTTTTTTCCTTGCTACATTTTTGAGCTTCAGGGTGTACATGAAACTTTCTTTCTGTAGTGACAAATAAATCTATCCAGGAAATGATCTTTGAGTTAATAGACTTCTGAGCACAAAACCAACGTGGGAGTATTGTTTACCCATTGTAAGACCGCCTCTTGTGTAACTAGATTGTTTGCGGAAGAAAGGTGTCAGGATGGAAAGTGGCTTCATGTCGTTAACTACTTAGCAATAACTGAGAACTTTGAATGTGAGGTTCCCTTTTTGCTTTTTAACAATTTGGCGACCCCCTCCTACAATTGATAATGGTACCTGGGAGAGTGGAGTGGGGCTGTAATGGAGGTAACTAATCATGCCTGTGTGATGAAACCTCCATAAAAATCCCAATAGTGTGAGATTCAGACAGCTTCCAATTGGTGAACACATCCATATACCTGGAAAGTGGCAAACTCCAACTCTACGGGACAAGCTCCTGTACTCAGGACCCTCCCAGACCTCATTGTGTGTCTCTCCATTTTGCTGTTTACTGTATCCTTTATCATATCTTTTTGTAATAAACTGGTAAACCTAAGTGTTTCCATCAGTACTGTGAGCTGTTCAAGCAAAGAATTTAATTGGTAGGGGGAGGTCATGGGAACCTTTGATTTGTGGCCAAGTCGGACAGAAATTGTGGGTAACCTGGAGACCTACTACTTGAGGTTGGCTTCCAAAGTTGGGAGGGGTGAGTGGTCTTGTGGGACCAAGCCCTTTACCTGTGGGATCTGACTGTATCCAGGTAGATAGTGTCAGAATTGAGTTACACTTGAAGACACCTAGCTGGTATCACAGAATTATTTGATGTGTGGAAAACCCCTATATGTGGTGTCAGAAGTGAAGACGTATTGTAGTGAAAGTATTCAGAGTATTGACAGTAGAAGAGGCACAGAAGTGTGATTTTTTTTTTCCTTTACCAGGAAGCAGAGGAGAGGCTCAGTTAAAAAACAAATGTTATTATACTCAGATTTAGAAATAGGAGGCACAGCACAACACTCAGGACTTCCTGGGAAGGACACCAGGGGTGGTCAGGAGGCAGAAGACTGGAGCAAGGGGAAGGTTTAGGCCAGCGCCTCTACTGAGGTTTCCCAAGGAAACACACAGGGCAGGGGGATCTGTTTAAGATTGGTTGGTCTGGATAATTTCAGCATGCTCTAACCTATAGGGCTGGTCCCTAGTTGCCCTGAAACCTGGCCCTAGGATGATTAAGGCAGAGTAATGTGGCATCCTGGAGTGTATATGCCACGTAGAGGAGGTATTGCTTGAGATAAGCAGTCTTGGCTGAGCCCTTTGCTCTAAGAATTGGCTAGCCCTGGGAGGGTCAGTCTCCCTAGCCAGATTTTTAACATACAGAAAAATTTTAAATGTATTTCCCTTTCCTGTCATTTAGTGAGAGATCCTTGAAGTCAATTTGTGACCCATCACTAGACAAACATGTTCGCACACCAATGTTAGAACCCTCCCTTTCTAAGAACTGTGGCTTTACCTTCTGTGAATGGTCAACTTGCATTTAAATAAGTTATCTCAAAATGTCATCTTGCCAGATAATTATCTTACTGTGCAATGTTCAAGGGAAGGGAAAGTAGATTTTACTGAGCATCCGCTGTCAGGGAGGTACCTTCATCTTCTTAAATTTATGTCCATTTCACGCATGAGGTAACCGTATCTCACAGCCAGCACTGGAATTTGGCACTTTCTGGTTACCTGTACATTTTTAATCTGTATCCGATTTCCATTTTGATAAATCACAGTGATATAACTCAAATGAAGATTTTGCTCTTACCCCAAATTAGTGTGGATAGTCCACGGAAAGAAAGGCTTTTCAGGATTGCAAGAGAATTTCAGCCTCTGTCCTTGTTACTCCGAAACTCCAGTTAGTACAACACTCACTGGAACAGACTCGACAGCCATGGTTATTGCTTGATTCCCAGGGAGTTTCCTGCTCAGGGTTTGCAGACTCCTCCGGAGTCTGGCCTCATCCTGAGATTAACAGTCACTTATGCTGTCCTGGGACAGCAGGTGCTGAGTGGAGGTCTCGTGTTGTTTCAGGAGTTGGTGAAGATTGAGAATGTGGCTGTGTCTCTAAACTGTGAGGAGTGGGAGCCTCTGGACCCAGCTCCGAGGGAGTTCTGCTGGGAGAGCGCACAGGAGGATCATAGGACCTCGGTCTCACTGGTCTCGCCGAGTAAGTGCTGGCTTTGTTTCTAGCTGTGTGTGATCTCTCTCTGAGCCAGTCACACACCCATGTTGAGAGCCATGGAGTCTCTTTTGTGACCCCACTGGGACCTTGCTGTTCTGTATTGTTAGGTGAGAGATTCAGCTTTTTATTTTGGTTCATTTTAAATAAAATTCATACAGAAAAATACAAAAAATATAACAGGCACCTTATATCTACCACCCAGGTTTATCATATTTTAATATTTGGCCCTAATGGCTTCATTCTCCCCCCACCCCCGCTGAGAAAAAAATGTAACAACTGTAGATGAAACTCTGGATACCCTCCCTGAAGCTGTTCCCCTCACTCTTTCTTCAGAGGTAACCAGTATCCTGATTGTGGTACTTATTTCCATGCATGTTTTATATTTTCTACATGTACACGTAGCTACATGTGCACATTATGTGTGTACTTTCTATATGCAAAAATGTGTATATAAACTGTATATGAACATAAATACATACACTTGTAAACATATATAGTATTTTTAAATGTTTTGATGCTGTATAAATTATATTGCTGTATGATTCTTTTGCACCTTGCCTTTCTTTTTTTTCCCCATTACATTTTTGGGATTTATCTATGTTGGCACATGTAGCTCTAAATCCACTCATTTTAACACTTATATCTTTCATTGTATGACTTGTCCAAAATTCATTTATCTACTGTCCTCCATCAGTGGACATCAAGGCTTCTAGTTTTTCACTGTTACAAATAGCATTGCCTCGAACATACTCGAATCCTTCTGTGTTCATATATAGGAACATATATAGGAACTATAGAGAATAGACTTAGGCGTGTTTGCCCATCTTACTGTTCAGAAGGAAGGAGTGCAACCAGTTTGTACTCCTACCAGAAATACATGAGAATTCTTCCTTCTCTACATCCTTACTGACATTTGGTGCCTGGCTGATGGCGTGATGTCGCAACACGGTAGCTCACGTGTTCCTTTTAAAATGTTACGTCATGCCTCTGCTCAGAACCTGCAGTGGCTCTCTATTTCATGCAGAGGAAAAGCCTGTGTTGCCTAATGTGACAAGGCCCCGTCACCCTGCACACCCCTCTCCTACGCTGCCCCTCACTCATTGTGCTTCAGCCCCACTGACCTCGCTGTTCCTTGACCATGGCAGGCATCCCGCCTCCTGTTCTTTGCTCTATTTGATCCTTCCACCTGGAATATTCTTTATTTTATATATTTATTTATTTTTGAGAGAGAGAGACAGTGTGAGAGGGAAAGGAGCAGAGAGAGAGGGCTACAGAGGACCCAAAGTGGGCTCCACACGGTCAGTGCAGAGCTCGATGTGGGGCTTGAACCCACGAACTGTGAGATCATGACCTGAGCTGAAACCAAGAGTTGGACGTTTAACCAACTGAGCCACCCGAGCGCCCCTCTTCCTGGAACATTCTTCCTTCAGATCTCCACTAAGCAAACTCCTTGACTTGTCTCCAGTCTGTGCTCAGATCTCACTTTTCAGAGAGGCCTGACCTGACTATCATGTTCAATAGTGCAGTTTGCCTTTCCACTGTCCCCTCCTCCCACACTACCGTCCCATCCCTTACCTTCCTCAACTTGGTCCACAGCATTCATCACCCTCTGACGTCCTATAGAATTTACTTTCTGTTTATCTATTGTCTGACCACCTCTTCTAGAATGTAAACTCCACAAGGGGAGGGGTTTTTGTTTGGTTCTAATATATCCCAAGCAGTTGGAACAGATAGTGCTTGGCAGGTACTCAATAAATACTAGTTGGGTGAATGAATGAATAGTATCTATCTTGTTGTTTTAACTTACATTTCCCTGATTGGTTCTGGGTTAAATCTTTTCAGGTTGGTTTTTTTTTTTTTTTTTTTTTTTTTTTTTTTTTTTTTGGGTGGGGGAGGCATTCTGTGAATTGTCTGTATCCTATCTCCCTTCCTTTCCTCCATTTTTTTTATTGCTTTGTGGCAATTCTTTATATTTTCTGTATTAACTCTTTGTTATTTTACTATAAAGTAAGCTAGAAAAGGGGCGCCTGGGTGACTCAGTCGGTTAAGCGTCCGACTTCGGCTCAGGTCATGATCTCGCAGTCCGTGGGTTCAAGCCCCGCGTCAGGCTCTGTGCTGATTGCTGAGAGCCTGGAGCCTGTTTCAGATTCTGTGTCTCCCTCTCTCTCTGACCCTCCCCCGTTCATGCTCTGTCTCTCTCTGTCTCAAAAATAAAATAAAACGTTAAAAAAAAATTTTTTTTAAATAATAAAGTAAGCTAGAAAAAAGAAAATGTTATTAAGAAAATTGTAAGGAAGGGAAAATACTTTTACAGTGCTGGACCAACTTTACCAAAAAATTCTGCGCATGACTGGGCCTTCACAGGTCAAACCCTTGTTCAAGTGTCCACTATAGTCAGGTTTTTTGATCTTTTACTTTATGGTTTGTGTTTTTCCAATCTTTGGAAAATACAAGGCCGTTCTCAATCTTGATTCCATCTTTGCAGAGGCAACTTTAATATCTTTTTTGTGTTTTTCACTGGTATTTATTTTCATGTTTCTAACTAGGATGCTTATTTTGCTAATTTTCCCCCGATTTCAGGTATTACCTCTTGACTGTCTCCTGAGGGAGACAGGACCATGCACACATTTAACAGTCTGTAATTCTCTCATTATAGTTAAATCAGTTCTTTTGCATATTGGTACAATATTTCAATATCCTACCCATGTAAATACTACCTGTAACCTGTATGATTATATGTCTTTTATTTTACAACTTCTAATTTTCTCTGGAATTAATAATGCCTCATTTTGCATGTGCTGCTTTTCTACCTATTGAACACCAGTCTACCCACAGTCTCCCTGTTAGAAATGTAAAACTGTATGTTCAAATGTATCAGGTATGCTATCAGTTTCATAGTCCCCTTGGAGGAAGCCTCCAGAAACTTCTGCTCCAGTGTGAGTGGGCTTCCCTCCAGGCCTGCCACATGGCTATCGTCCTAAGAACCTTCTTTGACTATCACTCTGGAATTCGTTTTCTCTTTCCTGGACCCCACACCATTCTCTTCCTAGGTTTACCCCCTTCGATTTGATGGAGAACATCTTCCAGTATCTTCCAGAGAACATATTCTTGGGAGCTTAATTTTTTGAAAGTTTGCCTGAAAATGTCTGAAAATGTCTCTATTCCTCTCCTACATCCAGATCATGGGATGGCCGGATTCCCCATTAGAAATGATTTTACCATTGAATTTTGAAGACTGAATTTTCTAGTTAGCTTGCCATGTTGCTACTGAGAAATTGGATGCCATTGTGATATTTTATCCTTGGTGTGTGATGTTCGAAAGCCTTTAGACTCTCTTCTTTATTCCTGCTAGTATGAAGTTTCAGAATGGGTGCAGCTTAGTGTGAAGGAGGCTTTGTTTTTTGTTTTTTGTTTTTGTTTTTTTTGCATTCATTGTTGAGTAGTAGGTGGGTCCTTGTAACATAGACACCCACACTTTGAATTCCGAGAAATTAAAAAAAAAATTTTTTTTAATGTTTATTGATTTTTGAGAGTGAGAGAGACAGAGCATGAGTGGAGGAGGGGCAGAGAGAGAGGGAGACACAGAATCCGAAGCAGGTTCCAGGCTCTGAGCTGTCAACACAAAGCCCAACCCTGGGCTTGAACCCACAAACCTCGAGATCATGACCTGAGCCAGAGTCAGACGCTTAATCGACTGAGCCACCCAGGTGCCCAAGAAATTTTTTATGGTATTGTTTTATCTGTCTGTCTTTTGATCTATCTATTTTTATCTCATTATTTTTTTCCTGTTTTCTTTCTGGGATTTCTGTTCATTGGATGTTGGAACTCATGGACTGATCGCATCAGGTTCTTCTCTGCCCGTTCTCATTTCTTTATCTTTTGTTTCACATTCTGGGAGATCTCCTTAGCTTTGTTTTCCAGCTGTTAATACTGAAATATTTCTGCTCTCATTAATATTTTCAGGAGGCTTTTCTTGTTCTTTAAATATTCCTTTTCTTATAGCCTCCTTGTTTCCTGGATGCAATATCTTCTCTTATTTACCTGAGAATGTTAACTGTAGATCATTAGATTTTCTGTTTTACACATTGCATGTTTCCTCAGCACTTATATTTGAGGTTTTCCTGAAATGTTGGTAACTTTTCACTTTCCATTTGTTTTTGTTTTTGTTTTTTTAATTTTTTTAAACGTTTATTTATTTTTGAGACAGAGAGAGACAGAGCATGAACGGGGGAGGGTCAGAGAGAGAGGGAGCACAGAATCTGAAACAGGCTCCAGGCTCTGAGCTGTCAGCACAGAGCCCGACGCGGGGCTCTAACTCACAGACCGCGAGATCATGACCTGAGCCGAAGTCGGATGCTTAACCGACTGAGCCACCCAGGCGCCCCTTCACTTTCCATTTGTATGTAATAGTCAAACATAAGCATTCTGACTGAAAACTTTGTATTGGGGTAGGATTGTGACCTGGTGCCTTTTATTCCCCTGACTTACTCATTCCATAACTGGAAGCCCGTACCTCCCATTTTGCCCAACCTTTTTCCCCTCCCCTCTGGCAACCATCAGTTTGTTCTCTGTATTTATAGATCTGATTCTGCTTTTTGTATATTCTTTTTTTTTTTTTTTTTTTTTAGATTCTACATATTAGTGGAATCATATGGTGTTTGTCTTTCTCAGTCTGACCTATTTATTTATTTGTTTTTAATTTGTTAAGTTTGTTTTTTAAAGTAGGCCCTACGCCCAACATGGGGCTTAAACTCACAACCTTGAGATCAGGAGTCACATGCCTACCATGAGCCAGCAGGCACCCCATGACTTATTTAGCGTAATACCTTTTAGGGCCATCTGTGTTGTTTTATCCTTTTTTATTACTACATAATATTCCATCATGTGTATATTATCACATTTTCTTTATTCATCTACTGATGGACCTTTAGGTTACTTCCATAGTTTGACTATTGTAAACAATGCTGCAATAAATGTAGGAGTGCATATATCTTTTTGAATTAGTGTTTTCGTTTTCTTTGGGTAAATACTTGATAGTGGAAATATTGGATCATATGGTATTTCTCTTTTTAGTTTTTTGAGGAACCTCAATACTGTTTTCCATAGTGGCAGCACGAATTTACATTACAATCCCACCAACAGTGCATGAGAATTCCTTTTTCTCCACATCCTCACCAACACTTGTTATTTCTTGTCATACTGATTTTAGCCATTCTAACCAGTATAAGGCGATATCTCCTTGTGGTTTTGATTTGCATTTCTCTGATGATTAGTGATGTTAAGCATCTTTTCATGTGTCTGTTGGCCATCTCTATGTCTTCTTTGGAAAGATGTCTTCAAGTCCTCTGCCCATTTTTAATGTTTATTTATTTTTGAGAGAGAGAGAGAGCATGAGTGGGGGAGGGACAGAGAGAGAGAGACACAGAATCTGAAACAGGCTCCAGGCTCTGAGCTGTCTGCATAGAGCCCGATGTGGGGCTCGAACCCATGAACCGTGAGATCATGACCTGAGCCGAAGTTGGATACTTAACCGACTGAGCTACCCAGGTGCCTCTAGGTCCTCTGTCTATTTTTAAATTGGATTGTTTATTTTGGTGTTGAGTTGTCTAAGTTCTTTATATATTTTGAATATTAATCCCTTATCAGATATATCATTTGCAAATATCTTCTCTTATTAAGTAGGTTGTCTTTTTGTGTTGTTAATGGTTTCCTTTGCTATGCAGAGGCTTTTTTTTTTTTTTTTAAGATTTTATTTTTGGGGTGCCTGGGTGGCTCAATTGGTTAAGCGTCCAACTTCAGCTCAGGTTATGATCTCGAGAGCCAGCTCAGAGCCTGGAGCCTGCTTCAGATTCTGTGTCTCCCTCTCTATTTGCCCCTCCCCTGCTCTCACTCTGTCTCTGTCTCTCTCAGAAATAAATAAAACATTTCAAATATTTTTTTAATTAAAAACGAAAGATTTTATTTTTAGCTAGACTCTACACCCATCATGGGGCTCGAACCCACAACCCTGAGATCAAGAGTCACACGCTCCGCCAACTGAGCCAGCCACATGCCCCCTGCAAAAGTTTTTTTTATTTTGATGTAGTCCCAATATCTTATTTTTGCTTTTGTTTCTTTTGCCTTAGGAGACATATGTAGAAAATAGCTGACGTCAGAGAAATTACTGCCTATGCTCTCTTCTAGTTTTATGGTTTCGGGTCTCACATTTAGGTTTCTAATCCATTTTCAGTTTATTTTTGTGTATGGTGTTAGAAAGTGATGTGGTTTCATTCTTTTACATGTAGCTATCCAATTTTTCCAATATAGTTTATTGAAAAGACTGTATTTTCCCCATTGTATGTTCTTGCCTCCTTTGTCATTGATTGACCATATAGCTGTGGGCTTATTTCTGGGCTGTCTATTCTGTTACATTGATCTGTGTCTATTTTTATTCCTGTACCATACTGTTTTGATTACTACAGATTTGTAGTATATCTTTTTTTCTTTTTAAAATTTTATTTTTAAGTGATCTTTGCACCCAGTGTGGGACTTGAACTTAATAGCCCCAAGATTAAGAGTTGCATGCTCCACCAACTGAGCCTGCCAGGCATCCCTGTAGTATATCTTGAAACTGGTATTGTGATACCTCTGGCTTTGTTCTTTCTCAGGATTGCCTTGGCTATCAGGTGCTGTTTGGGGGAATTTCCATATGTCAGGCCTGGGCTTGCAAATTTTACCATAGAGAGATTTATTCAACAAATATTTTTATTGAGTGTCTGCAATAAGCCAGATGCTGTTCTTTTTTTTCTTTTAATGTTTATTCATTTTTGAGAGAGAGGGAGAGCATGAGTGGGGGAAGGGTAAAGAGAGGGGAGGACAGGGGCGCCTGGGTGGCGCAGTCGGCTAAGCGTCTGACTTCAGCCAGGTCACGATCTCGCGGTCCGTGAGTTCGAGCCCCGCGTCAGGCTCTGGGCTGATGGCTCAGAGCCTGGAGCCTGTTTCCGATTCTGTGTCTCCCTCTCTCTCTGCCCCTCCCCCATTCATGCTCTGTCTCTCTCTGTGCCAAAAATAAATAAAAAACGTTGAAAAAAAAAATTTAAAAAAAGAGAGGGGAGGACAGAGGATCTGAAGAAGGCTTTCTGCTGACAGCACAGAACCCGATGCAGGGCTCAAACTCACGAACTGAGAGATCATGACCTGAGCTGAAGTCAGACGCTTAACTGACTGAGCCACCCAGGCACCCCAGCCAGGTGCTATTCTAAGTGCTAGGGACGCATTAGGGAACAAAACCTATGAATCCCCTGTCACAAAAATCCCCGCCCTTTCTTGGAGCTCATGGTTTGGGACGTGAGCAGAGAACAGCACTGAGGTTCTACCAATTGTGTGTCTGATTTCACTTGATTCTCCTGATGTGAAAGTGGTCCCTGTCCCCTGTTCTCAGCTGTACCTGGTGTCCCCAGTCCAGAATTTATGTGGTTCAGTCTCCCTGGGGAGTAAACTGCAAAAATTCTGGATTTGGGGTGGAATCTGGTGGCTTAACTGCTCCTTTATATAAAGACTTGTAGTCAGTCCTAGATTTGTCTCCCACCCAGACCCCACTTCCAGACTTTGGAGGCATGGAGTGTGTCTGTTACTATAACCTATCACATGAATACAATTTCTCTTGTTAAACCATCCTCCATTCATGGGATACAGGCTGTCGTGCCCTTCTTGACACCCCTTCCTGATATTGTGTCTTCTGCAACGGTGGAGTGGGGCAGGGGGAAAGAGATGGGTGTGTGAGTATAGGCACAAGTGTAAAAGGAAAGAATGGGGTTTGTACAGGTAAATATGAGTACATTTGGCAGGTTAATTAAAATCATTTAACTTGAAGGGCTCCTGGGTGGCTCAGTTGGTTAAGGGTCTGGCTTCGGCTCAGGTCATGATCTCGCGGTCTGTGAGTTCGAGCCCCACGTCAGGCTTTCTGAGGACAGCTCAGAGCCTGGAGCCTGTTTCAGATTCTGTGTCTCCCTCTCTCTCTGCCCCTCCCTGCTCTCGCTCTGTCTTTCTCCCTCTCTCAAAAATAAATAAACATTACAATTAAAAAAAATAAAATCAGGGGCGCCTGGGTGGCTTAGTCGGTTGAGCGTCCGACTTCGGCTCAGGTCACGATCTCGCGGTCCGTGAGTTCGAGCCCCGCGTCGGCTCTGGGCTGATGGCTCAGAGCCTGGAGCCTGCTTCCTATTCTGTGTCTCCCTCTCTCTCTGCCCCTCCCCTATTCATGCTCTGTCTCTCTCTGTCTCGAGAATAAATAAATGTTTAAAAAAAAATTTTTTTTTAAATAAAAAAAAATAAAATCATTTATCTTGAGGAGTGGTTAATTGAGAATGTTAAAAAGGCTTGGGAGGGTGCTTATTTTTTTGCAGGCACTTGCTTATTTTACTCTTGCACCAGCATGAAATGTCACCCTTTTTTCTTTCTTTTTTTTTTTTTTAATTGTATTTAAATCCAAGTTCTTTAACATATAGCGTAATAACGGTTTCAGGAGTCGAATTTAGTGATTCATCCCTTACATATGACACCCAGTGCTCATCATAACAAGTGCCCTCCTTAATGCCCATCCCCCATTTAGCCCATCCCCCCACCCACCTCCCCTCCAGCTACCCTCAGTTTGCTATCTATTTAAGAGTCTCTTTGAACATGTGGAGAAACGGGAACCCTCTTGCACTGTTGGTGGGAATGCAAACTGGTGCAGCCGCTCTGGAAAACAGTGTGGAGGTTCCTCAAAAAATTAAAAATAGATCTACCCTATGACCCAGCAATAGCACTGCTAGGAATTTACCCAAGGGATACAGGGGTGCTGATGCATAGGGGCACTGATACTCCAATGTTTATAGCAGCACTTTCAACAATAGCCAAATTATGGAAAGAGTCTAAATGCCCATCAACTGACGAATGGATAAAGAAGATGTGGTTTATATATACAATGGAATACTACTTGGCAACAAGAAAGAATGAAATCTGGCCATTTGTAGCAACATGGCTGGAACTGGAGAGTGTTATGCTAAGTGAAATAAGTCAGGCAGAGAAGGACAGATACTCTCATGTTTTCACTCATATGTGGATCCTGAGAAACTTAACAGAAGATTAGGGGGGAGGGGAAGGGGGAAAAAATTACAGAGAGGGAAGGAGGCAAACCATAGAAGACTCTTAAATACTGAGAACAAACTGACGATTGATGGGGGTGGGGGGGAGGGGAAAGTGGGTGATGGGCATAGAGGAGGGCACCTGTTGGGATGAGCACTGGGTGTTGTATGGAAACCAGTCTGACAATAAATTATATATATAAAAAGAGTCTCTTATGGTTTGCCTCCTTCTTTTTATTTTTGAATGTTTCAGGTTTGGAAACCAGAACCGAGAACAAAGACTTTATTCCAAAACAAGAAATTTTAGAAGAAGTAGAGCCTCAGGGGCAGCTACAAGAAGGGTCCCACAGGAAGGCTCCCCCTGGATGTAGTGATACTGGTGAGATAGGGGTAGAAAAGCAGTCAAGAAATCCCTCATCATTGAAACTGGAAAATTCTCCTGAAGAGGAAGGACTCCCCAGCACCGCAGATCTCAAGAATGGTCCCACGGAGGAGGGAGACTTCAGACATGACCAACTTGGGAACAGGGCCAGAAGTTCAAACTCTGTTCTTTGTCAGCACGTGCAGGCCACAGGGAGGCCCGTCGACCACAATGACCTGGGGGACAGTTGTACACAGAGTTCAGAGCCGGTAAAGCATCACACAGTGAAACCTCCCCGCTCCTTTGACAGTGAGGAACAGCTCCACAGTGCAGACCTCTTTAAGACCCAGCGACAGTTCCGTGAAGAAAGGCCATATAAATGCGGGAACTGTGAGAAGAGTTTCAAACAGCGTTCTGATCTTTTTAAACACCAGAGAATCCACACGGGGGAGAAACCCTACCAATGCCAGGAGTGCGGGAAGCGCTTCAGTCAGAGCGCTGCCCTGATCAAACACCAGAGGACACACACGGGCGAAAAGCCCTACACCTGCCCTAAGTGTGGGGACAGCTTCCGGCAGAGCTCCCATCTCACCCGGCACCAGAGGATCCACATAGGAGAGAAACACTTCGAGTGTCACGAATGCGGGGAGACCTGCCGTATTTCCAACCGTTTTAGACATCAGAGAATTCACAAAGGGGAGAGACCCTACGCGTGTGAGGAGTGCGAGAAGAGTTTCAAACGGTGCTCAGACCTCTCTAAACACCAGAGGATCCACACTGGGGAGAAGCCGTACGGGTGTTCTGTGTGTGGGAAACGCTTCAGCCAGAGTGCAACCCTCATTACGCACCAGAGGACTCACACTGGAGAAAAACCTTACAAATGTCTTGAATGCGGGGAAAGCTTTAGACAGAGTCCACACCTTATCCGACACCAAAGGATCCATAGAAATAAAGTCCCACCGTTTTGACATGGCTGCTGCTTGGGCTGTTTTGGTGTGTGTGTGTGTGTGTGTGTGTGTGTGTGTGTGTGTGTGTGTGTGTGTGTGTGTGTGTGTGTGTGTTTTCTGTTGTCCAGAAACGACATTCTTTGGCATTTGGAGTATGTCAGTCATTTGTGGATCGTATTTCCACGGGCATCACACCCAAGATAGATCAGTCAGTAGGTCTCAGTACCTACTCTGAACATCATTGTGAAGCAGGAATGTGTAAGCGGGGAGCCCTTCCAAAGGATGAGGGGGTCCCATGGAAGGGCCTCCCGACGACATCAAGGGCTCACTTGTAACAGTTCTGTCCTGGTCTCTTCTCTTTTCTTACCTCCGCTTTCAGACCAAATCTTGCCCACTCCACTCACTGCCCTGAGAAATATTTGTGTCACTTAGAATTGTCTTTCTGCTTTGATGGTGGACAGGATTTCAAATACATGATGATCCAAAACACCGTGTAAAGTTTGGTACATACAAGACACACTCTATATTTTTTGCTTTTTTAAAAATGAACTTTGCAGAGTTTCTCTTTCTTCCCCATTCTAGGGGTTCCATTTTATAAGTCTTGTTGATTTCTTTTCAAAAGAGAGGCAAAGGGAAACCCCACCCAAATACACCTACAAATTCCCATCCTTGTATCCTTTTCTAAGCGTATTAAATTAAGGGCACTTTATTTGAGAACTTTTGGTTTTTGATGAAAGTCCGCATTAAACCTTTTGGTAAGCTTTGTGTAGGGGAGAGGGAGGGAGGCTCTTGTGATATCAAATAACCTAAAACATGTTTTTTCTGTCAAGGCTTCTTTCTTTTTTCTTTCTTTTCTTCCTTCCTTTCTTTCTTTTCTTTCTTTCTTTCCTTTATATTTATGAGAAAGAGAGAGAGAGAGACGGAGAGGGAGAGGGGCAGAGAGAGAGGGAGACACAGAATCCGAAGAAGGCTCCAGCCTCTGAACTGTCAGCACAGAGCCAGAAGCAGGGCTCGAACTTGTGAACTGCAAGATCATGACCTGAGCCGAAGATCAGATGCTTATCCAACTGAGCCACCCAGCCACCCCTGTCAAGGCTTCCTAACGTATGGGACATAAGGAAGTGGTGTGGAGTGCATCCTTGGGGGTGTTCCAGAAGAGGACACCAAAGGCAGAAAGAAGCTCCTTCAGCTCTTGCTTGTTTTGTTATGGGTATTCACCGACATGTAATACTCTATCATCCATAAAATGCATCCATAGACATTTTCCATTTGACTTCCAAGCAATCCTACTGAGGTAAGGTGGACAAGGTAAGCTACCTTGTCATTCCCAGGTAGAAAGGAAGTGGAGGCTCACAGTTGATGCTTTAGAACTTGGGTGATCTGACTGCTTGTCCAGTAACGTGAGTTTTTTCCTTTACATCAGTGACGGGCTCCCACCCCACCATGGCTTGCCGCTTCTCCCTGCCCCTCCTCCCCTCTGCCCAGTAGTAGTGGTGGAGGGCCAGTGGCGCGTGCACACGCCTCAAGATAAGAAACACTAGCTCAGAAAGGGGGTTAAAACGATCATTATTTAACTTCCCAGCGCCGTCTTTCCACCCCTGTGCCTGGTGAGGGAAGGCTATGGGGTTTGCTTTTTTGCCCTTGTTGGGTTAAACTGTAGGAATGAAACTAAGCCTGAGCCTATCTTATCTTTCTACACACAAACATGTATTGCATGTAAGTTTTTTTTTTAACCTGGTTGGGGGTTTTTGTGTGTTTTTTAATTTATTTTTTATTTTTATTTTATTTTTTAAGTTTTATTTATTTAAGTCATCTCTACACCCAACATGGGGCCCAAACTCACAAGCCTGAGATCAAAAGTCACATGCTCTATTGACTGAACCAGTCAGGTGCCCCTGTGGTTTTTTGTTTGTTTGTTTGTTTTATTGTAATGTTTATTTTTGAGAGGGAGAGAGAGAGAGCATGAGCCAGGGAGTGGCAGAGAGGGGGACACAGAATCCAAAGCAGGCTGCAGGCTCTGAGCTGTCAGCACAGAGCCCAATGCGGGACTCAAACCCACGAACTATGAGTTCATGACCCAAGCCAAAGTCAGGTGCTTAACTGACTGAGCCAACCAGACAGCTCCCCGCTGGGTTTTTTTTTTTTTTTTTTTTTTTTTTAAATCGAGGGAATATAAGCATACTATTGGATATTTGGAAAAATAACAGGAAAAGAAATTACCCATAATCCTACAACCCTGATCACCTGTTATAGGCATTTTGTTGTATTTCCTTCTGTTTTTTTTTCTCTGCATGCTTCTCATGTAATGAAAACCATAGTGTTTATATTTTACATCTTTTTAATATTATGTCTTAAGGGTTTTACGTGGTTTTCATAACCTTTATGCTTAATGGCTGCATCATTATCCATTGAGTAGATTTGACAATTGTGTCCCATTTTCCTTTTACTAGTCATTTCAGCCATTACTCCTTTTTGTTGTTGCAAGCAATGCTGTAGTGAATATCAGTGTAATTTTAACATAATTTGGATTGTTTTTTATTTTTTTTAATTAATCAATTTATTTACTTATTTTTATTATTATTTTTTTTTACAGAGGGATAGTCCAATGGGGGAGAGGAGCCCAAGGAGAGAGAATCTTTTTTTTTGTTGCTTTAATTATTATTTTTTATTTTACGCAAAATATGCATAATATTTTAGGATCCCATGCCATTTAACTGTTTTTAAGTTGAGAATCCTTTACACTTTGAACACCTCAAATGTAAGACTCAGGGAGGTCTTTCTGACAAAAAAAAAAAATCTCAAAAACTTCACTTAATTTGAATTTACATCTTTCTAATTGTCATTTTCCTAGGATGAAAAGAATCAACTGATGACAACAAATGTGTGGCTCAAACAGGTAACCGTCAGTCCAAGCATTATATCCACTAAACTAATTATTTCCAGTCTTTTCTATTTAGAAAGACTCCCATTTGAAAAATAATTATTTTCAGAGCATATTGAGTTCTTCAGTGAGATATCTGGGAATGGTTAGGAAGGGGCTATTACTTTTCATTTTCTTTTTCTTTTTTTCTAATTTTTTAAAATTTACATCCAAGTTAGTTAGCATATAGTGCAACAATGATTTCAGGAGTAGATTCTTTAATGCCCCTTACCCATTTAGCCCATCCTCCCTCCCACAACCCCTCCAGTAACCCTCTGTTTGTTCCCCATATTTAAGTCTCTTATGTTTTTGTCCCCCTCCCTGTTTTTATTATTTTTGCTTCCCTTCCTTTGTGTTCATCTGTTTTGTCTCTTAAAGTCCTCATATGAGTAAAGTCATATAATTTTTATCTTTCTCTGACTAATTTCACTTAGCACAATACCCTCCAGTTCCATCCACATAGCTGCAAATGGCAAGATTTCATTCTTTTTTGATTGCTGAGTAATACTCCTTTGTATATATAGACCACATCTTCTTTATCCATTCATCCATCAATGGACATTTGGGCTCTTCCCGTCCTTTGGCTATTGTTGATAGTGCTGCTATAAACATCGGGGTGCATGTGTTCCTTCGAAACAGCACACCTGTATCCCTTGGATAAAAACCTAGTAGTGCAATTGCTGGGTCGTAGGGTAGTTCTATTTTTAGCTTTTTGAGGAACCTCCACACTGTATACAGAGTGGCTGCCCCAGTTTGCATTCCCAGAGAGAGAGAATCTTAAGCAGGCTCCATGCTGAGCATGGAACCTCACACGGGGGCTTGATACCATGATGCTAGGATCTGGGATCAGGACCTGATCCAAAATCAAGTGTTGGACGCCTAACTGACTGGGCCACCCAGACGCCCCCTTGATTGTTCTTCAGAGTCTAAGCCTAGATTCCCAAAAGTAGAATTTCTTGATCAGTGTGTGAGCTAATACACATTCCCCCAAAGCAAGTACCAAATTATATTCCTTTATGAGTCTTCTACTCGAGCCTTGTCACCTTACCACATCTTAGTTTTGGTTTTTTTTTTCCCTAAATGTACAAAACCCAAAACTAAGTCATTTGCTTCTCAGAACTCCCTTGCTTGATCCTGGACGTGGTGGAATAGTAGCGCATGGCCAGGCAGGAGGGATGGCGAGAGGGCTGGCCTGGGTGTGTTCAGGGTCTGGTGTGTCAGGTGGAGAATGTCACTTATGAATGAGATTTCGTATCTAGCACTGGGGCTGAGAATGAGGGCGTGGACATGGTGTCTGTTTAGGCGGGCCATGAGCTGTATCACCCTGGTGTTGTTCTCCCCAAGTCTATCAAGGTTATTTGCCCAGGGTCACAGAGCTAGTAAGCAATAGAGTAGTAGTGATAGCCTGATTCCAGTGTTCTTTTTACTGGAGGAACGCCACAGACTTTTTTTTTTTTTTTTTTTGAGAGAGAGAGAGGGAAGGTGTGTAAGCAGGGAAGGGGCAGAGGGAGAGGGAGAGAAAAATCTTAAGCGTGGAGCCCAACATGGGGCTCGAGCCCACAACTTTGGGATCATGACCTGAGCCAAATTCAAGAGTCCAGTGCTTAACTGACTGAGCCACCCAGGCACCCCAGGAACACCACAGACTTAGAGCTGACTGTCCTCTCTGTACTTTTAGCTTTCCCTCCGTTCTTCCCTTCTTCTACCCTCTCGACACATTGACTGTTGCTTACATACTACTTGAATTTTCCATATATTTCCACATATATGCATGCCTTTGTTCAAGATTCTTTTAATCCCAGATCCCTTTTCCCAGACCCTAGCCCACCAGATTAACAACGGAAAAGTCGACCCTTGTAAAGCAATTTTAAAATGTCACTTCTCAATTATCCTACCCCAAAATATTTCCTTTACTAAACTACCATTATCTGTAGGCTTTGTCACTTACCATGCAAACTATTATAGCCAGTAAGTTAACGTGAATATGCCATCTCTGATCCCTAGATTATAAAGGGTGAGTAGATTAGCTCTCGTGCCAAAACAAAAGACCACAGACTAGGTGGCTTAAATAACACATTTATTTTCACACAGTTCTAGAGGCAGGACATCCAAGGTTAAGGTGCCCTCAGGGTTGGTTTCTGTTGATGCCCCTTCCTAATGTAGACAGCCTCCTTCTCACTATGTCCTCACATGGCCTTTCCTCTGTGCAGTGGATGGAGAGGCCTCTAGTATCTCTTCCTCTTAAAAGGACACCAGTCTTATCACTAAACGCCCCACACTTAGCACCTCATTTAACCTCAATTACCTCTTTAAAGGCCCTGTTTCCAAATACAGTCACACCAGGGGTTAGGACTTCAACGTATGAATTTGGGGACACAATTCAGTCCATAACAGAGGGCAACAATCTTTCCATTCTTCACATTCTCCCATAGCACCTACATAGCATCTCCTGTCCTACAAAATGGGAAGTCCAGATGTTTGTTAACAAAGTGTTAGAATTCCTGACTGGAGCTAGGAGAGAGAGTGATATGGTCGTTTGAATCTATTGCTTTAGCATGTCTTTGAAACATTTCCAAGTTCTGTTCTGCACGGTCCTGTGCCCTGCTTGGGACTCGGAGGTCTCTAGGGCAGTGGCATAGAGTTAAAAGGGAAGTTCCTGGGGCTCAGGGTGGGAACCGCAGCAGCACATGGCTGGGCCCTCTCACTAACCCCACCAGAGAGTGAGGGACCAGAGGTTGTGAGGCATCTGCGTTCCAGGAAGGGACGTGGGGCAGGGCAATCTACCAGGCACGTGCAGTGGGATGAGCCCACTTCCCACTGTGCTAACCTGGCAGGTTCTAAACACTCTCTGACAACCATCGGTGCCCCAGCAGGCACAATGCAATGTGGGATGATTTGACAGCATGGCTTGGGAGCTTCCATGGCCACTTATCTTGGATGCCCACATATCCACACTTTCATTTCAGATGGTCTGCCTAGAATATGTTACCTTCAGAACCACCCTGGATTATTCTGGGAAGCCAAGGGCTTATCATAATTGGGCTCCCCACTTTATTTTTAATTGTCCAAGGTCCACTTGCCAGACTATATGTCTTAGCCGTTGGCCACAGCCCAAGAATAACCTTTACGGCATGCATCTAGGTCTTCATAGAGCCAAGTGTCCTGCCTGTAACAGTCTCCCCACACCAGATTACTTACCTCCAGTTCAGTTCTCATCCATACAACTGAGAGCTGCCATCAGGACGTTTGCTTTAAAGATTTTTAAGTAATCTCTACATCCAACGTGGGGCTTAAACTTAAACCCCGAGATCAAGAGTTGCATGCTCCACCAACTGAGCCAGCCAGGTGCCCCTATGTATCTAATCACTATGTATGTATGTATGTATGTATGTATGTATGTATGTATGTATGTATTTATATGGCTTCCACTTAGCAGTGGAGGGAAGCGCTTTTACATAGGTCCCCATCTCCCAAAGTTGTTTTAAGTGGTCTTATCTCTCACTGGCTTATTTCCCCCTCAGTCAGAAGTCTCAACTTCTTAATTTTGTGTAGGTTCTTCTAGCCAATTCATGCTGACCACTACAAAATGACTGCTTTTTGAACCCAATATACAATCTATCCCTTTTCATTATTTTCCTCCTGCAAGGCTTAACATTCCTTAATTTTCTGAGGTGCCACTTCCTTTCTCAGTGATCTTTGTTTTTATATGTTGGGTAAGAAGTCATGGAATTGGGAGGAGCAAGAAAACAAAATCAAGAAGAAACTAGACGGGATTTATAGGAAAGGGTCTAAATAGCAGCAAGTTGTAATGCAGACCTAGGATACTGTTTAGGATACTAGAATTTCAAATGGGGTTCTTGTCTTGGTGAGCTGTAGGGAAGAGTTGTAAGGTCAGCTCAACTTACATAACCTGAACATAAGGATGTGCTTGGAATAACTGGAGAAAGGGTATGGCTACCCAAGGACTATAGCTGGGGAAGACAGCTGATAAGGAGCTCCCAAGGTAAATGAATGCATAATCCTCCCATGGGAAAACTGAAAACTGTGTAAAACACATGCTTCAGAGTTATTCCACCCCAGGGGAGAATATCATATTTGTTAAATTCCCATCAAGCTTTAGTCGAGGCCTGCTCTCGAAATGTGCTAGTTACCCTACAGACCAGTGGCCTTTTCGTGGTTTTAAAAAAGGCCTGCAGACCAAGAGACACACAGTGCAAGTCAGATGAAGGCCAGCAGAAGGAGTAAGCAGGGGGCAAGGGCACCAACAGCTTCTGTTAACACTTGACTTAGAACTCTCAGTAGAATCTAGTGGCACACTAATTTTAGTTTATGGATACATTTTAGTAATTCTTAGGTGAGTACCCCTTACTTTATTTTTAAAAAGTCAATGTAATATCAGGTAATTTTTCCATATGAGACCAAGAAAGGTATTTCTTTACACCCATTTTTTTTAAATTAAAAACTTTTTTTTCCTCCGGTTTTATTGAGAAATAAGAAGAGCATTCTTAAATCGTTCATAATCATCAAATGGTCTCCAGCCTAGGGAACCACATAGTTCTTATGCCTCCCTTCTGCCTTGACTTGAGGGAATGAAAGTATGGTCGGGGGAGGGACTCAAGGGAGACTGTACATAACAGCCTATTACATGTTCTATTAAGTAATTCTTTTCAAAAAGTATTTTTTTTAATGCTTATTTATTTCTGAGACAGAGAAAGACAGAGCACGAGTGGGGGAGGGGCAGAGAGAGAGGGAGACACAGAATCTGAAGCAGCTCCAGGCTCCAAGCTGTCAGCACAGAGCCCGAGCTCAAACTCACAAACCGTGAGATCCTGACCTGAGCCGAAGTCGGTCACTCAACCGACGGAGCCACCCAGGCGCCCCTCTATTAAGTAATTCTTAACTATAGCAAGAAGGTTAGCTGCAGAAAGAGGGTCCCCAAAGCAAAACCATTTCAGTTCCGGTTAGTAATTTTCTTAAAACAATGTAATTACACATAACTACACTAGTGGTAAGTTCTGGTATTTATTTATTTTATTTTTTTTAAGATTTTAAGTAATCTCTACACCCAACGTGGGACTCAAACTCACAACCCTGAGATCAAGAGTTATAGGCTCCACCAACAGCCAGCCAGGTGTCCCAGTTCTGGTCTTTAAATGGTCTTTTTCTAGTTAGTATCACACAGATACCTGTTCTCTGTGAGTACCCTGATGCTTAATAAAGCTTGTGCGCCAGATAAAAGATTTTCCACATTTGTCACATCTGTAAGGTCTCTCTCCAGTATGAATGACCTCATGGCGATGAAGATTTGCCTTAAAACTAAAAGTTTTTCCACATTCTCTACATTCAAAGAATTCCTCCTTGGTATGGGTTCTTTGATGCTGAATGAGGTCTACATTCCGACTGAAGCATTCCCCGCATTCACTGCATTTATGAGTGTTCTGTTTAGTGTGAATCTGTTGATGGCTCATAAGAGTCGAATGACGACCAAAGGCTTTTCCACACTCGACACATTTATGGGGTTTTTCTCCACTATGGATTAGCTGATGTCGAATAAGGGTTGAATTCTGACTAAACGTTCTTTCACACTCACTACATTTATAGGGTTTTTCTTTGGTATGGATCCGCTTATGTTCAATAAGATATGCCATCTGACGGAAACATTTTCCACAGTCATGACATTTATATGGCTTTTTCTGCAGGTGACACTGTTTATGGACAGCAAGAGTGGACTTCTGTTTGAAGGCTTGCCCACATATGTCGCATTCAAAGGGGTCCTCTGATGTGTGAATTCTATGATGTCGAACAAAATTTGCCTGACGTCTGAAGACTCTCCCACATTCACTGCATTTGTAAGATTTTGCGTTTGGAGGGATTTGCTTATGCTGCAAAAACAGTGATCTCTGACTGAAAGGCTTTCCATACTCATCACACTGGCCACGCCTCCTCCCTGTTTGAGCATTCTGATCTTGAATAAGGTGAAGGTTTTGAAGGAAGTTCTTACTGCATTCATCACCAATAGTGGGAAAGGCAAGTCTGTAAATGTCCACCAATTCGTTACATTTACGTAACTTTTCTGAAGGTCCCTTGGCTGTTTGCTGCTTTACTGCAGATGTCTTACACGACTCTAAGTCTTTAAAGATCTTCTGCCCTGGAGTTGGCTTTTTCATCTTCCATCTGGCTTCAGAACCTAACCAAATAAAAAGAAAACATAGAAATGACCTGCCCCCCACATCACAGAAGGAAAAAAAAAGAAGCCACCTGTGTGTGTGGAAGACACTCAAGTGAAATGAAGTGCTTGCTTAGTTATATTGTCCTGCTAAAGAGACCCAAATTTTGATTTCCACAGGACTCTCGGCTTTGACACCAGAAAGAGTTCTCAAAATCAACTGAACGACTGAAAAATGCACAAGTGTGTGTCAGAGAAGTGAGAACTGAGTAAATACATCACTACTATTGGAAAAATAAAACTTACTCTCGGTACTCAGTGAAGTCACATAAATACAGGAGAGGTGACATCTTATACTTTCTAGGTTAGTATTTTTTTAATAATTCTGAGAGAAACAACTCTTTAAAAACGGAGAGCATAAGACACAAGAGAAAAGGAACCAGAGGGAAGTAGGTACAAAGGCCAATGGAATAGAATAGAGGTTCTTGATCAGAGGTGATTTTGCCTCTTGGGGGGCACTGGACAATGTCTGGAGACATTTCCGGTTGTCCCAACTGGGATGGTGCTACTAAAACCTAATGGGTAGAGGCTAATATGGCTCAACACCTGACAACGCACAGGACAGCTCCTCCACAACAAAGAATTATCCAGCCTGGGGCGCCTGGGTGGCTCAGTTGGTTAAGTGTCTGACTTCGGTTCAGGTCATGATCTCGTGGTCTGTGGGTTCAAGCCCCACTTCGGGCTCTGTGTTGACAGCTCAGAGCCTGGTGCCTGCTTCGGATTCTGTGTCTCCCTCCCTCTCTGCCCCTCCCTCACTCACGCTCTCTCTCTCTCTCTCTCTCTCTCTCAAATAAACATTTTTAAAAACTAAAAAAAAAAAAAAAAAAAAAAAGAATTATCTAGCCCCAAATGTCAATAGAGCAGAGGCTGAGAAACTCTGGAACACAGGAATGTGAAAAAACGGTAGAAGCAGCAATCGGGACATAGTAAGTAGGAAAAAGTAGGTATGTTGAGAAACACCGTGGGAATATGACAAACAGGATGAAGGCAAAGGAATGAGAGGAAAACAAAGGGGAAGGATAAGTAACGAGCATAGAAGAAAGAAGTATCTGATTTGGAAAAAGAGTTCAGAGAAACACTCTACCGCAGTAGAACGAGCATGAGCTTTGCAGGCTTGAAATCGAACCTCAACTATCAATCTGTTTGACAGATTGATATAGTTTTTAAAACTATAAATCAATCTGTGTGACATCTGAATCTTTGATTCTTCATCTGGAAAATGGGTCTAATGGCCACACTTACGTACTACCTTCAGAGGGCAGCAGGGATGAATAAGTGGGATAATGGATGTTGAACATGTGGCTCAGGATCTGGGGGGCACACGAGGGGCTTCACTAAGGTGCTTTCCTGCCCCTTCCTGATTTTTCCACTTGGACTGGGTCCTCTCCTCACCCACCTGGGCAAGCACTACTGGAAGCCTTCCTAGTCCCAGTTCTTGGTAGATCCAGGATCCATGGCTCTTCCCACTGCTCCAGCAGGCAGATCACCTCAGGTTTGGGAAACTGAAATCCTACTCATGGGGAAGTAAATGGGATGTGGTTAGTGAGTTACAGAGAGAGGTCCCAGCGCTCACCTTAACCCCCTTGAGTCTACAGTGGCAAAGATAAGAGCAACAATCGAAAGGGCTGGTGAGAAGAGAATTTGGCACAATCTTTCTGAAACTCCAACAATCTTTACTGAAAGATTCAGTAAATTCTCAACAATATTCACACCCTTAGATTTGGTAATCGTAGAGATACAGCCTAAGGAACAATCAGGACAAGATTAATGTGCCAGAGATGTTCAGTACAGTTGTACCCATGCAAAACTGGAAATAAAGTAGACATCAGTATGGGAACAGCTACAGTGTAACGTGAATTCAGTGAAGGCAAAAGTATTAGATCCTAAAAATCCATGTGTTCAAAGAATATTAAAATAGGAAAATGTTCCCTAGATATCTTAAAGGAGAATGCAAAACTCATGAAGTATGACCCAAATTTTGTTTTTAAAAACTATATGTGTGGGTATATGTACATTAAGTATTAATATATATGAAAAGACTAGGAAAAAGTAAACCAACATGTTAACAGGGGTAATTTCTGGGCAGTAGGCCTGCAGATGATTTTTATTTCCTACTTTGTTACTGAAAGGCCATTCAATAATCAGAGAGACTAAGAGCCCATACCCTTTAACACCAATATTCTGGATCTTGGGAACAGTCAGAAATTCATATAAGGATTTATGGTCACAAACATCCATTAGAACATTAAGTATAGTAGATGATAAATCCATAAACAAGTCAACAACAACAACAACAAGCCAAACTAAATATCCCCAAATGGGAAAATGATTAAACATTACAGATCATACAACAGAATTACATTATGATCATTTACTGTATTTATGGGGGCTTTTAATAACATAGGGAAAATGTTGAAGCTTAACATTAGTTAAGATTTAAAGGAATTACAAAATTATACACAGAATATGTTCAGCCACATTTTTTAAAGCTTATTTATTTATTTTGAGAGTGACAGAGACACGGTGCGAGTAGTGGAGGGGCAGAGAGAGGGAGAGAGAGCGAATCTCAAGCAGGCTCCATGCTGTCAGCACAGAGCACGACGCAGGGCTTGAACTCACAAACTGTGAGATCATGACCTGAGCTGAAACCAAGAGTTGGATGCTTAACCGACTGAGCCACTCAGGCACCTCTGTTCAGCTACATTTTTTAAAAGGAGAGAGAGAGAAAAACTGGATGGAAACATTCCAAAATATGAACAGTGTTACCCCTGAATGTTCTCCCGTTCCTGTACCTTGTGTGTATTCAAGTCTGCTCTTGTAAATGCTTCTACAAGGAAAATAAACATCAAAAACTCCAGAGGTGGGCAGACAATCCCGCAGGAGGTGGTCAAGACTGTAGAAAGAGTGTCAGTGTGGGCGACAAAGCTGGACCCCAGAAAGAAAGTGATTTGTTGAGAAAACGCCCATGGGAGGAGACTCTGCATTGCAATAAGCCAAAGGCAGGGTCCGTGAGTGGGGAAGCAGTGGAGGTTCAGAAATGAAGTCCGTTAGGAATCATTTCCTAGACACCCAGTGATGCTGCAAACAAAGAAGGAACCCATTTCCAGACGGAAGAAAGAAAAAGACTTTTCGAGAGAAAAAGAAGCTAACCTTTGGAATCCAAATCAGCCATAAACCGTTCAGCTCCTATGGGTCTTACAGATAAGGAAGATGCGGATCGGGGTGGGGAGTGGATTAAGCGTCTCTGACCTCTAAAACAAAAGGCAACTATTCATTGTCCACAATCCCTTATTTGAAAACATTGTAGAGGCCAGCTGCGTTTCAGGTCAGAATTTTTCCGGATTTTAGGAAGGTGACTTGGTGTGTATGTTTTCTATTATGTACCACCCCCCACAGGGGTTGGAGCTGTACCCTTAATCAAACACGCTGATATTTCTGGTACGCTAAATATATAGATATGATGACCACATGGGAAAAAGAAGGATGATACACAGCTTCCAGTAGAAGAGATCAGGTTTTACCACCTGAACACTTCAGGTTGGGTCTTACAGCCAGATGAGTTATGAAAAAACTTCTAGTTTGCAAAGCTTTTCTGATTTTAGAATTGCAAATAAGGGGCTGAGCACTTGTGTAGACACTCGGAGCCAAATCTTCAAGCCAAGTCATTCATTACCCAGCAAGATCATGTTCCTGTAATTCTCCAGCATCACGTCTCTGTAGAGGTCCTTCTGAGCCCAGTCAAGTTTGTCCCACTCTTCTCTAGTGAAGTACACAGCCACATCCTCAAATGACAGCGACTCCTGAAAACAGAGACTAATTATAGCCTCAATTCTTTTTTTTTTTTTTAAGTTCATTTATTTTTGAGAGAGAGCGAGCAAGAAAGGGAGAGAGAAAGAGAGAGACAGAGGGGATCCCAAGCAGGCTCCACACTGTCAGCACAGAGCCCGACACGGGGCTTGAACTCATGAACCGTGAGATCACGCCCTGAGCTGAAATCAAGAGTTGGACACTTCACCAACTGAGCCACCCAGGTGCCCCCAACCTCAGTTCTTAAAACGACTTTGTGAACTATCATTATTCTACAGGTGAGGCTTGAGGAGGTAAAGTGACTTGGCCAAGCTCATTCTTTCCTCTATACTATAGCGTAGACAAACTTTTTCTTTTTTAAAGTTTATTTATTTTGAGAGAGAGAGAAAACGTGCATTTGTGAGTGGGGGAGGGGCAGAGAGAGAGACTCCCAAGCAGGCCCTATGCTGTCAGTGTGGAGCCCCATGCGGGGCTCAACCTCACAAACCATGAGATCCTGACCTGAGCCAAAATCAAGGGTCGGACGCCTAACCGGACTGAGCCACCCAGACACCCTGACAAACTTATTCTGTAGAAGGCCAGATGGTAAACATTTTAGGCTTTCAGGTGATTTGGTCTCTGCTACAATTATTCAGCTCTGCTGCTGTCACACAAAAGCAGCCAGAGACAACAGGTAAGTGAATGGGCAGAGCTGTGTTCCAGTGAAACTTGACTACCGGGTCCAGGTCAGTTTGCTGACCCTGCTCCATATACCAGCACCTTTAACAAATAATATATTTCTGTCCCAGATTCCCTTGGGAAAGAGATGGCACATTCAAATGAGGTCACTGAGGATAGGTTGGCATGCAGACAATTTGCAAAGGAAGGGACAGGCTTCATGGAAGCCAACAAGGCATGCAGAAGCATGCCAGGCTGGCTCTCATGGGGAACAATCACCCATATGTCTGAAGGGGAAGACGGAAGGAGAGGGGTTACTGGAATCCAGAAAGTTGTTAGAAGACTGGAGCTCTGCGGCCACTCTCATCCCACAGCCCAACACGCATGGGGCTGTGGGAATAAAACCCGACACCACTTTCTTCCAGGTTTCTGGTCCCCTGACCCCTTCCATCCCATTGCCAAAAGCCAGCTGGAAGCCAGAGGGCAAGAGAACCCATCGATGGTGTGTGAAGGTCAGCCTCCCAGGGCCCAGACCAAAGTGGGGGAGGGTGGAACATATATCAGAGGGGGGCAAACAGAGACCGTTGGTACAATGTACTACGGGGTAGAAGTTTTGTAGAAGTTTCCATTTGCAACTATGTTCAACTCATGTGGGCTGAGAACAGAAGGTGCCTCCCACCACGGGAGCTCTTGGAGCAGAGGCCTAGTGTCTGCCCACCACACTCCCCTCTATTAGGACAAACTGAGTAGCATCAGAGGCAATCTGTGCATGAAAAGGGTGATCAGGAAAAGGAAATACTCACCCCCACACCCTCAGGAAACAGACACCAGAATCTCCCAAATTGCATGACCCTTCTTTCCTCCCTACCAAGCCTGATTTCCAGGACTATGGTTTCAAGTTCCCACTCACTACCCATCCCAAATGTCCCTCCTTTTACCACAGCTGCCCTGCAAGTCTCCTCAGCTGACATTCTCTGCTCTACATGAAGGCTAACAGGTAGGAATAAAATGGCTTCATCTCCCACCAAGTTATCTCTATACACTCAGTTTGAGAGTCAGGCCTTTAATGTTGCCCCAAACTCTTGCTCTCTCATGTTCCTTCTCAGGGTTTTCTATACCTTTACCACTCTCTTTCTTTCAAGAAACATTTATTGGGCACCAGTAAGTTGCTAGCCTTCAAGCTGTAGGCCAGCAATAAAGGTTCCTACTGAGGCCACAGGATATAGCTGTTCAGGCTGTGCACTGTTCAATCCTGCAGAACACAGTTCACATCACAGCTGTGTGAATGGGGGGTTGCTACATGCACAATCTGTCTGACTCTGTAGCAGCCTTTGTCCCTGCTCAGGGAGTGAACTGTCCAGTGGGGAAAGATGGAAGTCAACATGGTAACTATCCAGTGGGAGGTACTCGGAGGGGGCTAGGAGGACATGTGACTCACCCCCACTACTCCCTTCGGGAAGGCATTGCCCATTATGTCCCAGGAAAGAGCCCACGGGGCACAGGCTCCCTAACCCCTCTCACACTCCCACCAAGCATTACCTGTGTTCTCACTCCTCCCCCTCCCCACCTCAGCAGAAGAGGCTCTTCTAGCAACCGCTGCCCCTCTGCCTCCACCTCTGCTTCCATTCCCTCGTGTCTCCTCCAGGGTCTTAATCCAATAACAGCACTCTGCCTTTTCTATATCCTTACCCTCTTCTCCCCTACCATACCATGACTTATAATAAGAAATATAGATTTAATCTTCATCATTTCTGGCACAGAGCTCCTAAAACCGCTGGAATTCTTAAGGGATAAGAGCAAAGGAGCATCTCTTAATAGTTGGTCTTTTGCCCTTGGTTTCTGAAATAGCTCCAGAGCCACAAAGGCATGTCACCTTACAACAAATTCCTTTGACCACACCTGAGTTAATGTTAAAGAGGTGAGCTTTGGAAAGGCCCCAAGTCTGGGAGGCTGGTTGCCAGGGGGAACCAACCAGGTGACTAGAGGGTTTGAACCCTCCACCCCAATTCAGAGGAGGGAGAGGGGCTGGAAATCCAATCAATCACCAAAGACCAATGACGTAATCAATCGAGTCCACACAATGAGTCTCCATAAAAACCCAGGAGAATGGGGTTCAGAGAGCTTTGGGGCTGTTGAGCCTGAGTTGGTGCTAGGAGTGCTGCACACTCAGCACAGAAGCTCTGTGCCCCTTCCCCACACCTTGCCCTACGCACCTCTGTGTGGCTGTTCGCGAGTTACAGCCTGTAATAAACCAGTAATCTAGTAAGTAAACGGTTTTCCTAAGTTCTCTGAGTCACGCTAGCAAATTAATCAAACCCAAGGAGGGAAGTCATGGGAACCTCCAAATACATAGTCAGTCACTCAAGGCACAGGTGACAACCTGGACTTGCAATTGGCTGGTGTCAGAAGTGGGGGAGGGGCAGTCCTGTGGGACTGAGCCCTTAACCTGTGGCATCCGATGCTAACCCTTGAAGAGAGCATCAAAACTGAGCTTAACTGCAGGGCACCTGGCTGGTGTCAAGGAAGTGCCCGATGTGTGCGGGAAAGCACCAGCATGTCTGATGTCAGAAGTGAAGTGAAAGCATGAAAGGAGAAAGCAGAGAGACACAGGAATGTTTTTCTTAAACACTTACTTCTCCGCTAACTCCTTCCCCTTCGCCACCAAAAATGCCAAAGTCTCGCCTATCTTTAAGAAGATGTTCCGTGCTTTCCTTCTCCTCTGGTTTTGGCTCTCTCTCCTTCCCTTACCGGACCAGCTTCCAGAAGAAAACTACACACTCACTTCCTGTCACTCCATAAGCCACCATCCGGTTTAAGCCTCATCAAGCCTCTGCAACTGCTCCCTATGTCCGCCCACCTGGGATCGCAGGGCAGAGTGATGCTAATGTAGGAAGTCAGGGAGGGTTTCACGGAGAAGAGTTTTTAGTTCAGTCTTAAAATGCAAATATGTGAGTTTGCCTGTGAAGGAGAGAACGGGCTGTGCAAAGGAGCGGAGAAACGGAAGAGCGCCGCAGACTCTCTGGCAGTCAGGGCGCACTGGCCATGAAGCCAGAAGAGCGCTACAGACTCCTTGTTCCCTCCTTGTCCCACTGTCCTTTCAAAATTGTTGCAATGGCATCCTAACTTGTCTCCTTAACTTTAAACTCAACACTTTTTTTTTAATGTTTGTTTTGAGAGAGAGACAGTGACAGCAGGGGAGGGGCAGAGAAGAGAGAGAGAGAGAGAGAGAGAGAGAGAGAGAGAGAGAGAGAGAGAGAATGAATGTCCAGCATGGACAGCACAGAGCCTGATTGACGCAGGGCTCGATCTCACAAACCATAAGATCATGACCTGAGCTGAAATCAAGAGCCAGATGCTTAACTGACTGAGCCACCCAGGTGCCCCTAAACTCAGCTTAAAAAAAAATTTTTTTTAATGTTTATTTTTGACAGATAGACAGAGCATGAGCAGGGGAAGGGCAGAGAGAGAGGGAGACCCAGAATGGGAAACAGGCTCCAGGCTCTGAGCTGTCAGCGCAGAGCCTGACACAGGGCTTGATCTCAGGAACCATGAGATCATGATCTGAGCCCAAATCAAGAGTTGGACACTTAACTGACTGAGCCACCCAGATGCCCCTAAACTCAACTTTTCATAATCATCCTCCGTAATGTTACAAATTCAGTAACTAAGCTGCTCTTGTTCCCTTTAACACGGGCAGATCAGAATTTATCCCCATATTACAAGAATCTGTTTACATATCTACTTTTCCATAAAGACTTTAAACTCCTTCAGGTAGAGTTTATCTCCCAGCACAAAGGATAGTATCTGGTACACAGTAGGTACACAGTATCCCTCACTGACAGAAACAATCAATGACTATGGTAACAGTAGCTAAAGCTTGCAGAGTGCTTAAAATATAACCAGATACTATGGTAAGTATTACTTACTTATTTTCATAAGTGTCTCACTTAATACTCACAACTCCTTGTGATAAGAACTATCATCGTCCCATTTACAGATAAGTAAACTGAGGCCCAGAGAGCTTATGTGACTTGCTGAAGGTAACACAACTAAAACAAAGCCTGGACTTGAACCTGAGCCCACAGTTCAAGCTCTTTACATCATACCTTCCAAGAAAGAAAAGTCCCCAAATTAATAAAGATGGCTCAACGTGAACAAAGGAGTCAAGGCCATTGCAGGGCCACAGGGAGTATCCTAAGGAAGGGGAGGAGCCGCCCAGCTCACCTTCCACCCAGCTGTCACGAATACAGCTTCCACATCCTGGTCTTGGAGATGGGGCAGGATTGCAGCCATCAGTCTAGACTGAAGGAGAAAAACGATCATGAGTACGGCCAGAACTTAAAGCTCTCTCACCAGGCAGCCCTGGGACAGGGAAGTCCAACGAGGCCAACAAACCTCAGCTAATACCCAGTCACGGTGTTTGGTGTCGAAATGGGTGATAACATGAAAGGAGCTGCTAGGAGAGTCTTTTCAGGAATTTGTGAAGTTAGCTCAATTTCCAAAGCTTTATCCAAGGACCCCGCCCTCCCCTTCTCCCTAGAGTATGTTCTGTAGAATACGTTCTCACTGAAAGACTAAATATACAAAGGGACACGACCATAGACAAAAACAGAACTCTGGCTCACCACCTGTAGCAACCAGCCCAGAACCCAAACCACAGCCAGTGTAGCAATCAGCCCCACATCCAGATTTGGTCAATAACTGCCAGATTATCCTGAATTTTTACTTCCTTCTTCCAATTTTTACCAACAGAGAAAGCCCTCCCCAACCACATAGGATGTTCCGTTTCTACTTACTTAACCCACCTCCAGCTTTCCCAAGCCAATAGCCTCCAAAGTGGGTACATCCAAACTTCCCCCTTTTTCACCCCACTTTCCCCTGCCTGCCTTGAGTCTCTGCTAAACACGTGACAGTGGCTCCCTCCCTTGCTGTGGCAGGCTCTGAATGAAGAGACTTTGCTCATTCGCATTTTGGGGGGTGGGTGGGGAGGGCGGTCTTCATTTATTTCTGCATCTCACACAGAATCAGCTCAGAGAGTATAAGATGACGTTAGGGCAGTTGGAGATTTCAGGCTACATTTTATATACACAGAGGTAATCACTGTCAAAAGGATATTCAGAGAGCTTTACTTGATATGAATATTTTCTTGAGGGAGAAACAAACAAGGAGACTTCTAAGCCTAAAGCGTGAAGAAGCTGAGAGCTCTCGGCAGTCACTGCTCAGTTCAGAAAGCACGTGAAGGGGAGAGAAGATGCTGCCCCATGATTATTTCGAGCTTCAGGCACTTGAAAAGAGGCAAACGCAGAGAAAGGCCTTCTCTGAACCCCCTGCGTATCCCTAAAGATAGATCCTCCAAAAAGAACTCAAGTGTTATAAATTCCCCTCCCAGGGCGTTTCACCAACCAGGGAAGATAGATTTGTGTCACAGGAGAGGAGACTAGACGTTGACACAACACCCAGACAAACTTTGTCATAAACTATTGAAACTTCTGTCTATTCTTCTACGGGCCCGTTCATCTTTCCTAAAAAGCATTTACTCTCCTCTAAGAGGCCTACATCCTCTCTCCCCTTTCCCTATTAAGATGGTATTTAGGGGTGCCTGGGTGGCTCCGCCAGTTAAGCGTCAGACTCGATTTCGGCTCAGGTCATGATCTCACGGTTTAGTGAGTTCGAGCCCCATGTCCAGCTCTGCGCTGACAGTGAGGAGCCTACTTGGGATTCTCTGTCTCCCTCTCTCTCTCAAAAATAAATAAACTTAAAAAAAAAAAAAAAAAGATGGTATTTAGGCCTGAATTCTAAGCCACCCCAGGAGTTACTCATTTTTCCGTGGGTATTTCCCACACATACATGAAGTATACATGTAAATAGACTTGTCTGTTTCTTAATCTTTTATTGCAGGAGTCTCAGCTAAGAACTGAGAAAGACAGTTATTTTTCTGCCCCCTACACAGGAGATGAGGAAGTAGCTTTGTTTTCTATCGTTTACTAGAAACTTACAACCCTATTTTAGAATAGAAGCACTGTACAAGTTGACTGGTCTGCAGCTGATGGGCTAGGAAGCTACAAGTCACCATGACATGAAGAAAGCTTAAGTTCTGCAGGAGAGTCTGCACTTTGGGGAAATTAGGGCAGTTCAAGTTTTGATTCCACAGCCATGGGTGGTTGGCCTAGGGTACATCCAAATTGTGGCCCTCCACAATTGTTACAGTAGTAACAATAGTTACTGGGATCCAGGTGATTTTTTCATTGTTTTTTTTTTTTTGTTTTTTTTTTTTGTGCTTCTCTGGCCACTGGTGAACGCTGCTTTCTCTAAGTGCGTTTTTAAGAACATCCCTCGCACCATTCACGTACCCTAAAAACACTGCTTGGAAGATCCTCTGCTCTGTCTTTTAAGCATGGAGGCGCTCCAAAGAAACGTCCTGACCGATGGCGTCAAGACTGGGGAAGGGACCTCAACCCTCTCATTACCTAACTATCCCGTCTACCGTGCATTGGAAGTCAGAATCTAAAACGCCACTTCGCAACAATGTGAACTCTGGAAACGTTCGATCACTTCTCCTTTTCGTCTATAACCTAACCAAACCAAACCGAACCGAACCACACTATTAACCAGCCGTTCATTCATCGGACTTGTTCCTCCTTAATGTTGAAGACCCGACGCCACGGAAAATATTCAAAAGTTGACATCTTCAGGAAGACGCTCCCTTAAGTCCCTGCGACCTGCCCCGAAGGCGGGGGGTGAGGACTGTCTCTCGAGCCCTGTCACCTTCCGTTGCGGGGACACCGTGGCTCTGCCGCCGCACCCACCCGTCCCATCACACGAGCTCCTCTCTTCCTAGACCTGCTTCCGACCCTCCGCGGTGCCATCTCCTCCAGGAAGACCTCAGTGTCCACCTGCGGCGGCCCCCATGGCCGGGCTTCCCTCTCCAGGTTCGGGGCAGGACCCGTGACAGGTCGCCGCCCCTCCGCTAACCCCCTACCTGAGGGCGCGAATGCGGAAGAAACCCGCGCCACTCGCCGACCCTTATTCCTGCGCGGGGAGCTCAGCTTCTCGGCCAGCGTACCTTCTAGGAAGCTCGGAGGCTTCGCAACTCTCTGGTCCGTTTAATAGAGAAGGGGCCTCCGTCTCACGCACCCCTGGTCGAAGCCAATCAACTGCCGCAGAGGGTCCCGGTTGGGGCACGTGACTTTCAGGCCCCGCCCGGCCGGTTCCCGCCCAGCCAAGCAGTTCGGAATCTCTATCAAGAATCACCCGCAGGCTTTGAAAACTCTAACGGCGAGACCTTCCCCTCCCACACCAGTTGAAGCAGAATGCGTTAAGATGGGCCCTTGTGCAATTGCGTGGGTTTTTAAAAAATGTTTTATACATTTATTTGGGGGGGGGGGGGAAGGGCAGAGAGAGAAGGAGAGAGAATCCCAAGCAGGCTTAATGCTGTCAGTGCAGAGCCAGATGCCAGGCTCCATAAACTGTGAGACCGTGACCCGAGCTGAAATCAAGAGTCCCAGGCTTAACTGAGCCTTTGAGGCGCCCTCAAATTGTGTATTTTTAAAAAGCTCCCCTTGTGAGTGTAATGTAGAGTGACCACCTTTTAATTTGTTTTTTAAAAAAATATTTATTTTTGGCAGAGCGCGAGCAGGGGAGGAGCAGAGAAAGAGGGAAACACAGAATCCAAAGCTGGCTCCGAGCTGTCAGCACAGAGCCCAACACAGGGCTTGAACCCACAGACCGTGAGATCATGACCTGAGACAAAGTCGGTCACGCAACCGTCTGAGCCACCCAGGCGCCACTAGAGTGACCACCTTTTTAGGGAGCCAACCCTGGACACAGTCCTACCAGACGAATAACATAGTATGTTGAATATAATGAATTATTATACATATCTGTGTTATTGCTGTAACATAAAAATATGAAGATAGGTATTTATCTGAAATTATGTTATTCAGAATTTACTTTTCTGTTACTTGAATGCTATTTAAACAAAGCAACATAGGACTAGTTAACAGTGGCAATTAGTTGTAATTGATAGTAGGACTAATCTTTGATAGGATTCTATGTTTAGTAAAGAAAAATAAATTAACAGTTTTAAAAAAAAAAACACTCTTTGAGGTACTGTGTGAAATCCTGCCTTTAAGTCTTGATTTTCATGGGCCAAAACATTAGAGAGAGGGGGGAGAGAGAGAGAGGGACAGGGTGTTTGTTTTACCAGTATCATACGAGTTGTTTGACCAGGGACAAATTAGATAACTCCTCTGTATGTTACTTTCCATGCATGTAAAATGAAGAGATTAGTACCATGAATTTTATAGGGTTGTTCTGAGTAGTAGTACCCCCTTATCCTCTGTTTTGTTCTCCTCATTTTCAGCTCCCTGAGTCAATCATGGTCTAGAAACAGACGATCCTTCTGACATATCCTGAGAAGGTGGATAGTAGCCTAACGCTACCTCACAATGCCTACATAATACCCCTCACTTTATCTCATCATAGAAGCATTTTATCATCTCACATCATCACAAGAAGAAGGGTGAGTACAGTACAATGAGATATTTTTAGAGAGACCACATTCACATGACTCTTATTACTTATTCTAATTGTCCTATTTTATTGTTGTTAATCTCTTACCATACCTAATTTACAAGTGAAACTTTATCATAGATATGTATGTATAGGAAAAAACACAGTATATATAAGGTTTGGTACCATCCACACCTTTCAGGCATCACCTGAGGGTCTTAGAACGTATCTCCCCACAGGTAAGGGGGGAATACAGATAAAGGGGGGCCACTTTCTGCTTGTTCTCTACTGTATTGAATGAGTTAATATATGTAAGGTGCTTATAACAATGCCTGGCCACAGTAAATGTTCCTAAAGCATTAGGGAGAAAAACCTTCAGTATTCTAAACATCTTTAGATGAACACATATTCATTGACTCAGTGTTGTAGCAGTTTGAACTTCCAAGAGACAAGAGAATCAGGAAATACAATGAAATTCATTCATTCAGTTAATATTCTTTGAGGGCTTATAATGTGCCAGGCACTGTTTATTTCAAACATTACACATTAAAACATTATTCAAAGTATTTAAGGCTTGGTCCAGGCAAAGGGCAGCTGATCTCATACAGGAAAAACCAGTTGAGCTTTTGAAAAATTATGCTGTGCTAACGGAAGGACATTGGAGACTTGGAAGACTCAAATTCAGGAGTAGTTTCCCCTCTCAGGATATTTACTGACAGCTGAAGCTACATGGATCAGGAGGCCAAAGAACTATACTAAAATACTGGGAAAGGAACAGAAGAATTTTCAATGTCCCAGTGCTTGAGACAGAGACTACTACAGTGACGAGATTACTAACTGTAGGTCTTACAAGCAGTAGTTTCTATTGCTATTCTTTAAGCTCACTGATCCTTGCACATATTGTTGTTGTTTTTATCTCTAGAAGTTCTTTTTCTTTTTATTACCTTGTATTTTTCTGTTATTACATTTATGTTCTTTTAAGTCTTTGAGGATATTCATAATTATTTTAAAGTCCTTGTCTCCCAATTCCATAATGTCTGTCATTTCTGGATCTGTTTCTATTGACTGATTATTTTCCTGGTTTTGGATTACATTTTCCTGCTTCTGTACATACCTATTAATTTTTTATCGGATGCTAGACATTATAAATTTTACATTGAGTGTCAGAGTTTGTTGTTTTCCTTTTTTTAAAAAAAATGTTTGTTTATTTTTGAGAGAGAGAGGGAGAGACAGAGCATGAGCCAGGGCGGGGCAGAGAGAGAGGGAGACACAGAATCCAAAGCAGGCTCCAGGCTCTGAGCTGTCAGCACAGAGCCCGATGTGGGGCTTGAACCCACGAACCATGATATCATGACCTGAGACGAAGTTGGATGCCTAACTGACTGAGCCACCCAGCACCCCTGTTGTTTTCCTTTAAAACCATTGGAACCATATGATCCAGAAATCCATCTTCTGTAAATACCCCAAAGAAATTAAATCAGTGGTTTAAACAGATATTTGTACACCCATGTTCATAATAGCCTTATTCACAACAGCCAAAAGGCAGAAGCAAGCCAAGTTTCCTGGGCAGAGGAGTGGAAAAGCCAATTGTGGTGTATCCATACAATGGAATATTTTTCAGCCTTAATAGGAAGAAAATGCTGACAAATGCTACAACATGGGAAAACCTTGAGGACATTATGCTAAGTTAAAAAGGCCTGACACGCAAAGACAAACATTGTATGATTCCACTCTTGTGAAGTACCTAGAGTAGTCAAACTCATAGAGACAGATAGTAGAAGGGCTGAGGGGAGGGGGAAATGGAGAGTTGATGTTTAATGGGGACAGAGTTGCAGCTTGGGAAGAAGGACAGTGGTGATAGTTGCAGACAATGTGAATGTACTTAATGCCACTTAAAAATGATTGAAAAGCTAGGGGCACCTGAGTGGCTGAGTCAGTTGAGTGCCCGACTCTTGATTTCAGCTCAGGTCATGAGCCCAGGACCGTGGAATCAAGCCCTGCATCAGGCTCTGTGCTGAACGTGGAGCCTGCTTGGGATTCTCTCTCTCCCTCTGCCCTTCTCCCCTGCTCTCACTCTCTCTATATATATATAAAATAAATTTTAAAATGGAAAAAAAAATTTTATTTTTAAAAGTGATTAAAAATTTAAATGTTATATATATTTTACAAGAATAAAAATATATTTTTTTCCTTTAAGACAGTTCAAATTATTTTCTGATCAGCTTGATTCTTTCAAGGTTTGTTTTGAAGCTTTGTAAAGATGAGTCACCCCCAAAAGAGTGTGACTTTGGCCTGAAAGTTTGAGCAAATCTGGATGTCCCCTAAGGCTAGTTACTGTACTTCTAGGAGTTCTGCTGAATGCCTCAGGTCAGAGTCCTCAGATTTCAACGTGAACATCTCCCAGCTCTGTGTGAACGCTGAGAACTATTCAGCTTACTGTTTCCTGTTGGTTCTTTGCCTGGCATTGATTCTATTAGGAACAGACTCAAGAGGACGCTTTATGGAAATTTCTAGAGATTTTCTCTGTGTAGCTTCTGGCTTCCTAGGATTCTGCCACCCAAACCCAGTTGCCTCTGCCTCCTTGAACTCAAATGTCTGTCTCCTCATCTTAGAGAACCTGCTATGGTCTGTATGGACTCTTCCTCCCCTGCACTGTCATAAAAGGTGCCTTTTTCGCAAGGATCACAGGTCTGTACTGCCTGTTGTCTCCGGTCTGAAAACATTTTTCATATGTTGTCTAGTTTTTTTTTTTTAATGTTTATTTATTTTTGAGAGAGAGAGAGAGAGAGAGAGCGAGGGTGCATGAGTGGGGGAGGGGTGGAAAGAGAGGGGGACAGAGAATCCCAAGCAGGCTTCATGCAGTCAGCACAGAGCCCAACATGGGGCTTGAACTCATGAACCATCAGACTATGACCTGAGCCAAAGTTGGACGTTCAACCAACTGAGCCACCCAGGTAGGTGCTCCTGTTCTCTCTAGTTTTATAGTTTTTTACATGAATTCAGTAAGTCCACTCTTACTAACTACATCATGGCCAGAAGAGGAAACTCTGTATAGTTTTAACATGCATTTATTTTCCTTCACATGCGCTTAAAATTTTCAGTATTTAAATTGTTAAAAAGAAACAACAGCCCCAAATGGAGTCACTTGAGTTAAACCTGATGCCCACGGGCTGGGTCTGGGGACCCAGAGGGGGTCCCACAGGACCTGGCTGCGTGTAGGATGGAAATCGAGCGTGAGCCAGCAGGAAGTGAGAGCAGAGTTTATAGAAGGTGTAGAGACAGTGCAGAGATAGATAGTGTCCGGGCTACTCAGAAAGAAAAGGAGGGAGTCTCGTCTTTGTTTGGGGTCTGGGATTTTTACTGAGGACAGGGATCTGGTGCACGTGTCCCCTCAGGTATCCAGGAACTGGTTAGAGCAAAGACAAGGGCCCAGGTGTTATTCCTTGGAACAAAGGGGCCTTGGCATTAAGATGTCTAGTGCCATGGTCCAGAATGTACGTAGGATGGCTGTGGTGTCTAAATGAGGTATCTATCTGGTCAGATGGGGACCTCCAAATGTGGGGCGAAGATCAGGTGGAAGCCAATGGTACAGGTGGTGAAAGAATTCACCTGAGGCAGAACAAAGGCAATAGAAGTTTATGGAACACACCGCAAGGGAGCAGCAGGCAGGTCATGTCTGCCATGAGGCAGTGGGTGGGGGCTGTTTTTAAAGCAGGAAGGTGAGGAGTTATGGTGATATATGGAATTTTCCCTTTTTTGGTAACTGTGCCTGGTTGTAAGTAACCCATTGGTCAGTTAGGGCCTATGGATATTTTGGGTCACCCAGTGGGCCTGTCTCTATTCAGCCAGGGAATCACTGTGGGCCCTTTCCACACCCCATCACTCAAGCCCGTTTGCCTAAAAGCAGCCACTACAATGGCTTCCTCTGGTCATTCTCACCTGATCTTTGCTTAGATGTTAAATAAATTCATTAATTCCTTGTCTCTTACAAGGAGGACAATCTAGGGGCACCTGGGTGGCTCGGTGGGTTGAACGTCTGACTTGATTTCAGCTCAGGTCATGATCTCACGGTTGGCAGGATCGAGCCCTGAGTCCTGGCTGTGTGCTAACAGCGCAAAGCCTGCTTGGGATTCTCTCTCTCCCTCTCTCTGCCCCTTGCCCCACCCCCTCATAAATAAATAAATAAATAAATAAATAAATAAAGACATAAATAAATAAATAAATAAATAAATAAATAAATAAATAAATAAAATTTTAAAAATCCAAGGAGGACATTCTTAGACATGTGTGGAGTGGGGTGGGGGCACAGGTCCTAATAAGAATAGAAGCAGAAAAAGGAGCAAAAAACCATATTTCTATGGAGTCCTTCAGTTTCCCTATCTCAAACCCATCACACCATGCCAAGATTTAATACCTGACATGGTTACAGTTTCGACCTTCCCTAGGTATGTAATCCTAACTGGTCAGTCCGGAATTTTTTGGTCAGCACCACTGAGGCAATGCTCCTAATGGCTCTACTGTCCCCCAAAGGAAGGTTACCTTGCCAGATGATTTATTTTTCTATCTATGACTTCCTTGTTGTACACTCTCTCTGCCTTTTTAAAAAACCTTTCCTGCTGGGGGCTTCTGGGTGGCTCAGTCAGTTAAGTGCCTCACTTCAACTCAGGTCATGATCTTGCGGTCCATGAGTTTGAGCCCTGCGTCGGGCTCTGTGCTGACAGCTCAGAGCCTGGAGTCTGCTTCGGATTCTCTGTCTCCTTCTCTCTCTGACCCTCCCCTGCTTTCTCTCTGTCTCTCAAAAATAAATAAATGTTAAAAAAAGTAAAATAAATAAAAACACAAACCTTTCCTTCTGTAGCCCTCTGGAGTTCCATTCTAGTGCTGGATGGGATGCTACCTGATTCATGAATCATTCAATAAAGCCAATTCAGTCTTTAAATTTATTCCACTGCATTTCTTCTTACAGTTTCATTTGAATTTTGTGACTGAACTATGATTGTACGTGAATATTTTCCTCTTGGTGTATAGACATTGTATTTTGGATTTTGAGACATAATTAGAAATATTTCTCTATTCCCAAATTAAAAATGAATTCACTATGATTTTGGTTTCTTCTTCTTCCTCTCCACACCCTCCTCATCCTTCCCCTCCTCATTGTTCTCCCCTTGTACTTCTTTTTTTTTTTTTAAGTTTATTTATTTATTTTGAGAGAGAGCATAATGAACACATGCAAGCGGGGGAGGGGCAGAGAGAGGGAGAGAGAATCCCAAGGAGGCTCCGCACTGACAGAGCAGATCCTGATGCAGGATCAAACTCATGATCCTTGAGATCATGACTTGAGCCTGAGATCATGACCTGAGTCAAAATCAAGAGTAGGATGCTTAACCAACTGAGCCACCCAGGTGACCCTGCTTATTTATTTTTTTACATGAGTTCTAGAATTCATAAATACAGCTGCAGGGAAAAAAAACTACTTATACTGGTATCATGCTAACATTGTAAATTAACTTAGGGATGTTTATATCCTAGTTCTCCTCCTCCATTAGGTCCTTGGATGAGCCTTGGGACCTCAGTTTTCCTGCTTGTCTCTTGCATTGGTAGGACTTGTGTCCCTGTTTCTGCCTTTTGCTTCCATTCTTATTCATCTCGGACTAGGCAGAACACACTGTGTCTAGCTTTAAACCAAGTTCTCTGGGGTTCTGACTCCCTTATGTGGTTCCTGCCAGCCACTTCCTGTCTATGCTGGCATATACATTATGTTATTTCTCTTGTGAAATCTGAAAGAATCTCATTTCATTACGTGCAACTTTGACAAAAGCCTCATCCAGACTCTCTCCCATCCCTCAGACTGGACCCTCCTGGTATGAGGTGACAGAAAATACATCAGTCTGTGTCCGCCAGTACCTGGCACTGTAAAGCCCCTGTAATTCCCTGAGTGATCATAGCATCAGGAGCATCTCTTATTCTAATATTTGTTTTTGACCTCATCCCTGACACAGGACTTTTAAAACCCTTGTAGATTCCTGGGGGCCCCGGGTGGTTCAGTCGGTTAAACATGTGACTCTTGATTTTGGCTCAGGTCATGATCTCATGGTTCATGGATTCAAGCCCCACGTTGGGCTCTACACTGACAGCATAGAGCCTGGGTGGGATTCTCTCTCTCCCTCTGTCTCTGCCCCTCCCCTGCTCGCACACTCTGTCTCTCTCAAAATAAACCTAAAAAAAAATTTTTTTTAAACCCCTATAAATTCCTAATGGTAAAAGTACTGGGAGCATCTTTTGATCTACTGAGGTGACTCTGGGTGGGTTCTTAGGTGCCTCCTGGATGGGCCACAGTCACCAGGAAGACCAAGGCCATGATGAGAAGCTTGGAATTTTCAGTCCTGCCCCTCACTTCTCCAGAGAGGGCAGAGGGCCTAGAAATGGAGTTAATAATTGATCATACCTGTGTGAGGAAGCCCCCATAAAACCCCAATAGTATGGATTTGGGAGCTTCCAAATTGGTGAATACATCCACACCAGCAGCATTGTGACATATCCCAACTCCATGGGGACAGAAGCTTCTGTGCTCTGGACCCTCCCAGACCTCACCCTGTGTATCTACCTCTTCATCTGGCTATTTATCTGTATCCTTTATCGTATATATATTTAAATGTTTTATTTACTTTTGAGAGAGAGAGTGCCAGTAGGGGAAGGGCTGAGAGAGGGGGACAGAGGATCGGAAGTGGGCTCCACGCTAATGGCAGCAAGCCCGGTATGAGGCTCAGACTCAAGAACCACGAGATCATGACCTGAGCTGATGTCAGACACTCAACCAACTGAGCTACCCAGGTGCCCCTATCATATTTTTTTAATAAACTGGTAAATGTAAGGAAGTGCTTCCCTGAATTCTGTGAGCTGTTCTAACAAACTAAACAAACCGGAGGAGGAAGTTGTGGGAACTTCTAGTTTGTAGCCAAATTGGACAGAAGTTGTGGGTAACCTGGGGACCTACTGCTTGTGACTGGCAATGAAAGTAGGGTGAGGGTGGGGCGCCTGGGTGGCTCAGTCGGTTGAGCGTCCGACTTCAGCTCAGGTCACGATCTCACGGTTTGTGAGTGCAAGCCCCGCATCAGGCTCTGGGCTGATGGCTCAGAGCCTGGAGCCTGCTTCTGATTCTGTGTCTCCCTCTCTCTCTGCCCCTCCCCCATTCATGCTCTGTCTCTCTCTGTCTCAAAACTAAATAAACATTAAAAAAAAAACTTTGAAAGTAGGGTGAGGGCAAATAAATAAGTAAACTTAAAAAAAAAACAACAACAACTATGTTCCTCCTTCTCACCATTCATAGCCCCAGTACTCTCAATCTTTCCTGGAATTAGAGGGCAAAAATGGAGCTTAACTGGGATAAACAGAGATTCTACTTTATCTATTTTCTCTCTTTTTTTTAAGAAACTTTTTTCAAAGTTTATTTATTTTGACAGAGAGAGAGAGAGAGAGCACAAGTGGGGGAGGGTCAGAGAGAAGTAGAGACAGAATCCCAAGCAGACTGTGCAATATCAGTGCAGAGCCCGATGCGGAGCTCGAACTCACAAACGGTGAGACCATGACCTCAGCCGAGATCAAGACTCGGATGCTTCACTGACTGTGCCAGCCAGGCGCCCCATTATTTTCTCTTTAATGTATGAAATCACCCACACTGAAGACATGCCTGGATCCAAAACACAGTCTGCCAAGTTAAAGTGTGTTATTAAGGAAAATACATTATTTGAGGAATATCCAATAGAACTGCATGAGACAGGTCAATAATTCTATACCATGAAGCTTTCTTTTTTTAATTTCTTTTTTTTTAATTTTTTTTAACGTTTTATTTATTGTTGAGACAGGGAGAGACAGAGCATGAACAGGGGAGGGTTAGAGAGAGGGAGACACAGAATCTGAAACAGGCTCCAGGCTCTGAGCTGTCAGCACAGAGCCCGACGCGGGGCTCGAACTCATGGATGGAGAGATCATGACCTGAGCCAAAGTCGGCCGCTCAACCGACTGAGCCACCCAGGCACCCCTACCATGAAGCTTTCTTAGCAATGAAAATCCAGTATGGACTAGAGGCTATGGCCTTACCTAGATTGATAGTCATTTGTGCTATGTATCTTTTTTTTTTTTTTTTTTAAGTAGGCTCCATGCCCATTGTGGTGCTTGAACTCGCGACCCTGGGATCAAGAGTCAGATGCTCCACCGACTGAACCAGCCAGGAGCCCCTGTCCTATGTATTTTTCCACACACTCGGTCATCATATTTTTACAAATTGACACTTTTAAGTGTCCATGGGAACATTCTCTTATGCCTCATGTAGTGGCCATGAGGACATGCCTTGTGAACCTTTGCTACAGGGAACAATTGGCTGAGGTCCTAACTGCCTCAACACATGCCTCCCAGGTGCTGCTCCCTGGCACTGAGTGTGTGTGGACCCTCTAGCAGACCATCCCTGGAAGGTATAGGACTCTTCTTCAGCTGACATTGGCTCGAGATTCCCCGAGGACTTTGCTGAATTTTCCTTAAACTGCAGGGCGGCATCATGCTTCCACTGACCATTCCCCTCTCCTTCCCGTGGGGTAGTCTTGCATCTTGGGCTCTCGCCAGCTTTAAAAACTCCCACCTTATTTCCTTTCTCACAGGCGTGTCTCCTGATAAAATCCTTGCATGTTTCATCACATCTTGGCATCTGCTTCTTGGAGGACCTGGACTAACATCACAGAAAGAGCAATTTTCCAAAAGCCCACACTCGCAAAAGGAAAAGTCTAAGCTATTTCATGTACCGTTAGCCTGTTCTCTACTCTGTGGGGAGACTGAAAGCTGAATCATGTCTATTTCCACATAATAAGAGGAACTCTTGGTCCTGGATGATGGAATTATTCCCCTAGTTTCACCCCCTTTCACCTCGGGCACCATCAAGCCAGTGCATAGCAGGGAAGACTATTTACTGACTCCTGTCCTTCCAGGAGTAGTATATTGTTGAATTTGACGGACCAGAACTGGCTTACTTGCTACCATCATGAGAATTCAGGTTAATTTTGCTATTACAATCCCATCATCACACTCTTGCAAACCAGGGGATAAGAGCAGCCAATGAGTATGCTGGAAAGAACAGATACTGTCTCCTAATATTGAGTAATCTCTTTGAAGCCTGATTGTTTAGTTTCTCACTCGCCAGAGTTAGACGGCTCTGTCCTTTGCACATGCCCCATTTTTAGAGGGCCTGCTTCCATTACCCCAAGAACTGAGGTCTTAAAGAATATGGGCAATGCTATAGACAGCAGTGTTAGGTACTGTAAGTCTGCACCAACGCACTCATGAACTGTTTTGTAGATGCTCCGTTTGTGTGCCAAATTTGACCTCTCCGGTGTCCATGCTAATTAGTCTTGACCAGGCCACTTAGATCCAAAATCCTCTTTCCAAGATGTTTTATGTTGCAATTCTTCATCTCAGGGTCATGAGTTCAAGCTCCACATTGGGCGTGGAGATTACTTAAACAAATAAATAAACTTTAAAAAAATGTCTTTATGAACATGTTCTCTTTGTACCTGAGAGGATGCATTTGATTAGGGATTCTGAGAAGCCTGGGATTATGATTTTGGATCTAAAGATGCCGATAATCTGGGACAAGTTAACTTCATTTTCCTGGACGTTGCTTCTAATTCATATCTTCCCCCTTATATCACTCACTGGGAGTCTCTCATAGATGTGGGGAAACCTCATGTTGTTAAGAAACATCACAATGGGGGCGCCTGGGTGGCTCAGTCGGTTGGCGGCCGACTTCGGCTCAGGTCATGATCTCGCGGTCTGTGAGTTCGAGCCCCATGTCGGGCTCTGTGCTGACAGCTCGGAGCCTGGAGCCTGTTTCAGATTCTGTGTCTCCCTCTCTCTGACCCTCCCCCGTTCATGCTCTGTCTCTCTCTGTCTCAAAAATAAATAAACGTTAAAAAATTAAAAAAAAAAAAAGAAAAGAAACATCACAATGACCTTTGAGGTCGATACCCTGAGCAGTTCCTTGTTGTATTCTATGTTCTCCCAGGACTTGGAGGTGGGAATGATAATTAGGAATTTCTTATAGGCTCCCACTTTGTCCAGCTCAGTGATCAACAGAGAGCTACCCTGGATTCCCAAATCATCATCTTGAGTCACAATGCCCACTCAGATCCATTTAAAGTAGGGTCATTCCCTGGGCCCAGGATTGGTCACTAGTGTCCTCTGCAGAAAAGGAGTCTCATTACTGAGACAGACTCCAGTGGGTACATAACTGACCCAGAAAGTGAACACATCTTTTTCATAAATCAGAAGCGAATCCTGACAGAAGCGTATAGAAGGAATACTGAAACCTATCCTTACACTTAAAGTTTTGACATGTATGATGATGTTTCTATACCAAATCATAACATACATGTAAATTGTTCTCTCCAGTTTATTTACTTTCTAAATAAAGGTGGGGCAATTCTCAGCCCTTGGAAATAATTTCTCCCTAAACTCCTGGGCAGAGGAGGCAATGTAATCTAGGTTCAACTAGAGCAGACCTCTTAGAGTTTAATTCCCAACATTAAAGGCAAATGTATCCCTGATATTAAGGAACAGCCGGTTCTTTTGTTTGGCTACTTTCTGTATTGTATTTAAATACACATTTAAAGTAAACAAATCTAGGGGCGCCTGGGTAGCTCAATCAGTTGAGTGTCCAACTCTTGATTTCAGCTCAGGTCATGGTCCCAGAGTCAAGGGATCAAACCCCACCTCAGGCTCTGTGCTGGGCATGGAGCCTGCTTGAGATTCTCTTTGTCTCTCTCTCTCTTTCTCTCTCCCATTATCTCTCTCTCCCTCTCCTGCTGCCCCTCTCCCCTGCTAGCACTCTCTAAAATAAAGTAAAAACAAAATAAACAAATCTAAAAAGAAAATAATAAAGCAAATAAATCTTATTTTGTATTCTTGATAGTCCAGGGATGGACTAACCAATTTACAGAGAAATTACAGTTTAAGAAAAAACCAGAGCATTTATGAAATGACTAAAATAGCTTCAGAGCAGCTAACACAGCTTTGCATTAAAAGTCATCTCTTGATTCAAACTACATGATTGGAATCGATAGATTTCCCCATTGTTTCTATTGCACTATAGCAATGCCTTTGCCCCTTGACAATCAGACATGTAGCTAATGTGGTTCCACATCCCTCAGATTGTATCCCTTCCTCCCATAGACCTGCCTAAGAGGAAAGCGGTGGTCATAATCAGGAGTGCAGAGGGAGGGCATTTCCAGGGCTGTTGTAGTTTCTCACAAGATCTAAAACAGTGAGGGTAGGTGCACATGATGTTGAAGCTGAAACAATTATTATGATTATGATTTTATAAATTTGGAACAGCTACATCCCCAGAAATTCTGGGCAACTGGTGTTCTACCGTATGATATTTCGCCATTGTCATCCCTGTGCTTAGGAAAAAGAAAAAAACTCATTAGATAACCAAGCCCCCCAAATAAAGTCCCTATTTTTTTTTAATGTTTATTTTTGAGAGAGACAGACAGAGCATGAGCAGGGGAGGGGTAGAGAGAGAGGGAAACTCAGAATCTGAAGCAGGTTCCAGGCTCCTAGCTGTCAGCAACAAAGCCCAATGCAGGGCTCGAACTCATGAACTGTGAGATCATGACCTGAGCTGAAGTCGGACGCTCAACTGACTGAACCACCCCGGTGCCTCTAAAGTCCCTATTTCTTATCCTAATGTCCAGGATCCTCTCAGTATGAATCATGCCTTTTCTGTCAAAATCCAGTCAAACCAGTTATCTTATTATTTCCCAAATATCCTATTTACTGTGAAAATACACCTTAGGTGGAGGATAGGTTCTGAATTTAGATGGTGAGATGAATCAAATGACTTCACAAGTATTCCTGTAAAATCCTTTACCTTATCCAAAATATGTGATTTTGCATGAACACTTGTACACAGCAAATATGTATATATGTAAAATATATGCAGTAATGTACAGTATATCATTCTCGAGGGGGACTATACTCAAATCATTTAAGTTATTTACTACTCAGCTGTTTTCAGCAAATACGTGAAGATTCTAGGCTCTAGCTAGCTTGAACATCTTCCTGTTCATCAATATCTTGTTCTCTTGTAGAACAGTTTAATTATTTCCTTGAACTTCGTTTTGGTGTTTTCCCATGGCTCTCAGTTAATTCCCATGAGTCTCAAAACTTTTCATTTCTTCCTTGAAACTGTGAACAAAGTTATCACCAGCCACTTTTCTGGTTATCTGAATGATGCATTTTATTTCTTCAGCAATGGTTGAGAATCCCTTAAAATCATTCATGTATTTTTATTTTATTATTTTTTTCTTGAGGGAGAGCACAAGTGGGGGAAGAGGAGGAGAGAGAGAGAGAGAGAGAGAGAGAGAGAGAGAGAGAGAGAGAATCTCAAGCAGGCTCCATACTCAGTGTGGAGCTCAACGCAAGGCTCCATCCCACAACCCTGGGATCATGACCAAAGCCGAAATCAAGAGTCGGACACTTAACCGACTGAGCCACCTAGGTGCCCTGCCCCTCATGTATTTTTATTAAAAGTTTATATAATGACCAAAACTAATAGGTAATATCTTGCATTTATTGAGGATTTCCCTGTGTTCCAGGGACTATCTCATGCGCTTTACGTGAATTAATTTACAGCATCCACATAACAACTCTGTGAAGTAGGTGCTATTGTTTTTCTCATTGTACTGATGAGGAAACAGGGTCACGGGAAAATGTTTGCTGAATGAGGAGGAATGCCTGTGTGCTCCTTTACATTTTGAGGGGGACTGCACTGTGACTTTGGGTTGAAACTGCAAGGAGGTTGTTCAGATTGGTGGGTAAAGGGTGATAAAATGAAAATGAGCTTTTTAATCACTCACCTGAGTTAATCTGTATAGTTCCAGCAATCTTGCCATGGGTATGTATGGACAGCGCCGACTGAGGTCCCCAGGTGGAGCAGGGATAGGAGCGTGAGCTCAGCAACTGAAGTTGGATATTGGGTTTTTGGACCCTGTCAGGAGGCATGTGGTTCCCTGAAGGGCCCCTGAGATGAAGCTTCCAGACCTCCAGATGGAAAATCCTAGAGTGAGATTCGGTAACCGATGGATGTCTCTGTTGATTTCCTCAGTCACAAAGAAGAAAACCCAAATTGCCCAGTAACACCAAGCTGTGATTCTTAGTAAACAACAACAACAACAACAACAACAAAAATACAAATCAAGTTTTAGAATTTCCTAAAACCTACTCATATCTTTACAGTCTTTTAATGAGGTTTTTTTTTAAATGTTTTTGTTTATTTTTGAGACAGAAAGCATGAGTTGGGGAGGGGCAGAGAGAGAGGGGGAGACAGGAATCAAAGAGGGCTCTGCGCTGACAGCAGAGAGCCCAACTCGGGGCTCGAACTTACCAGCTGTGAGATCATGACCTGAGACGAAGTCAGACACCCATTCTACTGAGCCACCCAAGTGCCCCATGAGTCTTTAAAGAAATATGTCCACAAAGAGTCTTTGCTTTCTTTGGGCGTGATGACAATCACTGAATCTCCTCCATTCCAGCTCTCCAGTCCAGATGATCCCGTCTAATGTGTTCAGGGCAGGGATCAGGGTGAGGCAAATAAAGCAATCACCTTGGATGCAAAATTTAAGAGGCACCAAAAAACTCAGTAATCAAGAGAAATAATGCTTTAATGCAATATTTTCTAAATCAAAATTAATGCAAAAAAGTCCATGAAAAACAAAATATCAGACTTTTAGATAAGACAAATTGTTGTTTGCATGTTTTATAATCCAGGATTATTGTGAATTTGGAAGTTATTTCTAATCAGCTCATGGTTCCTGGACCATGAAGCCATCACATCCCACTCTGTACAGGTTGTCATTTTTTTTTGGTCATTTTTATCTATCTATCTATCTATCTATCTATCTATCTATCTATCTATCTATATTTTTATTTTTTAAGTAAACTTGATGCCCAGCAAGGGGCACAAACTCACAACCCCAAGATCAAGAATCACATGCTCTACTGACTGAGCCAGCCAGGCGCCTCTATAGTCATTTTTTCTTAATTATAGAGCTTTTATTAACTTTTCCAATCTGATTCAAATCACGGGAAGATATTTTGATAAGTGTATATAGGGGCATATATGTTTCTTTTTGCTTCAGGATCCAATATGGCTTAGAATAGTACTAGATGGATACTAAAATTTTTTGAGTGACTCAAAAATCAAAACAAAATACAGTAGAGGGTGGCACTCTACCCCTGCTCCATTCACTTCACTCCCTCCAATGGCTACATATAATTTTCTTGTGTACTCTCCAGTTTTCTGTTGTTTGTAAAAGTAGCCATACACAAAGTACCAACCTTTGCCTTTGTTGATTTTATTGTGTATCTGCTTTGTATTTTAAAATTTCTTCTCTTTATCATATATTTTCTTTTACTTTGTGTTTAAATTTGCTTCCACTTTTAGTCTTTCAGTGGAAACTGAGATGATGGACTTTCAACCTTTTTTTTTTTTTAAAGTTTATTATTTGAGAGAGGGAGAGCACAAGCGGGCAAGGGTTAGAGAGAAGGGGAGACAGAATCCCAAGCAGGCTCTGCGCAATCAATGCAGAATGCGATGCGGGGCTGGAACTCACAAACAGTGAGATTATGACCTGAGCTGAGGTCAAGAGTCAGAGGCTTAACTCACTGAGCCACCCAGATGCCCCTCAACCTTTTTTTTTTTTTTTTTTTTTTTTGTAACATTTATTTATTTTTGAAAGACAGAGAGAGACAGAGCACAGGTTGGGGAGGGGAAGAGAGAGGAGACACAGAATCCAAAGCAGGCTCCAGGCTCTGAGCTGTCAGCACAGAGCCCGATGCAGGGCTCAAACCCACAAACTGTGACATCATGACCTGAGCCAAAGTTGGATGCTTAACCCACTGAGCCACCCAGGCACCCCTCCTATTTTTTTGTTGTTGTTGCTGATTTTTTTAAATTTATTTTTGAGACAGAGAGAGACAGAGCAGGAGCAGGGGAGGGGCAGAGAGAGAGGGAGACACAGAATCCGAAGCAGGCTCCAGGCTCCGAGCTGTCAGCACAGAACCCGACGCGGGGCTCGAACTCACAGACCGTGAGATCATGACCTGAGGTGAAGTCGAATACTTAACTGACTGAGCCACCCAGGCGCCCCACCCCTCCTCTTATTTTTATTGATCTCTACTTTCATCAAATGTAGTAGAGAATATTCTAAGTCCTTTAAATTTACTGAGCCTTGCTCTAAGGCCCAGTGTACAATCTAACTTGAACATTTCATGTGCACTTGAAGGGAATGTGCACTCTGAAGTTACTGCATGTTCCTTGTGTGTTCTATAAAGCATATATGCCATTCAATTCAAGACGGTAGACAATATAGACATATTGTTCAGCTCTTCTAAATCTTTAATGTTTGTTGTCTAGATATTCTATCAGCTGCTGAGAATGGAGTGTTATAATTTCCAATTATAAAATTGTGGATTGTTCTTTCTTAAAATTTAGTTCTGTCAGTTTTTACTTTGTGATTTTGGAAGCCCTGATATTAGGTACGTATTATATTAGTAAACTTAAAATGATCTTATTTATAATATTAACATGCCACATCTGTAACATAGTTACACATTATAAGATTTACCAACCTTGATGAATTGACCATTTTATCATTATAAAATGTCCTCTGTTTATGATGATACCTTCTTGAATTCTATTATATGTGATATTAACATATCCAGCTTTCTTATGATTAGTGTCTTCATTGTGTATCTTTATCTCTTGAATGTTCACCTGTGTTTCTGTATTTAAAGTGTTCCTCTTTTAGATATAGTTGGGTCATTCTTTATTCAGTCTGACAACCTGTCAGTTTTATTTGGAGTGTTTCTTTTATGTATAATGCAATTGCTGATATGGCTGAACTTAGGTCTCCCACTTTGCTGCCTGTTTACAATTTGTTCTGTGTCTCTCTTCCTCCTTTCCTGCCTTCTTCTGGGTTAAACATTTTAAGTTTTATTTATTTAGGTAATCTCTACACCCAGTGTAGGACTCAAACTCACAACCCCAAGAGTCGCATGCTCCCTGACTAAGCCAGCAGGCACCCCCTAGGGTTAAACATTTTTTAATATGTGATTTAATTCCTCTACTTGCATTATTATTTAATGGGTATTCTTTAGGGTTACAGTATCATCTGTAATTTCTCGTAATCTCTTTAGCATTACTACTGTTTGTCATACTAAATGTAGAAATACTTTTTATTTACCTTTCCTTCCACCTACATCCCTTGAAGTTCAGTATTAATTCGTGCACACAACTAAATTTTATTGTAGTTTCAGGAAATTCTAAGATACAAACTATACAGTTGGAGTCAAAAGTTTAACCCTTTGAAGTTCCCTTCCAGTCACCCTGTCTCTACTCCTGATTTTGGTCTTTAGGTTCTCCTCTTGTTTCTTATGGTTAATATTTGCCACCATCGGGCCATGGGTAGCAAGCACAATATATGATCCTTGTGGGCAGAAGAGGTTGAGAAAGCTTTAAGCAGGCTTAAAAGAGCACATTTAGCAAGGGTAAGGGGCCAGAGCAGAAGTTAGGGTCAGGCAGCTCAATTTACACAAAGTCAGAGAAAACAGAAAAGGACCAAACAAAAGGATCCAATGTCAGGTAAAAGAAAAGATGACATTATATCATTGGCAAGAGAAAGAAAAGGCAGAAACAAGGACACAGAGCGCTCCCGAGAATGAACGTGGGTTGTTATTATCCTTCCTTATTGACTTGATCCTTGTGCACTAAGAGCCTAGATCAGTGGTTCTTAATCTTGGCTGCATATTGGAACTACCTGAGGAGTTTTTAAATTCCTGATGCCCAGGCTACACCCCAGGCCAAATTTAATCAGAATCTCTAGGACTGAGACCCAGGTATTTTTCAGATGATTTCAGTGTACACCCAGGATTAATAAGCAATGGTGTAAATGTTTGCAAATGTTCAAGTGAACAAGTGGAGTGCAGGGACAGAGAAAAGGAGGATTTCCTAGGCTTAGATATTTTTCTTCCTCTTTTTTTTCCTAGAGAAACATCCTGGTGATTTTCCTCTTTGGGATCCTGATCCTCCACACTTGGCTTCAGGTTGAAACTACTATTTAGAGAGCCATCAGCCTCAAGTACTGTTAAGTCTGCTGCTTGGATTAGTTTTTCTACTGATATTAGATGCTTAGCTCCTGACTCTCTTTTCTCTGACTTAACCAGAACTTCTCCTTCTGTGCTCCCCTAGGAATTCTCCACTCTTCAGCTTCTTGGGTTCTGTTACTATACCTCTTGTCCTCTTCCCATACCTAATACCATTTCAAGGAAGAGAGCTATTTTTTGCATGATGCAGCCTCATACATTTTTGTAGTACCCTGTAATATTTAGAACACAGGTCTACATAATCAGTAGAGAATACATAATTCTTTTTCTTTTTTTAATGTTTACTTTTAAGAGAGAAAGAGTGCCAGCGGGAAAGGGGCAGAGAGAGAGGGAGACACAGAATCTGAAGCAAGCTCTAGGCTCTGAGCTGATGTAGGGCTTAATCTCATGGAGTGCAAGATCATGACCTGAGCTGAAGTCGGATGCTTAACCGACTGAGCCACCCAGGTGCCCCTCTTTTTTCTTTTTTTAAGTAAACTCTGCCCAACATGGGACTCGAACTCATGACCCCAATATCAAGAATTGCATTGAGCCAGCCTTATTGAGCCAGCTGGGTGCCCCAAGAATACATAACTATTTCATGAATTTACTGCATTCTATTCATCATGAATTTCTTTATGTTGATAAAAGGCTGAACGCACACTGAAGGTTTTCTCACATTTCTTACATCTGTAGTGTTTTTCTCCTGAATGGGTTTTCTGATGTTGAATAAGAGATGAACTCTGACTGAAGGCTTTGTCACAACCACTGCATTTATATGGTTTCTCTCCAGTATGAGTTCTCAGATGCTTTGTAAGAGATGAGCTCTGGCTGAAGGCTTTCTCACATTCTTTACATTTGTAAGGTTTCTCCCCAGTATGAATTCTTTGGTGTCTTATGAGAGCTGAGCGGTCACTGAAGGCTTTCCCACATTCGTTACATTTGTAAGGTTTCTCCCCAGTATGGGTTCCTTGATGTTGAATAAGAGCTGAACAGTAGCTGAAAGCTTTCCCACATTCACTGCATTCATATGGCTTTTCCCCTGTATGAGTTCTCTGATGTTGAGTGAGGCCCGACCTGTCACTAAAGGCTTTCCCACATTCTTTACATCCATAAGGTTTTTCTCCAGTATGAACTCTTTGATGTTTAATTAGGGATGAGGTATCATTGAAAGCTTTCCCACATTCCTTGCATTTATAGGGTTTCTCTCCAGTATGGATTCTGTGGTGTTGAATAAGGTATGTGCTTTGGTTGAAGGCTTTCCCACATTCATTGCACTCATAGGGCTTTTCTCCAGTGTGAATGATATGATGCTGAATGAGGGCTGACCGATGACTGAAGGCTTTCCCACATTTGTTACACTCGTAAGGTTTTTCTCCCGTGTGAATTCTCTGATGCTGAATAAGTGATGAGCTCCGACTGAAGGCCTTTCCACACTCAGTACATGCATAAGGCTTCTCTCCAGTATGAATTCTCTGATGTAGGATAAAGGCTGAGTAGTAACTGAAGAACTTCCCACATTCATTGCACTTCCAAGGCTTTTTCACTGAGTAAATATTTCGATGTTTGATTGGGTTTGAACTTTCCCCAATTTCATTACAATCCTCCACAGTGGTTTTGTTGTGTTTAATTATGGCTTCCCTTAAATTTTCCTTCTGGTTTCCTTGCTGCCTTTCTAATGTGCCTTCACATTGCCAGGCTTCTATCAATCTGGAGTCCCAGGCCTCAACCTTTTTAAGTCTTTCTATTATCAGCTCTCTTTCGGAGGACACTTCTTCATAAAGTTCTTGCTTTGAAAAAGATTCTTTAGTTTCAGGTATAGATTCGGAATCTGAAATAAATAAAAAGTACACGTATTTTTGTTTTCTCTGTGATGAGAGAAAGAAAACTGCTGAGTTAGCAAGAAGAAAATAAAACAAAAATGATGCTTTTGAAAAAGTGTTTATTTATTTTTAGAGAAAGAAAGATCCAGAAAGAGGGGCAGAGAGGGAGAGACAGCTCCTTGCTGTCAGCACAGAGCCCAGCGTGAGGCTTGATCCCACAACCGTGAGATCATGACGTGAGCTGAAACCAAGAATCAGATGCTCAACCAACTGAGCCACCTAGGCAACCCCAAAAATGATGCTTATTAAACATGTTTATTAGAATGTTTTCAGAAAGCACTTCCTGGCAGTGGCAGAGGAAGTGTCAGAAAATAACAGAGATGGGAGAATGAGTAATATAAGGCACAATAAAAGGACAATGAGGATGCTGTACTTAAGAGAGTGGAAAACTGAGCAGACTAACCAGAAAGGAGGATATAAGCAGGTGGGATGAGAATAAATGTTAATATAAAACATCTAGAGAAGGGTGGAAAGATGAAAACACAGGTTGAGATTAGACAGTTTTGAAAAAGTACAAGACAAAAAAAATCATTTATAATAATCACCCAGAAACAACACTTTTGACTTTTTAAATAGTTCCCTCGGTCCCCCAGAAATAAGTCAGAGAAAGACAAATATCATATGATTTCACTCCTATGTGGAATTTAAGAAACACAACAGATGAACATAGGGGAAAAGAAGCAAAAATAAGATAAAAACAGGGAAGCAAACCATAAGAGACGCTTAAATACAGAGAATAAACTGAGGGTTGCTGGAGGGGAGGTGAGTGAGGAGATGGGCTAAATGGGTGATAGGCATTAAGGAGGGCACTTTTTGGGATGAGCACTGGGTATTATATGTAAGTGATGAGCCACTAAATTCTATTCCTGAAATCATTATTACACTATATGTTAACTAACTTGGATTAACAAAGAAAGAAAGAAATGCTCTTATAGGCAGAAGGTGATTGATACAAGTCAAAAACTTGTATCAATGGGCCAAACTGACCCACCACAGACCAAATCTGGCCACTCTCACTTGTTTACATATTGTTTATGGCTGCCTTCATGCTACAATGGCAAAGTTAACTAATTGCCAAAGAGTATATGGCCCACAAAGCAGAGAATGTTTACCATCTGGTCCTTTATAGAGAGAGTTTGCCAACCCCTGATCAATATAAAAAATGAATAGTGTTGACAATGGCATAAATGAAAATAGATATAAAATTAATTTTTTTCTTACTAAAAAAATTTTTTATGTTTATTTGAGAGAGACAGAGCATGAGCAGGGGAGGGGCAGAGAGAGAGAGAAACATAGAATCTGAAGCAGGCTCCAGGCTCTTAGCTTTTAGCCCAGAGCCGACACTGGGCTGAAACCCATGAACTTTGAGATCATGACCTCAGCCGAAGTCAGAAGCTTAACCAACTGAGCCACCCAGGGTCCACCCCCCCTTTTTTTCTTATTTTTAATTACTCTAAGAGATAATTGACTGTCAAACAAAAATAGTAGCAATATATTGTGATTTTATAGTGTATGTAAAGGTAAAATGCATGAGAACAATTATACAAAAGATGGGAGAGAGGAATTAGAAGTCTCCAGAAGTAAGGTTCTTATACCAGACATGATGTGGTATAATATTCTTTTTCTTTCTAATAAATGTTTACTTATTTTTGGCAGGGGAGGTGCAGAAAGAGAGGGAGACAGAGGATCTGAAGCAGGCTCTGTGCTGACAGTAGAGAGTCCGATGTGGGGCTCAAACTCAGGAACTGTGAGATCATGACCTGAATTGAAGTGGGACGCTTAACCGACTGAGCCCCCCAGGTGCCCCTGGTATATTACTCTTTAAAAATATACTGTGATTGGGGTGCCTCGGTGGCTCAGTCAGTTGGGCTGCCAACTACAGCTCAGGTCATGATCTTGTGGTCTATGAGTTTGAGCCCTGTATCGGGCTCTATGCTGACAGCTCAGAGCCTGGAGCCTGCTTCTGATTCTGTCTGCCCCTTCCCTGCTTGCTCTCTGTCTCTCTCTCTCTCTCAAAAATAATAAACATTTTAAAAATTAAAAAAAATAAGAGAAATTAAAAAATAATAAAAATATACTGTGACTGGGGTACCTGCATGGCTCAGTTGGTTAAGCGTCCAACTCTTGGTTTTGGCTCAGGTCATGATCTCATGGTTTGTGAATTCGAGCCCTGCATTGGGCTCTGCGCTGACAGCACAGAGCCTGCCTGGGATTCTCTCTCTCTCTCTGCCCCTCCTCTGCTCTCTCTCTCTCTCAAAATAAATAAATTTTAAAAATAGATAACTGTGATTAATTAAAGAAGCATTTGGGAACTCTAGGACAACCATTAAAAGAACTTTAAATAAGGTTTAATGGTAAGCTAATTGTGGATATAAAATAGAGTAAAAAAAATATGCAACCAAAAAAGTGAAAAAGAAAGAAAAATGAATAAGGAATAGATGGAACAAATAGCAGACAAGTAGCTATATGTAAGATTTAAATCCAACTATATGGGGTGCCTGGGTAGTTCAGTTGGTTAAGCGTCTGACTTCGGCTCAGGTCATAATCTTGCAGTTCGTGGTGCAGCCACTCTGGAAAAGTTTGGAGGTTCCTCAAAAAATTAAAAATAGAACACCCTATAACCCAGCAATTACACTATTAGGTGTTTATCCAAAGGATACAAAAATGCTGATTTGAAGGAGCACATGCACCCCAGTGTTTATAGTGACACTATTGACAATAGCAAAATTATGGGAAGAGCCCAAATGTCCATCAAATGACGAATGGATAAAGAAGATGTGGTATATATACACAATGGAATATTACTTGGCAACCAAAAAGAATGAAATCTTGCCATTTGCAACAACACGGATGGAAATAGAGTGTATTATGCTAGGTAAAATAAGTCAGAGAAAGACAAATACATGATTTCACTCATATGTGGAATTCAAGAAACAAAACAGATGAACACAGGGAAAAGGAAGTGAAAATTAAGATAAAAAACAGAAAGGGAGACAAAACATACAAGACACTAAATTCTATTCCTTAAAAAAAAAAAAGATAAAATGAATGCAAAAAAAAAAATTGACCACATATGTGCAGGTCTATTTCTGGACTATCTATTCTGTTCTATCGATTTACATCTATACCAGTACCACACTGTTTTGGTTACTATAATTTTATAAATCCTAAAACCAATGTAATAAAGCTATCCTTTTTCAATACCAGAAGTAGTAAACTTTTACTTGCCAAAAGAGAAAAAAAGCCCAATTCTGAGCCCAGAGTGATCAGGGATCTCCTAGGAGATCAGGGCTTTCTGGATTTTAAGCAAAACTATGGCATTTTAGATGCCATGAGTTATAGAGGAAGTTTATGTCCCAGTAAGCAGTTTGCATTACAAAATAATTTCCTTACCCCAAAATACCAGGCTCCCACAATTCTCCACTTTCATATCAATGCCCATGTACCTTTGGGCAGAATTCAGCTCTTCTTCCTCCACATGACTGAAGTCCATTTCCTCATCCTTGACTGTCACCAATTCCTGGAAGAACAAGCATATTCTTTAATTTTTTTTATGTTTATTTATTTTTGATAGAGAGAGACAGAGCACAAGTGGGGGAGGGTAGAGAGAGAAGGAGACACAGAATCGGAAGCAGGCTCCAGGCTCTGAGCTGTCAGCACAGAGCCCGATGCGGGGCTTGAACCCATGGACCGTGAGAGCATGACCTGAGCCGAAGTCAGACGCTCAACTGACTGAGCCACCCAGGCGCCCCAAGAACAAGCATATTCTTATAGAACTTGGGGAGGAGAACAATCTATAAGGGACAGTATTTTTTAATATGATGGTTAAACCTTTATTTTAATGGAACAGTCTAAGATTTCTATGTATTAGTCTGTATTAGGGAAAATAATAACAGCTAACACTTACATTTTCTATGTGCTGAGCCCTTTGAACTACCTCTTGTAATGATAACTTCATGAGATAAGTACTATTATTAACAGTATTTACAGATGTGAGGATCAGATATGACATCTGGACCCAGACAGTCTGGCTCCAAAGCTATACTCTTTTGGTTCTTTTTTTTTTTTTAATGGAACAACATATTTTATTTCATTTCATTTCATTTCATTTTATTTTACTTTACTTTAGAAAGAAGAGCATGAGTAGGAGAGAGGGGCAGAGGGAAAGAATCTTAGGCAGGCTCCATGCTCAGAGCAGAGCCTGATGTGGGGCTCAATCCCCTGACCCTGGGATCATGACCTGAGGTGAAATCAAGAGTCAGACGCTCAATCAACTGAGCCACCCAGGCACCCCATATACTCTTTCTTTAAATTCAAGTATAGTTGACATAAAGTATATTAGTTTCAGGTGTACAACATAGTGATTTGATAGCAAAGCTATCCTCTTTCCTATATTTTTCTGTCTCTCACATATTTTACTAAATAAATCTAATATAAATTAACCACTGGGGGTTGTCTGGGTGGCTCAGTCAGTTGAGCGTCGGACTTTAGCTCAGGTCATGATCTCACGGTCCATGGGTTTGAGCCCCTGCGTCGGGCTTTGTGCTGACAGCTCAGAGCCTGGAACCTGCTTCAGATTCTGTGTCTCCCTCTCTCTCTGCCCCTCCCCTGCTCATGTTCTGTCTCTCTCTCTGTCAAAAAAGAAAAATAAATAAAAATTAAAAAAAATTTAACCACTGAATGACAACCAAATGTCAATTACTAATTGCACTTAGTTGTTGTAGATGGGGTAAGTCTCAGATATGTAATTTATACTGATTCCTGAAATATTCTGAGATTTTATAGAGCTTCTGCTTGATATCCTGAATGTATACAGACAGTCATGCTGTTCTTCCTTCTCTGTACTAGGGTCATGACTTTTAGATTTATCTAGTTATCTTTTAGTAATTGCAGTTCTGAATGAGTAGATTTACTGATTTTATGTTTTTTAAGTTTATTTACTGATTTTGAGAGAAAGAGCATATGCACATGAATGGGGAAGGGGCAGAGAGAGGGGGAGAGAGAGAATCCTAAGTAAGCTTCATGCTGTCAGCACAGAGCCCAGCAAAGGGCTCAGTCTCAGGAACTGTGAGATCATGACCTGAGCCAAAATCAAAAGTCGGATACTTAACCAACTGGGCCACCCAGGCACCTGAAATTTACTTTTTATTTATGTATGTATGTATGTATGTATGTATGTATGTATGTATGTATGTATTTTGGATTTACTGATTTAAAAATAATTTTTTTATGTTTTTTATTTATTTTTGAGAGACAGAGCATGAGTGGGGGAGGGGCAGAGAGACAGGGAGACACAAAATCCCAATCAGGCTCCAGGCTCTGAGCTGTCAGCACGGAGCCCAACATAGGGCTCGAATTCACGAACCATGATTTCATGATCTGAGCCGAAGTTGGACGCTTAACCTACTGAGCCACCCAGAGGCCCCTAAAAAAAATTTTTTTTAATGTTTATTTATTTTTGAGACAGAGTGTGAGCAGGGGAGGGGCAGAGAGAGGGAGACACAGAATCCAAAGGAAGCTCCAAGCTCTGAGCTGTCAGCACAGAGCCTGACGTGGGGTTCGAACCCACAAAGCATGAGATCATGACCTGAGCCAAAATCGGCCACCCAACCGAGCCACCCAGGCACCCCCACAAGATTTTATGTTTAAGTAATTTCTACACTCAATGTGGGTCTCAAACTTACATCCCTGAGATTAAGAATCGCATGCTCCACTGACTGAGCCAGCCAGGAGCCGCTGTGAGCCTCAGTTTTACTGTGAAATAAACATCACTCCTAACTCACATGATTTCTTGTTTAAAATAAATGAAGCTATGTTTGAAAAGTGGCTCTAAATGTTAGAGTTCCCCAGAGCTCAGTTGTTAGACATCTTCTCTTCTCCATCCATTCTTACATGCCTATAAGCAACCTGTTATTTCTCCCATCTTAAAAAAATAAAAAATAAATACCCTCTTTGGTCTTGCTACTGCTTCCCGCTATCACCCTATTTCTGTCCTCTGCTTTAGTGTAAAACTCTCCAAAATGGCTGTCAGTCATCCCTGCTTCCAACTTCTCTCCTATTCTCTTCTGAACCCTTTCCAATCAGGCTTTCATTCCTACAACTCCATGACATTGTTCTTGGCAGTGACCAGTGATCTTCATATTTTTAAATCCAACGGTCAATTCTCAGGCCTCATCTTACTTGACTTAGCAGCAGCATTTAAAAGCTGATCACTCCCTGCTCCTTTTAAACACTTTCTCCAATTGTTTACCAGGATGCCAAACTTCTGACTTCCTACCTCACTGGCCACACTGGCCACATCTTCTCAGTATCCTTTGCTGGTTCCTCTTCATCTCCCTGATCTCACAGTGTTGGAGAGCTCAGTCATAAAATCTCATCTCTTTTCTATTCCCTTAGTTTTGTGATTTAAAATACTGTTCACACAGACTACTACCAAAATCAGTGCTCAAGCCTGAGCTCTCCCCAGACCTTCAAGTCTTCAAAGAAAAATTACTTTGGTTCAGTTCTCTAGTTGGGATTGCCGTGGACCTCCAAAGCAAGATGAAAAAAGCAAATGACACACTGTGAACTCCAAGCTAAGATTTCATATGAGGAAATCAAAGACTTGCCTGGAACTCAACAGGAAGGAGCTCAACAGTGGGTTCCATTTCTTCCGTGTTCTGTTTTTGGGGCAGAGAAGCATCCTCGGTAGTAATGGCTGGAAGGACTAGAGGGAGAAGAAAAAGCTATGAAGGAGGTAAGCTCTATTTCCCCACTTCCAAATTCATTAGGACAAAAGTTATCACAAGCCAGGTAAATTGTATGCACAGGGCCCACTTGACTTCACTCAAAAAGGTGGGATGAGGGTACAATAAGACGATAAAGTGAAAGTCTCTTGCCCAAAAAGCTAACCTTATAGACCCACAATACATCAACCTTTTATAATAGCCTAACAGGGGGTGGAAAATGGAATATTCTCTCTTCCATGGCTGCAGAGGGAATGTGGATGGGCACAGGAGTGCTGGAAGAGGAAAATGGGACTGGAGAATGTGTCACAAGGAGCCTGCTTCGTGATTTCCAAAATTGGTAGCTTACTGAGTTTCTCTACTTGGGGACATGTCTGCTTCCATTTCCTTTCATGCAGGGGCATCTAACCTTTTAATTCTCATCAAAGGTGTTTTTCCACTTGTCCCCACTTTCAAACTTCATGTTTATTTCTGTAATTCTTACCTTCTTCCTCAGCTTCAATGGTCAGATAATCCATGATTAGATTCTCTTTTTTTGTCCTGTTATTGCTATGATTTCTCCTTTATTCGCTGTTTCAGATGAGATAAACATGGACTTTCCAACAATACATAATCTGCTTCTTTGTGAAAATCATTCAACTCTACTCTGAAGTTCTGGAGAGAGATTTTGAAGTTAGGCTTGCCATCCTCTGGAGTTGGTTCCTGCTCCCTGGAGCATCTTCCTCTCTATCTCTATTCCTAGGAGGCTTATTCCTATATGTTTAAGTCTTAGGGCCTCAGAAGTAATTCTTCTTTGCTTGTAACCTTTATTATTTAGGCTAAATTAGTCTCCACAGCTAGAAGAACATTCTCTAGAGTACTGATATCAGTCACTATATGCCAAACCAGGGCAAAACCAGGAGAGAATCAGTGAGTGCAGTGAACTGTGAGCCTCACACCTGGCTCCAGACTGTGCAGAAACACCCAGGAGACCCTAAAGCACACAACTGGCCATAAAACAGCCTGTGATTATAGCATCAGGTAACTATACAAGCAGGACTCCCACAGTTCATTCATCCTTACTATTCATAGAGACAGGCAGTTGATAGATGGGGCCTGTATACAGCTGATTCCTAACCTTTTTAAAAGACCCTGAAAATGTACAGGCCAGGATTCCCTTGCATGGTCAGAGCGAAAACAAAAGACTTCAGTAATAACTGACAGTAATAACTGACAGACAGTAACTGGCAGACAACGTGGGTTCCCTCATGTCAAGGAAGAAAAACTAAACTTTAAACCAGGCTGAATGACCAGGAAGAACAAAACGAGTCGGTACAGCCTAAGGGGACAAGCTGACACAAAATTCAACAGAATTTGCAAAGACACCTGCAGCACATCCTGTTGAATGGCTGCCACATCTTGATACTCCCACCAGAAATAATTTATTAACCGTATCCTGCTTGCACTTGAAATGCGTGGTTTGGGACTTGAGCCTGACCAATCTTTGTAAAGGGCACGGAACTTGCGGTTTGTGCCCGTTTAACCGCAGGCTTAATCCTTCCCCTTGGAAGCATACTCTTGGCTTGTAGCCAAAGGCTGCGTCCTTTGGGGAATGAGTAAGACACAGACCCCACTTTTTTTTCTTTCTGTCCCAGGAGTTCAGGTTAAGGCTCTTAGTGCAGTGGCAAGATTTAAGGCCCAAAACGGCGGGAGCAGTCGCGCTCCCACCGTCCCCCGCTCGGCCATGCCCCCTCCACGCTCCCGGACTCCACTTCCCAGAGGGCTTAGGGGCAACGCGCTTCCCGGACGCCTCCTAGCTCAGAACTAAAGCCTCAGACCCGGCTTGCCTCCCAGCCGGAGAGAAGCGGGAGGGTTACGCGCAGCACCGGGGAGCGGGCATAGGACAAGGGCAGGGCCCGGCCCTTTATGCGCCGGGCCGGAACCTGAGAGCCTGGCCCGGGCTGCTGCGGGAGGCACTGCAGCCGCGCGCACGGACCGGCGGGTCGCCGATGCCCGCGCCTCAGGGTCCAGCTTTCTCTTACCCCTGGACGCGCTGCCCACTCGGCTCCGGCCACAAGGCGGGTCCCCGCCGGGCTGCGCTCTGGGAAAGACGGAGGGGAGGACGGAGTCGCTTTCCGGACACACGGAGCTGTGGGGGAACAAAAGGCTCGAGCCTGAGGCTCCGTCTGGAGTCGCATCTGCGCACTTGGAGGCGACCGCGCCAGGTCGGGGGTCCCGGCGGAAGGACTCCACTTCCCAGAGGGCTCGGGGGACAACGGTGCCTGCCCTCCGGGGGGGGGGGGGGGGCTCTGGAGAGCGAGGGGAGAGAACTGCAGGCCTTCAGTGTCCACCTTAAAATGCAGATATTTCCCCATCTGATAGGTCTCCTTTCTGAATACAGTGAGAATCTGTCGTTTAAAAGCTCCAAGTATTTTCAGTGTTGGATTATTAATTGGTGGTGGTGTGGGGATACACCTGTTACACAGTCTTTTTCCCTAGTATTTGTCGTTCTTACAATAAAGCCCCGAGTCTGCAAACTCACTGCTAGTGATTTCGTTGAAAGCATTCTGATAAGTAAAAACCACAGGCAGGGGTGAGAAGCCATTGTCCTGGTTGATATAAAATAAACATGAATAGGAAGGAATTCACAAGGAAAAGTTAGATGTGAGAAAAAGGCAAGTAGGGAGGTTGGGCTTTGAAGTGGGGATTGTGCCGACCTGGAGTTTATGAACATCGGTACTGTATGGAAGTCAAAGAGCAACCAGAGGAAAGATACTTCTTTTTCTCTGTTTATAAAGGCTCGAGGCTGTAGTTCCAGTTCTTCACCAGGAGAAACCAGTTGTATCACAAGTGTCCTTGCAGTCCAAATTACCAGCCACCTGAATAGTTCCTCCACATCTAATCGTGCCTTTCTCAATCCATTCTGTTCAAGACAGCCAAAATGAACGTTTAAAAATTAAATCTGGGGAGGGGCGCCTGGGTGGCTCAGTCGGTTAAGCGTCTGACTTCGGCTCAGGTAATGATCTGACGGTTTGTGAGTTCGAGCCCGGTGTCAGGCTGTGTGCTGACAGCTCGGAGCCTGGAGCCTGCTTCGGATTCCGTGTCTCCCTCTCTCTTTCTGCCCCTCCCCTGCTCGTGCTCTGTCTCTCTCTGTCTCAAAAATAAATAAAACAAAAAAAAAAAAAAAGGAATTAAATCTGGGGGGCGCCTGGGTGGCTCAGTTGGTTAAGGGTCTGACTCGGTTTCAGCTCAGGTCATGATCTTGCAGTTCATGGGTTCCAGTCCGCATCAGGCTCCGCGCTGATCGTGTAGGGCCTGTTTGGGATTCTCAGTCTCTCCTTCTCTCTGCCTCTCCCCTGCTCTCTCTCTAAATTTAAGAAAAGAAGAGAAGAGAATTAAATCTGTTTATGTCGCTTTCCTCAGAACCCTTCAGTGACTTCCCTCTGCTCTGGAATAAGACAAACTCCTTAGCACAATTTATAAAACGCTGCATAATCTGGCTGTGCCAATCCTGAATTACCTGCTACTATCTTCCTTTCATTCTCGAAACTCCTCTATTACATAGGCTTTTTAGTTACTCACACATCCCAAATTCTTTGCTGTCCTTTACACATTCCCTTTATTTAGAATCTCTCTCTACCATCCTTCAGATTTCAGTTCAAAGGTCACTTCAGGGAAGCTTTCCCTGAACTCCTTCCCCTTAATTCGAATTGATTTTCTCACAGAGCCTTGTTCATTCTCTTTGTAGACTTGCCACAATGTGTAATTATACATTTATTTTTTCCTGCTACATTTTTAATGTATACCTTCCTTACTTGACTGTAAGCTCCATGAAGACAGAGACGATGCATATTTTGTGCATCACTGTCCCAGTGTCAAGCACAGATCCTTGTCAACAAAGTTGAGTGCTGAGAAGATGTCATTCCACGATTATGAATCCCAGCTTCAGCTAGGTCCTAGCATAATTTAGCAGTCCTTTGTTTATCCATAGCTATCTCCTTTTATAAGTGGTTGTCTCCCCTTCTGACTCCATTCTGAGCAGCCATTCCAAATACTGCTTTACTAAACTCTACTTCATGACCAAGCCCTCTCTCTTAGTCAATGAGTTCACCACCATTTATTTCACAGAACAATGACAGGTTTTCAGGTAGGAATAAATCCGACTTTGGGTTAATTTTATGCGTCTACTTTAAGACTAGGGGGTGACAAGACAGTTGGTAAAACATTTCTTGGTGTGTCAGTGAGGATGTGTCTGGAAGAGATTATAATGCATTTGAATTGGTAAAGAAGATGTTCTCATAAATGCTAGTGGGCATCATCCAATCCATCAAGGGTCTGAATAGAATAAAAGGACAGAGGAAGGACATATTTGCTCTCTCTGCTGGAGCTGAGACATCCATCTTCTGCCCTTGGACATTAGCACCCCTGGTTGTTGGGTCTTCTGACTTGGACTGGAATTTACACCATTAACTCCCCTGGTTCTAGGCGTGGACTGGAACCTATTACCAGCTTTCCTGGATCTCTAGCTTGCAGATGGGACTTCAGCCCCACAATTGCAGGAGCCAATCCCTAATCATAAATCACATTTTATCTATATATTTCCTATGGGTCCTGTTTCACAGGAGAATTCTGACGAATAAAACTTCCCTGTACTCCATCCCAAAGTCATGGAGTATCTAAAATATTTGGGAATGGGGCGCCTGGGTGGCTCAGTCCATTGAGTGTACGACTTTGGCTCAGGTCATGATCTCTCGGTCAGTGAGTTCTAGCCCTACGTCGGGCTCTGTGCTGACAGCTCAGAGCCTGGAGCCTGCTTTGGACTCTGTCTCCCTCTCTCTTTGCCCCTCCGCTGCTCACGCTCTGCTCTCTCTGTGTCTTAAAAATGAATAAACGTTTAAAATTAAAAAAAATATACATTTGGGAAGTGGAAGGAGGCACCGATTACATCAAGGGTGTCTTTCCTTAGGTGTATCTTAACCACGCCTAGAGTTATTACATTATTGTTCAAAATCTTTGCTGCCCCTCCTTGCAAGAGGATCATACTTTCCTGCCCAGTTGAATTCAGGCTTGGATCTGTGACTTGCAATAACCTTCCCTAGAGAGAGAGAGCCATCCTTTTCTGTTTAAGAGTCAGATTCTAGTCTGCCATTTCTTTTCCCTCTGCCATGAGACTTAGAATATCTCATATAAGACTGTTCCATCAGCCTGGGTTCTGGAGTGCAGACATGGACAGCCAGCATGAGTAGGAAAGACACCCTGCTTGTTGTCACTGAGAATTTTCAGGTTGTTTGATTCTATAGCATAACCTAGCTCATACCTTCAGAGATGCCTTCTGAGCACTTTTAGGGCAATACTTTTCAAATGAATGTATGCTTGTTTATCTTGTTTTGTTTTATTTTTTAAATTTATTTATTTTGAGAGAGAGAGCAGGGTAGGGGCAGAGACACAGGGAGAGAGAGAATCCCAAGAAGGCTCTATGCTGTCAGCATGGAGCCCAAACTGGGGTTCAATACCACAAACTGTAAGATCCTGACTTGAGACAAAGTCAAAAGTCAGACCAACCCATTCAACCGACTGAGCCACCCAGGCACACCTATCTTGTTTTGTTTTAAATAATGAGGGAAAATAATTTTCCCATCAACATGTTCCCCAACATAATCATAACAGGCAGCTTTAGGTCCTTTAAGCTTAAAATACAAAATACGAATAAAAGCTTAACTGCAAAATTTTAATAAAGATGATTAAATTAACAGGACATCTTTCTGCAGTGTGATGTGCAGATACTCATGATACTACCGCTGTTCATAAAGCCTTACAAAGACAGTGAATACACTCTGACTGAAGGCACTTCTCAGCTTGAATCTAAAAACCACAGACAAGGAACACACAATATACACAGAAATGATCCAGGAGTGGTTGTCACAGTTTTTTCATAAAAAGTAGATTTTACTGTTTCCCCTGATTCTAATACATGCAGGTTTCTTTTACATTTTCATATCTCTGATATCCAGAAGTGCCTTACAATTGTTGGTCAGGTGTCACTGGTGAGTAGTCGCCACATCATGGATATCAACAGCATGGAAGAAAATCCCAGAGACAACAGTGGAGCATACTTAAGAGTACTTAAGAGATGCCATATTACCAATACTCTTGGTAAGAGTAGCCAGAAAAATACCATGGGAAAACATGGGCACAGACAACATTGAGTGGGAAAACGATTCAGAAAAACAGAATTCTGAAGGTGAAGAGTCTAGCAATGCCTTCATCATTTTACTCTCCTTTTTTATGTGAGTATAAGAAAAGAATATATCATTAAAGGGGCGCCTGGGTGACTCAGTCGGTTAAGTGTCCGACTCTTGGTTTTGGCTCATGATTGACGAGACGGAGCCCCTTGTTGGGCTCTGCACTGACAGCACAGAGCCTGCTTGTACCTACTGTACCCTGGGGACTGAGTTTGAGCTTAGTGTCTTCTCCCACATGACGTTTGATTTGGTGATTTTTGTCAACAGTTCTCCCATTTACTCTTTTTGTTTGTTGTGTTCAAATTTTCCCCAGCTGACTGTTTTCTTCCCCCAACTGGGTCCCAACCAAGGCCATGATTTCTGTGACATTAGTTACCATATCTCTTCTGCCTTCTTAGTAGGGTGCTATTAGTCTTTCAGAGACAAGGGTGCGATAATAGTTAAGTACTCAGTTGTTGGGGTACCTGGGTGACTCAGTTAAGCATCCAACTCTTGATTTTGGCTCAGTTCATGATCTCACAGTTCATGGGTTCAAGCCCAAGTCAGGCTCTCTGCTTAGGCATTCTCCCTCTCTCTGCTCCCTCCCCCACTCATGCTCTCTCTCTCTCAAAATAAATTAAAAAAACAAGTAAACATATTTTACTCTTCAAAAGAAAAAGGTAGCAATTGCCTTCTTTTTAAAACAGAACAAACCAACCACATAGTCTTGCTCAAAGGTGCAGTTCAAGAACGCTCTGTGTTAACAGCTGGAAGAGAGTCCCCATCCCCACCAGGTGGTCGCCTTGATGTTTGCCTCCCTCTTGGGTCGTTTCTGTCACGTGTACAAATCTTGTAAGACATACAAAGAGAATGGTACTTCCCTGAAAGTCTGGTCTGTTTTGTTCTCTGGCCTGTCCCCAGCTCCTACAACAGTGCTTGAATATCCTGGAACATTTTGTGTGTGGATTATGCTATTATGATTATGCAAATGTTTGGGAAATGAATTAGGAAAACTGCTCTGAGTCACTGTAAAGAGGGGGAAACCTTCAGAAGCAAAGAAACTCACCCACAGCAGTGCCTAAGTTTCTCTTTACAGAAGGCAAGGGATGATGGGGGCGGGGTGAGGGGGAAGGTGTAGGTCAGGTCCAGGCATTTGAACTTAGGGAAAGGAGGGATGGTCAAGGTTGACTGTTTCTAGGCATATGACTTGGGGAGTCAGTTCTGCAGGTCCCTTCCAGGAATGTGAACGTAGGGAGGGAGAGGGATGACAGGTCAGGTCCCCGAGCCACTTCTGTGTCCTCTGAGTAGGACTTGGCTCCAGCTAAGAACCCAGAATGCTCCCAATCTGAGATCCCAGGAAGATGATTGACCTTCATGTGAATTTCCTTCCATTTGCTCCCACCCGCTTTCCCTGGGTGGGTAGAATTTCACCTAGTGCCTGCCGCTTCTGAGGACGCTCCTGTGTCAAAAGAACTCTCCCCAGTTCACCTCACATTCCTTCTGAATAAAATTTGTTCTAGGGGATGCTAGAACCTGAAGTTCTTCAGAAGAGGCGGGCCCAGCAGCCTCTGTGGGGGATGGATAGCGGTACCTTCAAACCTCCAGGGAGCGGAGGCTGTTTCTGAACGGTGAAGGCAAGAATTCTCTGAGGCACCCTCCCCTCCTGTTTACCTCTACTTTACGGACCTTTTCATCTTGCTTTGTATATCTCCATAACGAAAGGACCAGAAGCCCAGAGAAGCCCAAACTGTCTGGCGCATGGATAGCAAATATTAACCCCTGCAACTGAGAACTGAGGAAATTACCAGATGTTAAATACACGAAGAGGATCTGGTGCCAGCACCACGGTAACGCATCTCACTGGCTCAGAAGGTTGCGTGTTCACATCACTTTAGCTTCAAAGCAAGTGCTATGCTGTCGATTCCAATATTTCATCAGGCATTCACAACTTTAGAAGCAGTACCTAGAGTGCTGCCTGGCTCATTCAGTAGAGTGAGAGACTCTTGATCTCAGGGTCTGAGTTCAAGACCCACGTTGGGTTTGGAGATTACCAAAGAAAGAAAGAGGAAAAAAAATACCTAGAACATTTTTTTTTTTAAGCTCAGCAAAGGACAGACTTTTAAACTGAAAGGGGAAGTGAGGCTGGTATAATGAAAGCTTAATCATGATACGTCCACCTCGATCTCTCTTTCTGCTGGGTTTCTCCTTGCTCTCAGGTCATGGCAACTGGTTTGTATCTGAAACCTGATAGTTTCAAATCTCTACTGGAAGGACGATTTTTAATGAATCCTAAATTAAAAGGTGGTAAATGCCAGGGCAATTTCCACTCTCGGAAAGTTCAAGAACAGCATCCTCAACATAATACATTTTGAACCAACCTCACAGTATTTTCTCTTTAACCACAATGTTCAGAGACTTTCGACAGGAAGCTCAAACCATGAAAACTGTGTGTGTGTGTGTGAGCTTGTGGGGGTGGGGGAGGGTGGGAGAACTGGAAAACCGACATCTTCTTCAAAATGACACAAAAGCAACCAGAGAGATTGTGCCATGCCTGGCTAGCGACCCAGCAAAACTACTTTTACACCAGAGTGAATTCATTAGGAAAGTCTGCCCTGTTTTAATGTCTTCTCTGAAGCATAGTCCCGATAAGGATAGGGACACAACGACCTATATGTCTGCTCCTGTGGGGGGTTTTCCCTTCCAGGTCATCCTCACCCTTCAGTTTAAGTGCCTGTCCATTGCTGAGTTGTTCCCAAGAAGTCCCTTTGGACTAAAGAAAAAGAGAAAGCCCAAGGTTGAGAGGTAGCAGACAGACGCTTTTGGTATTGATTCGGGTGGCCAAACAGAAAAGCCACAGCTGTGACCCCGACGTGATTTGAACACGCAACCTTCTGATCTGGAGTCAGACGCGCTACCGTTGCGCCACGAGGTCGTGAAAGCTGCCCGGGTTTTTGTCCTTTAGGACAACATGCATTTCAGCAGTTGTCAGGTGCAGCGTCCGGTATTTTTTTTTTACACTGCTTTTATTTTGACTTGGGACTGGCTATGAGCTGTCTGTCCCTTTTATAACGGGGCTGTTCAAAGCAAAATGTAAATGTAAATGAAGCAAAGGAGGAGCTGAGGGCTGGGAGGATACTCGTGATTCGGGAAAGCCACCTCCCCAGGGCTTTTAGGGAGCGTTGCCTGTGGAAATGCCAATCGCAGCTCCCAGGGAAGGCAAGAGCGGAGCCAGGGGCGCGGGTCTCTTCTCTCCAAGTCCTTCAGCAGGCGGAGCAACAGGAGGATTTGCGCTCCGGTCACACCTAAGGAGCGAGACTACTTCCGTTTCTCAAAGAGGGCACTTAGAAGTTTCTTTTTCTCTTTTGCTTAAAAAAAAAAAAAAAAAAAAAAAAAAAAAAAAAAAAAAGGCCACATATTCATTGTAGAAGTCTTAGTAGATACGGGGGCGGGGGGAACACTACAATAAGTAGGTTGAGCACTGCTGACACAAAAGACCCAGGGGTCGAGGAGGGGAGAGTGATGCTTTGCGGTTGGGATGTGGGGCGTGACCACGGGTAATACGTTTCCGTAGCAGCGCAGCGTTCATTGATTGCGCTGAGTGAATGGAGAGGAGCCGGCATCAGGGAGATTGTGGACGCAGGAGGCATGTGACAGCCGGGTGTCCCCGACTTGGGCATCATAAAGGCTCTCTGAGTGAAATACCAAGACTGATCTCGCCATATCCTTGCCGGTGTACCTGGAAACCTTCCACTTCTGCGTTTTAGGACGCCCAGACCAGAATGATGATTTTGAGCTGGGAACAAACAGTAGTTTAGGTACTTCCTCATTCGTGGGTCACAGACAACCTGTCAGACTAGCTCTGTTGGGGACATTTTATTTTTTTAATTTATTTTTATTTTTTTACATCCCAGTTAGTTAGCATATAGTGCAACGATGATTTTAGGAGTAGATTCCTTAATGCCCCTTACCCATTTAGCCCATCCTCCCTCCCGCAACCCCTCCAGTAACCCTCTGTTTGTTCTCCATATTTAAGAGTCTTTTATGCTTTGTCCCCTTCCTGTTTTTATATTATTTTTTCTTCCTTTCCCTTAGGTTCATCTGTTCTGTGTCTCAAAGTCCTCATATGAGTGAAGTCATATGATTTTGTCTTTCTCTGGCTAATTTTGCTTAGCATAATACCCTCTAGTTCCATCCATGTAGTTGCAAATGGCAAGATTTCATTCTTTTTGATTGCCGAGTAATACTCCATTGCATGCATATATATCACATCTTCTTTATCCAGTCATCCATCAATGGACATTTGGGCTCTTTCCATCCTTTGGCTATTGTTTATAGTGCTGCTATAAACACTGGAGTGCATGTGCCCCTTGGAAACAGCATACCTGTATCCCTTGGATAAATACCTAGTAGTGCAATTGCTGGGTCGTAGGGTAGTTGTAGATTTTTAATTTTTTGAGGAACCTCCATACTGTTCTCCAGAGTGACTGCACCAGTTTGCATTCCCACCAGCAGTGCAAAAGAGATCCTCTCTCCCCGCATCCTCACCAACATCTGTTGTTGCCTGAGTTGTTCATGTTAGCTATTCTGACAGGTGTAAGGAGGTATCTCATTGTGGTCTTGATTTGTATTTTCCCTGATGATAAGTGACATGGAGCATTTTTTCATGTGTCAGTTGGCCATCTGGATGTCTTCTTTGGAGAAGTGTCTATTCATGTCTTTTGCCCATTTCTTCACTGGGTTATTTGTTTTTTTGGGTGTTAAGTTTGATAAGTTCTTTATAGATTTAGGATACTAACCCTTTATCTGATATGTCATTTGCAAATATCTTCTCCCATTCTGTCTGTTGCTTTTAGTTTTGCTGATGGTTTCCTTCACTGTGCAGAAGGTTTTTATTTTGATGAGGTCCCAGTAGTTCATCTTTGCTTTTGTTTCCCTTGCCTCTGGTGATTTATTAAGAATTTGCTGTGGCCAAGATCAAAGAAATTTTTGCCTGCTTTCTCCTCGAGGATTTTGATGGCTTCCTGTCTTACATTTAGGTCTTTCATCCATTTTGAGTTTATTTTTGTGTCTGGTGTAAGAAAGTGGTCCAGGTTCATTCTTCTGCATGTCACTGTTCAGTTTTCCCAGCACCACTTGCTGAAGAGACTGTCTTTATTCCACTGGATATTCTTTCCTGCTTTGTCAAAGATTAGTTTGCCATATGTTTGTGGGTCCATTTCTGATTCTCTATTCTGTTCCATTGATCTGAGTGTCTGTTTTTGTGCCATATTGGGGACATTTTAAACTGAAGACTTGAGGTCTCTGGTTCTAGGCTGCCTTTCTACATGGGCCTTACTTTTTACCACATATCCAGACCCCCTGGAGGAAATTTAGAAGGTCCTATGCCATTTATAAGAGAGTACACACAGTAAAGCTTCCATTGTACGTGCTGCAGTGAATTTGCTGCAGCGACAGAAGAACCAGACTTCACTCTGTCAGCATTTCTCAGAGCTTGGACCGAGTCACTAAAATTTGCAACAAGACGAAAAGTATCTTTTTGTTGTTTCAAAAATGGGTTTAATTTTTCAAATACAGCAAATGATTCTAGTTTTAAATTGAAGATAGGGACTTATGAGATGTAAAGCATCTATAGATATATGTCCTTTCAATGAGAGTCCATTTTATTACTTTTTTAATGTTTATTTTTGAGAGAGAGAGTGTGAGTCGGGGAGGCACAGAGAGAGAGGGAGACACCGAATCTGAAGCAGGCTCCAGGCTCTGAGCTGCCAGCACAGAGCCCTACGTGGGGCTGGGGCAAACGAACCGTGAGATTGTGACCTGAGCAGAAGTCAAATGCTTAACTGAGCCACTCAGTTAAGGCGCCCCTAATGAGAGTCCACTTTAAAGTAAAAGAACAGTCGGGGTGCCTGGGTGGCTCTGTCAGTAGAGCATGTGACTCTGCTGGGCTTGTAAGTTCAAGCCCCACCTGGGATGTAGAGATTACTTTAAAATAAAATCTTTAAAAATAATTTGAAGTAACAACAGTAAACTGGGTACGGCCAGGACAAGGACTTGATCATTTCTATGTCTGAAATGAGGAATTCTCCCACAGCTCCAAACTGGGTGTGTGGATTTCTATTCCCCCAAGGAGACCTCTAACACCAAATGCCCTCGCAGGATATCAAATAGATCTCAGTGAAAAGATAAATGAAAGAATTAAGATAATTGTAACATATAACATTTAAGGGGAATGCTTGCTATAAGCCTCCTGCCCCTTCTAAGTATATTGTTAATCTTCTTACATACTCTCTGTGGTAGACATTGTTATTATGAGTCCCACTTCTCTGGAGAGGAAATGGAGAAACAGAAGATAAGCAAATTGCCCAAAGTGATTCATCTAAGGAAGCGGCAAGAACAGTTCCAACTTTTCCATCATTGCCCAGTTAGAAGAGTCTAGGGTGAACAAGTTCCCCTCACAACTTGGATGGGTCATTTATCCTGGGTCACTCTTGGGAGTGAAAACTCCAAACCCCTCCATTACATCCACGGGGATTGTCTCTAAGAGGAGGCCTTGTTTTATTTTTATTTTTTTTAAGTTTATTCATTTATTTTGAGAGAGTGTGTGTGAGTAGGAGAGGGGCAGAGAGGGAGAGAGAGAATCCCAAGAGGCTCCATGGGCTCTATCTCACCAATCTTGAGACCATGACCTCAGCTGAAAGCAAAAGTCAGAGGCTTTACCAACTGAGCTACCCAGGTGCCCCAAGGAGTCCTTGTTTTAGAATGGAGGTATTGGGGGCGCCTGGGTGGCTCAGTCTGTTGAGCAGCTGACTTCAGCTCTAGTCATGATTTCATGGGTTCGAGCCCGGAGTCCAGCCTGGTGTTGAACCCTGGGCTGGGCTTTGTGCTGACAGCTCAGAGCCTGTAGCCTGGTTCAGATTCTGTGTCTCCCTCTCTCTCTGCCCCTCCCCTACTCACACTCTGTCTCTCTCTCTCAAAAATAAACAAACATTGAAAAAATAGAGTGGAGGTATTTGTTCAAGTAGTATGGCAGAACAGGTGGTTCACTCTTTTTTTTTTTTTCCTGCATATGTATTGATTTTTTAAAGCTTTATTTTATTTTAAGTAGGCTCCACACCCAGCGTGGAGGCCAAGGCAGGGTTTGAACTCGGGAACCTGAGATCAAGATCTGAGCAGAGATCAAGAGTCGGAGGCTAGGGGCGCCTGGGTGGCTCAGTCCGTTAAGCGTCTGACTTCAGCTCAGGTCATGATCTCACGGTTCTCGTGGGTTTGAGCCCCATATCGGGCTCTGTGCTGACAGATCAGAGCTGGAGCCTGCTCCAGATTCTGTGTCTCCCTCTCTCTCTGCCCCTCCCCTGCTCGTGCTCTGTCTCTCTCTGTCTCTCAGAAATAAATGTGAAAAAATAAAAAAAAGAGTCGGAGGCTAGGCGCCCGCTGCATATGTACTATTTTTTATTGACATATAACACTGTATTCGTTTCAGGTAAACAATAGAATGATTTGATATATGTATATATTGTGAAATGGTCCACTCTTTTATAGATGTAAATTTTCATCAATTTCCCACAAAGCGGCTCAGTGCCAATTCGGCCCAATGATCTGTAATGAGCTCTTAAGTGTAACTGTCAGTAACAATCCTGAGACTTCCCACGACGAAAAGCACAGAGCTTTGAGGTCAAGACGTAGTTCTCACCTCACGGTTCGTCTTCCTTCATAGTCGCTCGGTTCTGAAAATGTATCAGTAGTGTCTGCACGGGAACGCACTTGCAGCTGATCCTGTCATGGGGAATACAAGTATCTCTGGAATAAACTGCACCCCACCCCCGCCCCGTTCATAACCTGAAAATCATTGCTTGTGCCCCTAGGCCCTCCACCCGAGGGAGGGGTCATCACGGCGCTCCCCTCCGGCCTCTCTCTGTGGCCTTCCAGGCTCCGGATGTCTGCGGAGCCTGATCCCCCACGCGTGCCAGGTGGCGGGCATGGGGGGAGGGGAAAGGAGGGGATGCAGGTGCCACCGATCGCTCCCTCCCTCCTGCGGGTGAGCCTCCCCCGACAGCGGTCTCCGCCGCTCGCCAGCCCCTGCTCTCCAATTCACCCGCGCCAGCCGCTCCAGAGCCTCTCCAGAAGCCAAGCGCTCTGCCCCGGGCTCTCCCCTCGCAGATGCGATCTCGGATCAGACCCTGGGACCCTACGTGGCACCCACTGAGTTCAAGGCAATCGCCTCAGTGAAAGGGAAGGGGATTTCCTCCGGGGAATTTAGCGGCAGAGTATCAAGGACCACCCGCCCAGCATTGGGTCCCTGCGCCACTGGTGGGGGTTCAGATCCCATCAAGGAAAGCCCACCCCGGGAAGGTGGGAGTTACAGAACCAGACGCAAGGTCAGGGTCATCCCCGACTCCGGTTGCTTGGGACCAGCAGTCCAACTTGGAGGTAAACACCGTTTAAGGCTCAGTTATACTCCCCAGACACCGTCCATGGTCCGCAAGCACCCTAAAGAAAACCTGAAATGAACTTTGGAGAGAAGGTTCAAGGAGCAGGAAACCGTTTAGATGCAAAAAAAAAAAAAAAAAAAAAAAAAAGGGGGTCCACACGATCCGCCTGCAGGACTCTACCCAGCCTTCCTCCCCACGCCCCCACGCTTTCCGGCTGGAGGCGCCCAGGGTGGAGCGAGGCTGGGAGGAGCAGGGGGGTGGGCCGGACGCCGCCGGGGGTGAGGCCAGAGCCTGGCCCTGGGCGCGCTTCCACCTGCGGAGCGCAGGCTTCTGCTCTGGGGAGGCGGGGAGGCCTGGGCGCAGGGAAGGGGAGGGTAAGAGAGAAGTTAGCTGCCCACCGCCGCCTGGGGGAGAGTGATACGGCCCTGAACACGGGTGTTCGCCACATCGAAATGACTGTCTGGGAGCCCCCTTCCCACTTTGCGCATCGACTTCCCTTCTCAACCCAGACGCTGGCGCCCAGAAGTCTAGGAGGCAGGGGCCGCTCCCAAGGCGTAGCGGCCTACCGATCTCCCTTTCCCCAGAGGCGGGGCGGAGAAGGGAGCAGACGGTCATCTGTGGGCCCCAATCGCCCATTGTTGAGGATGGAGGCCCCCACGTCGCCTCCGCACCTGGCTCGTCTTGAAAAAATAATTTTTTAAAGGTTATTTGTTTGTAATATCTACACCCACCGTAGGGTTCTAACTCACGACCCGGGAGATCAAGAGTAGCACACTCCTCCGACTGAGCCAGCCAGGCTTCCTCGGGCTTGAAATCTTGAAAGGTCCACTAGAGACACTGCACGAAAACCGCCAGGACCAAGGAAGGTGAAGGCCAGTGCACTGGCTGGCGGAGGCAGGATGGAGAGGCCCCTCCAGTCTCCCCAGGGCGCAATGGTGCCCGCATTGCCTTCCGGGCGGGGAAGGTGGGGAGGAGGAGCGCCGGTATTAGGCCTGGAAAGATGGAGAATTCCGGTGGAGCGCGGGAGAGTCCGGAAGGGCAAATCGGCCCTCTAGTCTTGTTATTCTTCGGGCAGAGGATGACTTCTCTGCGAGAGTCAGGTGGGGATGGTGACTAGCACCAAGTCCCATTGTGACGTGCCCGGAGCCTCAGCTGAAGATTGGCGGGGTGTGTGGGGGCGGGGGGGGGGGGGGGGGGAGGGGGGGAGGGGGGTGGTGGTGGTGGTGGTGGTGGTGGTGGTGGAGGGGTGGGGATAAAAGCCCCGGTCGCCAGGACCTGTACTGGACACAGTCTTGGCGCCCAGTGGAGGCCCTCCAGCTTTTGTCCTTCTGCTGGTCCCTTCCTTCCTGGAGCCCTTTAAAGCTGACTCTACAGAGGTGACCATTCTGACCCGCTGCTCCTCTCCTGATTGTCAGGCATAGACTCAGGTTCCCACTTCTCACCGTATCTACTTCTACCCTTGAGGAAGCCAAAGAAAAAGTAGGAAGGGGCGTCTGGGTGGCTCAGTCGGTCGGTTGAACTTACGTTGTCCGACTTCCGCTCAGGTCATGATCCCAGTGTTGGTGGGTTCCAAACCAGCCTCCGGCTCTGTGCTGACAGCTCAGAGCCTGGAGCCTGCTTTGGATTCTGTGTCTCCCTCTCTCTCTGTATCCCTCCCCATGCCCCCCCCCCCAACTCTGTCTCTCAAAAAGTAAAATTAAAAAAAAAAAAAACATTAAAAAGAAAGAAAATAAGAAGTAAGGAAACACCAGGCTGAGCCCCATTGGCTTCAGAAGGAAATACCCAACTTCCAATCCTGTTGGAGAGCACATCACCAGAACAAAGGACATTGTGAGACAATGACCCCAGTGTTATGGGCAATCTCAGACAGCTTGGAAAACTCTGGCTGACAAGGGAAATTGAAGTGACTGTACGAAAGCGTTGTCAGCAGTAAGATCTGTTTGCAGAACACACGAGTGAAAATGAGCGTCAGAAGGAACAGATGCCAGGTATTCCTCATAGCAAGGCTTTTGCAGCTTTTGAAAAAAGATGCAGACCTCTCCCCAATCCAGAGAACAGAGGGGTCGGGTGGGCAGGGGCTGGGCAGACCTTGAGGAGACTGAATCCTGACAAGTCCTTACCGCATGTGGCACAAACCAGAGATGAAAATGTAGGTAGAACCTTTGAACAACAATAAAAATCAGAGCCCCAATGAGCACTGTGGTCAGAGGTTCTGGGTCTGCAAAAGGAGGAGAAAGAAAAAGAAAGGGAATGCTAAACACTTGGGCTCGTGCCCATCCTGGGAAGTGTCAGGGCCCTTGTGGGTGACGTGACAATCACATTTCAGGATAAAATGAGATTAGTTCACCAGGTCCCTGTAATCTTAAATACAGTCATCCCCCACCCACCACCACCACACACACCCCTGCCCCAGACAGTCTGTCAATTCCAATCACCAGCATGCTGTGGTCAGCAAACTTAGCTTAGGTAAGTCCACTCTGCCCACATGCTGAAAGTGGCAGGGACAGATTCTTCAGGAAAATCACCATTTAATTCTGTTTACATCACTTCTTTAGATTCCTGTTATGGACTACATGTTTGTGTCTTCTAAAAATTCTTTTGTTGAAACCTTAATCCCCAATGCGATGGTATTTAGGAGGAGGGGTCTTTGGGAGGTAATTAAATCATGAGGGTGTAGCCCTCTGGACAGGATTAGCGCCCTTATAAGACACACAAGAAGGAGGCTCTCTGCTACATGAGGATATAATGAGAAGGCAGCCATCTGCAAACCAGGAAGAGAGCCCTTATCAAGAGGTGAATCTGCAGGCACCTGATCTTGAACTTCCAGTCTCCAGAACTATGAGAAACGAATTTCTGTTGTTTAAATTTCCCAGTCTGTGGTTATCTGTTAGAACCACTCAAACTAAGACAGTCCCTTCTGTTTTTTATTATATTGCAATCTTCCTAAGACTGTGTATTTCTCCATTTTAACACACATTCACACCTTCCTGCCCATTTCCCTTTCATTGATCCCTTCATCATTTAATTTGGCATTTTGTACCATTTTTTCTTGCTTTTCAGTTCTTTGTGTTTTCTACAGCAGTGAATTATGAATTCTCTTCATAATGTGCTATATTTTTGTTGATGCCCATTTTTAATTTTTTCAACTGTCTTTTATTTTATTTTTAATTTTTTTAACATTTATTTTTGAGAGACAGAGACAGAGCATGAGCATGGGAGGGGCAGAGAGAGGAGGAAACACAGAAATCGAAGCAGGCTCCAGGCTCTGAGCCGTCAGCACAGAGCCCGACATGGGCCTTGAACTCACAAACCGCGATATCATGACCTGAGCCGAAGTCGGACATTTAACCACTGAGCCACCCAGGTGCCCCTCAACCGCCTTTTATAGTTTCATTTATTTTTATTTGCCCTCATCTCTCATTTTGTCTTCATGATTTATGGTATAAACTTTATTTCTAATCTTTGTGCCATTATTATTATTATTATTATTATTATTATTATTATTATGTAGAGAAAGGGTGCCAGTGAGCAAGGGGCAGAAAAAAATCCCACAAGGAGCAGAGAAGGAGAGAGAGAAGTGGGGCTCACCTGAAGCGGGGCTCGTGTTTTTCACCTGAAGCAGGGCTCGAACTCACCCAAGATGGGGCTCAAACTCACCAAGAGATCATGAGATCATGACCTGAGCCGAAGTTAGATGCTTAATGACAGCCACCCAGGCTCCCTAAGCTTTGTGCCTTTTGAAATTAACTTCTCATTTATTGTTTTCTGTGTTCTATTGTTTCTTTTAACCTGCTCTCTCCCCTGTTGCAATCCTCCTGTTCTATTTCTCTTTACTTGCATATATACCAGATCCTCCAGGATTTCTTTGTTCACTCTTCAACTCCTCTCATTTCACTACTGGTGGCTAACTTTGCACCAGGTGTATCCTCTCTGCGCTACCCCCTCGTGCCTCCTTGCCATTAGAACTTTGCTTCTCTCCCACTCTGTGATTTAAAAAAAAATTTTTTTTTAATGTTTATTTATTTTTGACAGAGAGAGACAGAGCATGAGGGGGGGGAGGGGCAGAAAGAGAGAGACACAGAATCCGAAGCAGGCTCCAGGCTCTGAGCTGTCAGCACAGAGCCCAACGCGGGGCTCGAACTTACAGACCGTGAGATCATGACCTGAGCTGAGGTCCGACACTCACCGACTGAGCCACCCAGGAGCCCCTCCCACTCTGTGATTTTTAAAGCCCCTTTTCTTATTATACTAGAAATGCACTAGGGGCGCCTGGGTGGCGCAGTCGGTTAAGCGTCCGGCTTCAGCCAGGTCACGATCTCACGGTCCGTGAGTTTGAGCCCCGCGTCGGGCTCTGGGCTGATGGCTCGGAGCCTGGAGCCTGTTTCCGATTCTGTGTCTCCCTCTCTCTCTGTGCCTCCCCCGTTCATGCTCTGTCTCTCTCTGTCCCAAAAATAAAATAAATGTTGAAAAAAAAAAAAAAATTTAAAGAAATGCACTTGGGGCCTTATTCACCTTTGGTGCACTGAGATGGCATGCTGACATGCTCCTTGTACTTCTAATGTATTGAGCATAGTGACTTCTTCAATTGCTGTCTCTGTGGTTTTTTCATTTATTGTTTTGCTCATTTTCCTCTCTGATCTCACAATAATTTAACACCTATTGAACATCTTGAATGAGACAGCCACGCTTTGAGTTCAGAAACAGAGCTTTAATTTAAGGAGCTCAATTTTTATAGTAGAAGAAGCAGGAAAATAAGCTGACAACTGATTGATGCTACCATGATGTACTTGCCAATAAGAAAAGAATCAGAAGGAATCTTGTTTGATAAGTGAAGGTAATGAACCCTATCCCCCAGCACCATGTTGAATGAGACAATTATCACAATAGCCTTTGTTAACTTGTAAGGAGCTCCCTGTTACAGGGTGGTTCTCCCTGGTATATCTGTGGTGAAAGGAAACGTCTCTCAAGGTCACCAAAACTGCAATGGCCACAACCTTTAGTCTAACAGTTGCCCTATCTCCTCTGGAAACCAAATCCCAATGTCACCCCCAGAAATGCAAATCCTTTTAGAACAAATCTTAATGGGTATGATGACTCCTACTCCCACACCCCCACACACTGCTGGTGACAACTTATTGAACTTGTCAGGACTTAAGGAGAAATTTTCTGGCAACACAAGAACATGCCATTCAAAGGCTCTTCAGAGAGCACTGGGTTTTTTGTTTGTTTGTTTGTTTTTTGTTTTTGTTCTCAGAGGAGGAAGGAAAGAAAAGGTATTCCAAATGAATTAAACTATAAGGAGACAAATGTCAAGAAAATGGATCTCTGCCCCAGGGAGGAATCCATTTTCTTTTCCCTTTTTTTTTTTTTTTTTAATTTTTGAGAGAGCACACGGGACAGCACAGAGCCCGATGCAGAACTCAAACTCACCAAACATGAGATCGTGACCTGAGCCGAAATCGAGAGTCAAATGCTTAACTAACTGAGCCCAGGTACCCTGAGGAGTCCATTTTCTTGATGGACCTAGGAAAATAGTAAATTACAGCCCTCTTGCCCAGGGTGCAGATCCTGGCATTGAGCCTCTAGTCCAGGAGGTTTACATGATGCTCCAGGGACAGCAGGATCCTGGGGTTCACCCCTTCCTTGTCCCTGTTTTCTTCTGAAGATCAATGGCTAAGGGTTAGAAATCATGGGTCTTGGGGAAATCTGTGCGTGGTGACCCCAGGTTTTATTTCTCATTGTTTTCACATAACCACAAATCCTATGTATGTATGTATGTATGTATGTATGTATGTATGTATGTATTTCCACAAATCCTTCTGTTTTTCATACTTGGGCTCTTTCTTGAATAGGGAGGAAAATTGTGCAATCCCATGTGTACAGAGGCAGGAAGCTCCCCTGCCAGTGGTGCTCCAAGTACACCCCTACTTTAGAGAAGGAAGAGAGATTAAGGGAATTGAAGCATCTTGCCCAAGTCAGAATTTCTTAACCAGTAATGGTTATCGTGGCCTTTCCAGAAAAAAAACAAAACAAAACAAAACAGAAACAACCAAGATGGTGGTGAGACATCATTGTGCATGGAAAAGAAGTGGCAGAAAGAAGGGCTGGAGTTGTGTAACCCTAGGTCTTGCTTTTTTCTGTCTTCAGAGCCCAGCCCAGAGCTGGGACACATAAAGCTATGCTTGCATCAAACCTACATGGAGCCCAAGCCTGGACACCAGCTTTTCTGGTAACTAGGAATTCTGTGAGAGTCCCAGCTTATCTCCCATCCAACACAGTTGGGAGGAAAGGTCTTCATATGCCCCTGTAAATTCCCACAACAATTTTAAGGCGACAAAGTAAGAAAGCCAGGACGCTCTTTTCTCCTTACTTCCCATTTCTGGCTCCCTTCCAGCCTCCTCCCTCCTATGATGGGAAGCCCAGGCTGAGCCCTACCACCACCACCACCCCGTCCCCCGCCCATCTCCCTCCCTACTCCATTCCCCGCTTTCTACGACGGAATACCCGGACTTTGCCCTCCAGGGACTTTGCCCTTCCCCCTATGGCACACTTGCAGCTCCAGCCCCGCACCAGGCGCGACCTGCTTCCCATGAACCTTTGCTCCACGCTCCCGCGAGGGCGCGTGCTCCCTACCCAGCAGTCCTCGCGCGGCCCGGTACAGCGGACACCCAGGACTCCAAGATGGCGTCGCCCGGTGAGTACCTGTACCGGTTAAGGTTACAAGATTGAGGGCAGGATCCGGGGTCCGGGGTACGGGGCTCAGAGCCGCACTGGGAGGGGAGGGGGCTGCGGAGCCGCCTGCCCTTCATTCAGGGCCTTCTCTGCGGCCTCACCGGAGGCGCACCGGACCCTTTGCTCAGGGTCCTGCACCATTCGACCCTTCTCTCCTCGCTCAGCCGCGCCGCCCGCCTGCCCAAGGGCCCTTGTCTCTCGGCTGCAGCGGGGAGGGTGAGGGCAGCCGGGCGACGCGTTTGCAAATTTGGGAATGCACCACCTCCGGCTCCCACCCCACCCCCTCGCAGAAGTATCGCTATAGTTGTCCCCGCCGTCACCCAGGCGCTTTGCATTTGAATCCTACGCGCTTCTGCCCTTCCCAAAGCTGAAGCTCAAACTAAGCTCCCGGAGGAGCTACCACCCAGGATGGTGCGTGACGCCACGTAAGGTTGGACGCATGCATATATGTTGAATGTGCGTTGAGTAGGCTTAGAGAGGTGAAGTGGCTTGTTCAAGGTCACAACTAGTGAGAGGGCTGAGCTCGGATGCAAACCTAGGTGTCTGGGGCCTCGTGGTAAACTGAGCTTTAATTGCAAGTGTGGCCTTATGATCTGCAAGCTTTTCAGTGACGTGTGTATAAATCTACACTCAACGTACTGACTCACTTTTTTTTTTTTTGGTATGGAAACCATTTTTTAACCCTAGATCCTCACAGTAGCCTTGTCAGTAAGTCTCTGTCTGGAAGGTTGATCCCATTGTATTAAAGATATGTTTATTTAGAGAGCGCACGTGAACGGGGGAGGAGAAGAAAGAGAGGGAGAGAGAGAATCCCAAGCAGGATCTGTGCTGACAGCACAGAGCCAGTCTTGGGGCTCCATCCACAAACAGCGATCATGACCTGGGCTGAAATCAAGAATTCCCCGCTCAGCTGACCGAGCCACCCAGGTGCCCCAATTTTAAAGGTGAAAATAATGGTCAGAGATGTGGTGTGGCCTGCCTGAAACAGAGTTGATGAACCCATGTGTGTCTTACCCAGTTTCTATATTCTTAATATCAGCATGGAGAAATGAAGAGGGGATCAGATGAGAATGATGCTGTTTTTCCCATCTGTAGAAACAGGCATGAGAATATCAACAGTGGTTGTGTTGTTTAAAACAGGATGACATGTGAAAAGGAAGCATTGAGACTTGGCATCTTGTTTAAGTAGAGTGGAGTGATGAGCACTGTGGACTAAGGACTAAACAACTTAGTGCATGTAAGGTCCTTGAAACTCTGCCTGGCCCAGTGCTAGTCATCTCAGCTTTCACTCTGTGACCACTGAACGGGGTCATGTCACTTCTGGTCCATCCAACAACACGACAGGTGAAGGAATTGAAGCCCAAGTCTCCTAAGTACTGATGATCATTTAGATGGTGTCTGTCACCAGAACATAAAGCCACTAGTTTATTAACAAAGTGATGAAAATATGAATTAACAGCATAGATGAAATTGGGTCAGCAAACTGTGGCCAATGGGCTAGATTTCGTGGTCTGTTTTGGTATGGCCTGTGGACTAAGAATGATGTCGTGTGTGTGTGTGTGTGTGTGTGTGTGTGTGTGTGTGTGTGTGTGTGTGTGTTTAGTTTATTTATTTGTTTTTTGAGAGTGAGGGAGAGAGAGAATCCCAAGCAGGCTCTGCACTGTCAGCACAGAGCCCAGTGTGGGTTTCGAACTCAAGAACCATGAGATCATGACCAGAGCCAAAATCAAGAGTTGGACACTTAACCGACTGAGTCACCCAGGCGCCCCAAGAATGGTTTATAAAAACAAAACAAAACAAAGCAAAACATCCAGCAGCTGTGTTACAGAGGCTCTATCTGGCTTAAAATTTTTACTCTCTGGCCAACCCCTGGAGCTGGATTTAGCATTCAGAAGATACTTAGCATTTTCATGCCTCTTCATGTAGGTGGACAGTATGCTTCTTTGAAGTCATAAAGTCAGGCCAGGTAGCCACCTACCTTCCCAAAAACATGTACCCCTTTGTCAACCTTCACTGTAAGTCTGCCATGACCACGAACTGTGTGTGGTGTTGTTTCCACCTTCACATAGCCCATAGGCAGAAAGATAATTTCCATTTACTTAGTACCTAGGGGCACCTGGGTGGCTCAGTCTGTTAAAGCATCCGACCCTTGATTATGGCTCAGGTCATGATCTCACAGTTGGAGCCTTGCGTTGGGCTCTGCACTGACAGGACAGAACCTGCTTAGAATTCTTTCTCTCTACCCCTCTCATTCTCTCTCTCAAAAATAAATGGACATTAAAAAAAATCTATTTACATAGTACCTAGAGCCAAGTACCAAGGTGAATGCTATTCTTTTTTTTTTTCAATATATGAAGTTTATTGTCAAATTGGTTTCCATACAACACCCAGTGCTCATCCCAAAAGGTGCCCTCCTCAATACCCGTCACCCACCCTCCCCTCCCTCCCACCCCCCATCAACCCTCAGTTTGTTCTCGGTTTTTAAGAGTTTCTTATGGTGAATGCTATTCTTAACCTTATCTTACAAAGGACGAAACTGAGGCACAGAGGGCAGTAACTGGTCCAAGGGCACACAGAAGTGAAGAGCCACTAAACCCAGAATACTTGACCCCTGAGTCTACTCTGTTCATCACTGCACCACTGGTAGAGTGCAGAGGGATGTGCGGCACTGCAGAAGTGTTGGGGGAGGGTTCCAGTATGACTGCCTAAAGACTGAGGTCTTTGTCTTCCATTAAGAGAAATTCTTGGAAAAAGTATAGATGCATCTCTGATGAATCTGTTCATTTCCTGGAGTTTTGTGATGGTGCTGTGTTTGGCTTTCCTTAAGCCTAATGTGATTCCCCCCCCCGCCCCCATGCTTATAAATGTTTAGTTTTTGTTAAGGAAACACTTTATATGTCTAAATATATAGAAAAATAAATTTTAAATTGTTGGCCTTTTCTCCTGTGATGTGCCAAGGCACCATGCCAGCCCCTGAATGTGGTCACGATGTGAGTATGTTTTCATGTTAAAATACGGTGTTTCTTGGGGGGCCTGGGTGGCTCAGTCCGTTAAATATCTGACCCTTGGTTTTGGCTTAGGTCATGATCTCATGGTTCCTGAGATTGAGCCCTTTATCGGGCTCTGTACTGACACTTGGAATTCTCTCTCCCTCTGTCTCTGCCCCTCTCCAGCATGCACTCACTCTCTCTCAAAAAAACAAAAACAAAACCAAACAAAAAAACAAGCTTTTTTTTTGTTTTTTCAATTTTTTAATGTTTATTTATTTTTAAGAGAGAGAACGTGAGTGGGGAAGGGGCAGAGAGAGAGGGAGACACAGAATCTGAAGCAGGCTCCAGGCTCTGAGCTGTCAGCACAGAGCCCGACACGGGGCTCGAACTCAACCGAGAAATCATGACCGGAGCCAAAGTTGCACATTTAACTGACTGAGGCACCCAGGTGCCCCAACAAAAAACTTTAATGGAAAAAGTGTTTCTTTTGCACATCTCCCCCAACGTGGTCCTATTATTAAAATCATGTATATTTTTAATGTATTTTTTATAATTTTATTTTTAAATAAAATTTTTTTTCTTGAGGGAGACCATGGGGAGGGGCAGAGGGGGAGGAAGGGAGAGAATCCCAAGCAGGCTCCATGTTCAGTGCAGCACTCCACACGGGGCTCAGTCCCATGACAGTGAGAACATGATCTAAGCCGAAACCAAGAGTTGGACACTTGACCAACTAGCTGAGCCATCCAGGCACCCCTTAAAAGCATTTTTAAACTTTATTATGGAAGATTTCAAATACAAAGGAAACAATAATGTAATGAATGCTTTATACTCATTACCTAGTGTCAACAGTTAGCAACATTCTGCCATTCTAGTTCCATCTATACCTTTCTCATGCACTCCCCACCATGTATTCATATTTATTTATTTATTTATTTATTTTTTTTCATGTATTCATATTTAAAGCCAGTTGGTTTTAGAATGGCTTGTTTGTATTCCTCACTGCATGCAAGAAGGCTTTGAGACTGTCGCAAAGGTATGGAGTATGTTAAGAAATGTGGTATAGTTATCCTTGAACTAAATAAAGCCTCCTGATCCAAGTGAAGACAGAAATGGCATGTAAGATGTGTACTATTAAACTTACCTAGGAATAGCTTGGACAGGGTGACAGAGAAAGGTAATCATTCTCGAATGACATTATTGTTTGCTGTTGGGTTAACATCATAGACACTAAACTCTCCAGCAGAGATTTGGTTCATTTGAGACTGTCTCATATTTCAAAAATACTGCCAAAGTAATCAGTTCTCTGCACAGAACTAAAGGGTGTGATTAATCCCTGAAGTTCTTTATGCTTAAAATGTACTAAAGTTTGGGGTGCCTGAGTTGATCATTCGGTTCAGTCTGACTTCAGCAGGTCATGATCTCACGGTTTGTGGTTTAAGCCCCACATCAGGCTCTTTGCTGTCAGCGCGGAGCCTGCTTTGGATCCTGTGTCCCCCATCTCTCCTGCCCCTCCTCCCTATTTCTCAAAAATAAGCATTAAAAAACAAACAAACCCAAAAATGTATTAAAGTTTGGTTTGTATGCCATTTCTTTCTCTACCTTTGTCTTTTGTTTGTTTCACCTTAGTGTAGATCTTTTTTTTTTTTTTTTAATTTTTTTGGAATGTTTATTTTTGAAGGAAAGAGAGACAGAGTCCGCAGGGGAGGGGCAGAGAGAGGGAGACACAGAATCTGAAACGGGCTCCAGGTTCTGAGCTGTCAGTTCAGAGCCTGACATGGGGCTCAAACTCACAAACTGCAAGATCATGACCTGAGCCCAAGTTGGTCACTTAACCAACTGAGCCACCCAGGCGCCCCTAGTGTAGATCTTAATGACATTCCAACAATAATATTAACAGTTGACAGTCCTGAGTACTGTTCAAAATGTTTTTTTTTTTTTTTTTTTTTTTTTTTAAAGAGAGAGAGAGGGTGCAAGTAAGGGGCAGAGAGAGAGAAAGTAAGACTCACCTGAAGTGGGGCATGAGCTCACCCAATGTGGGACTCGAACTCACGAACTGTGAGATCATGACCTGAGCTGAAGTCAGATGCTTAATTGACTGAGCAACCCAGGCACCCCAAATGCTTTTACATAGATTCTCATTCAGTGCTTGGAATAGCCATTTAATAGACAAGGAAACTGGAGCTCGGAGGTTATATGGGAGGGTAGTGCTAGTGCTTGAGATAAGGAGGGGGGAAGGAAGCCTTTTAGGACATAGCATTTAAGTTGAGCTAGCCATGTGGTGGCTTGGGAGCACTGCACATACCAAAGCCCTCAGGTGAATAAGCAGAAAGGGTCTGAAGTATGGTGAATGGATGAAATGGTTGTCTGGCGATAGAATGTTGGCTCCTGAGAGCAAGGCTCTTGTCTGCAGTCAGTGCTGTACCCACAGTGCATAGCATGCTGCCTGACATACAGTAGGTGCTCCATATTTGTTGGATGAGTCTAGATGGAAGGTTGGGGCCAGTTTGTTTGGGACAGGCAGTCTAAACCATGACTCTAAAGCTATGTATGCAAGTCATAGGCTTGTGCCTCCACTTGTCACCTGTGGCTTATTGACAGACACTCAATCTGGTCCATCTGGGCCAAATGTCTGCTTCTCCAGATGACCTATAGCAACTTAGAAGCTGCCATTAAGCCTTGTATTTCTGTTTATGACCCAACAATCCTTGCCCTTGTTAAATGTTGGGAGATATTGAGATCTGTGGGATTCCCCTTAGTGGACTCCTGAAGGAACTTTAGTCTTTCCTTGGATCCCCAAAATGGAGAAGAAACCTTTGAGTGATTTAATCTGGCTCCTTCTCTGGTCGGTCATCTTTAAGAAAGGACAGTAGTCTTTGACTCCTTACCCTGAAGAGGATACCTGCTCAGCAGCTTTTTAAGGTTGATCTCTATGGGGAGGATGGAAAGGGAGACGATTCCCTTATTTAAAAAAAATTTTTTTTAATATTTATTTATTCTTTGAGAAAGAGAGAGAGCATGAGCAGGGGAGGGACAGAGAGAGGGAGACACAGAATCAGAGGCAGGCTCCAGGCTCTGAGCTGTCAGCACAGAGCCTGACGCGGAGCTCAAACTCATGAAACATGAGATCATGACCTGAGCCAAAGTCGGACTCTTAACCGACTGAGCCAGCCAGGCACCCCGGACCATTGCCTTCTTATGAGCATCTGAACATTCCCAGTTCTCCCCCACTGTGGTCTTCCCTGGTCCCCCTCCTATTTTACTCTTAAGCTGAGATGAGTACAGTATGGCCTCAACCAGGAGCCCTTCCTCATCTCTGTCCCCAGACTCTCATTGGAATATTTTCTGGGGCCCAGTGGATGATTTGTATTAAGTCATTTGACATCTGTGGTCCCAGGTCGGTTGCTTGAAGTAGAAATCAGATTGTCTTGACGACCTGAGGTTGAGCACTGCCTCTGCTCCCTGCATGCCGTGTGACCTTGGCCAATTGACCCAATTTCTCTGAGCCAGTCTCCCCTACTCCTTATAAAATAAAGGCATCAGCCACCTGCTGTGAAGATTCAGTGAGCTGATACATGTAAATATTAGTTTTGCAACAGTTTTTTGGTCCTCCACTTTACTTTCTTCCTCATGGTCCTTAGGTTGTTTTTACATAGTTACTGTTCTTCAGAATCTTGTTCATTAATACAGCTATTGCTTTATACAGACTCTGACTTAAAATGAATATGGTATAATATATTTACTCATAATATTACCTGTGTGCAACCTCTCTGTAGTGATCTTATTGAATGGTTGAAATAAGTGACATAGAAGGATGCTGTTTGTCTCACTGGAGATTTTTTAGTGTGTCTTTCTACTCTTGCTTTTTAGTACCAGTGAAAGAGAAGAAGCTCATGGATGTGAAGCTAGGAGAGCTGCCAGGCTGGATACTGATGCGAGATTTCACCCCTAGAGGCATTGCTGGCGCATTTCAAAGAGGTCAGAGCCTATGGACATGTGTAAAAAGCAAATACCCAGGTCTCTTTTTGCCCTGAGCTCAGCCTGATAAGTTATGGAGAGGAGGACAGAGATGAGTGGTTAGCCCCTGGATCTCTGTGACTGGTCCTATCAGAGTCTGGCTCTAAGAGATTTCAGCCAAGAAAATGTTTTCTGCTGCTTGGAATCAGTACCACTGCCTTTGTCTTAAATATGTCTGTGAGCATTTTTACATCATAAGATTTTCCTTAAAGAGGAAATTGAGTTTGAAGCATGGTAGCCATCAGTCTGTAATGTAATGCTCGTATCTCTGCCAGGCAACAAACTTCCAGGACGAATGTTTGAAATCATCTATGCTTCCGGGCTGTGCATGATCAGAATCAGTCCTGTGGAACCAGTGTCCTCATTCCAAGAATTAGACACCCACATCACCCCACGGGGACCTGTGTGGTCTCCAGCTTCCTGGGTGTGTGTGTGGTGGGGGTGGGGTGGGGAAACCTTCCTTCCATTTTTCTTTCCAGTTCTGGCCACCCTGTAGCTGGCTCTTGTGTGCCATGTTTCCTTCTGCCCTGAGGCCTTTCCTGAACCCAGATTAGAATACTCTGCCTTTTCCCCATACTTAGTTTATGACAGTCCCTGACTCCTCAGCCTGAGTGAATGTGGCCTGTTCATGCCCACAGCTCCCTGTACTGCTCCTTCACAGCTTCCCTCACAGTTGGAAACTAGGGCCTTCTAGGATCACTTCATTCTTTTTTGTCAACTAACCCATGAGCCAAGAGGGCAGAAACTTTCCTCACTGGTGGGGGTACCCAGGAAAGAGATGATCGCACAAAGCCTTCTTCTTCCCTGATAGGCTGACCCAGCTGGCCACAGCTAAGTGGCCCTTACTGGGGTTGGATTTTGGGTCAGAATTAGGGTAAGAAGATCGCATAGGGCTGGAGGTGAGGGTGGGGTAGGATCAAAGGCTAACAGGCTGAGCCAGAGAGCACAGGGGCAGAATCAAGGTGGGCCTGCCTAGTGGGGTCTTGTCCTGGGCTCCTGGGGCAAAACCCATGGGGCACTTGTGCTCTTCCCTTTATCAGCCGGTGAACTTAGCGGGGGAGTGGCTTCAAGAGCCACAGCAGGACTGGATCCCTGAATTTAAGCCAGCCTCCACTTTGCAGTGTGTGCCTCATTCACAGCAAAGCAAAAAGTTCCCTCCTCTCCTGTTTGCAGGTTACTACCGGTATTACAACAAGTATGTCAATGTGAAGAAAGGGAGCGTTGCTGGAATTTCTATGGTGCTGGCAGCTTACGTGCTTTTCAACTATTGTCGGTGTTACAAGGAACTCAGTGAGTGTCTCTCAGATTGCCTTCCCTTCAGTGGGGTTTCTCTCATCAGGGTGGTATTGGTTTGCGGTCAGGTTTACAAGTACATCATTCTACTGACAATTGAAAGATTGGGAGGGACTTGTTAGAATATGGAATGTAGGATGTTATTTTAAGTGAGAAAGTTGTGGCAAAGAGAAAATACAGGAAAAAGTGACATGAAGCTGGGATAAAAGTAACACTTGGGAAGCGTTCTCTAAGGTACTACAGGGCTCCGCGGAGCTTCATCTTCCCAGCAGCCAGCGCGAAGAGAATAACAGGTTGAGTGGTACAATCCAGGGTCTGTTCGGTGCCCTGGAAGAGGGTGGCTTTTCCTGGTTCTAAGACCAGAGAGGATCTCCTGTGGTGGGAGATGCCCAAACAGCTCCAATGGCAACCACGGACTGGGTTTCATGGGCGGTTTCTTACAGTGTCTGGCCCCTTGCCAGTCTGTGAAATCCAGGTGATGCTAGCTCTGAAGGCCAGAATCTTGGGGACTTTTGAGTGCGTGTTCCTTTTGGGGAGGAAGAGACTGGCCAGGCAGCAGATTAGCTTGAGATGCCTTTGTACCTTCAGGTCTGTGGATTCTGCCCAGATGCTGGCAGGCAGGTTCTGGGTTGTCTCCCGAAAGGAGTTCTCAGGACGCTTTTATGTGAATTTAGCCGCAAGCCCTCCTGTCGTCTTGTGCTTTCACTATACCTTACCTGAAACTTACCACCTTGCCTTTCTAACTTCAGAACATGAGCGGCTACGCAAGTACCACTGAAGAGGGCCCAGTATGGAGGCACATTCGGCATTCCTGACCGTGACCTTTGAATCCTTTCATATCCTAATTCAGAATTAATGTCCAATAAAAGATGACTGATACTCACACTGCTTCCCTGGTTGAGCCATTTCCCTGCCCTCTAAGAGCTGGGGTTCTTGTGGAATGCCCAGCGCTTTGAATCCACGGGGGGCTTCCTACCACTGCTTTGGGGTCTCATCCCAGCTTACCGTAGGTGGGGGTGTCATCTAGTTAAGCCTGTCAAGTGCCCAGAGGGGTTTCCCTGCTCTTTGCCTTGAATGTTGCATACTTCTGGCCTCCTGTCGGCTGATGGTTTTACATCTACGGAACTGGGGAACTGGTGCCCAGAGTTCTTAAGAATGCCTTCCCCTCCCCAACGTTTCTGCATTTCTCAGGCCACAGAACCTGTAGGAAGTTCAGTGGGAGGACTCGGGAGCGAGGGAAAACACAGGCCCTGACAGAAGCTCACAGCTGCCCATTTCCAGCACCTTCATCCTTACCCTTCATCAAAGGTCTTCAGTAGGGGTGCCTGGGTGGGTCAGTTGGTTAAGCATCTGACTTCAGCTCAGGTTATAACCTCACAGTTTGTGAGTTCAAGGCCTGCATCAGGCGCTCTGCTGTCAGCACAGAGCTTGTTTCAGATCCTCTGTCTCCCCCTTCTACTCCCCTCAAAAGTAATAAACATTAGAAAAAAAAAAAAAAAAAGGTCTTCAGTAAAGTGATATGAGGGTCAGAATTGGCCTCTTGAGAGGTGTGTGGTAAGCACATATACGGCATGGAGTCTAAGGGGTGAGATGCTGCAGCTAATTATCTCCTAGAAGATCCAAATTTGAATAAGCAAGTATCATCCAGCATCTGAAATGAAGGAGACCTACTATGTGGCTGTTCCAGAGGCTGAGCTTCCAGACTTCACCAGCTGCCAGTACAGAGGCCCTTCCTTCCAGCAGGTTCACGTTTGTTGAAAGGGGACAAGCAAGCTCTGGTATGGAAGCTTTGTGCCAGGCATTGAGCGCAGCCAGGAGCAAGAGTCCTCTCCTTGGTGTGGGTCCCTGAAGTAACCAGACGCAGCTTAAAAAACAAGCTTTAATCGATCTCATAAAAATTGTTCTTGTAACTGAACTTGAACAGGCCCACTTGCCCAGCAGGCTGCAGGTGACAGTCTCACATTTCCAGGTTCAGGGGCAGGAGGTAGGTGCACAGATAGACTGTGTCATCGATTTACTGGGTGGTCTGCAGCTCCAGCTTAAGGCATACCTTCAGCCATGCCACTGATAAGGAGGCGCTCCAAGGAAATGAGCCCAGAACAAAAAGCCCCTCACACTTGAGAGCCCTGTGCCCTTCCTCTCAACCACTGCCACCTTGGAGCAGGGCCCAGTTGTAGAGAGAAGGAGTGCACTTAAGTTTGCCCCAAGGGGCCGCCTCATTCAAGTCACACGGACAGGCACAGCTTCTGAATTCAGCAGGATGTGGAGGAAGCAGGCATGACCAGCTTTAAATGATCCAACAGCCCCTGGGGTCACCAAGAACTGGTGTTTAATGAGGCCTCGAGGGGAAGGGCTGCCTTCCCTACAGACTGCTTGGCAGGAGCCCTTCCCCACCGCTTCCTCCCCTCCCCAGAGGGCGGTGTGCAGGGAATTGCGGACAGGTGTCGATGCCTAGACAGACATGATGCCGACTTGACCAAACTGGAGCACTTGTCCCCTTTTAAAAAAGTTTACAGCAAACAATAGGGAAACTGTCAGACGTAGCCCCTCATAATGATGAACCCTGGCGTGCTTGCCTGCCTGCTCCAGCCAGAGTTGCACCAACACTGGCGTTAAACAGTTAAGTGCACGCTCCCAAGGATGGCCCAGGGTGGTCCCCGAGAGTGGGGACCCTTGGGCTGCTCTGAGCTGGCTCCAGCTGCTGTCACTGTCCACTGAGAAAGGCCAAGTGGCCTTTGGTGCATCTGTTGGCGTAGTGTCCTTTCTCGCCACACTGGGAACAGCAGGGAGGGAGGGAGGAGACAAAAAAACAACACCGTTTTCAAATGCAATTTTCAGGTAAGGTAGCACCTGCCAAATACCAGGTTCGGTATGGGGACTCCAGAATTCTCAGTCATCCAGACTTTCATTCAGACACAACGAAGAAACTCCAAAGGTATCACAGAAACTGCAGAAACTCCAGGAACTCGGCAGATGGAAGGGGGCTGCACAGCCAGAGGGTGACCTGAGAGCACACAGCGGGGGTTTCTGCAGGCTGGGCCCACGTCAAACATGGGACCTATCCATGGAAGGTCTGTCGTGGGTGGCAGGACGAGGAGAATCCCATGGGAATCGAGCTCCCCCACCTGTCTGGGGACCAAGCCCCTCTGGCAGGCTAGCCAGTCACTTACCTTTCTGAGGCACTGTCTGAAGACGGGAGGCAACAAGGTGAGAGAAGCCACAAGGCTCCTTCCCCAACTCGGGGAGTCATGGCATGGACACGGAGGGCGGGCTGCACCCAGTTTTCTTGCCTGCCTCTTGCACCCTTGCTTAAGCTACCCCCCCCGGGGCAAGTTTTGGTTACAGGATCAGAGAGATGGGACAATGGTTAGACTTGGGTGAACAGACCCAGAAAATCACTTGAAAAATCTAGCACTGACTCTGACCTGTCCCAGCTCTGATTTTCCAGGCCCTGCCTTAGCTTCTCTTCATTCATTGTTTTCACTCCCCAAAAAGAAAGGAATTAAAAGGTAGTGAATGGCAGCCTCAAGAACGGGACAAGGGTCAGGAGACAGGTAGGAGCACTCACCCTGCACTAATGCACCCAGTGCCTTCCCAACCCCAGCTTCCTCACCCTGGAATGCCCAGATCTCTCGTCTGCTCTATCCCCCTGACCCCACAGTGCCTGCGTTTTCCAAGGCTGTCTGATATGTATGTGTGACTTTGGATGAGTGGCCTGTGGAGCTGCCGGCTGACCCTCTGGTGAGATCACCAGAGGGAAGGACTCACTGGGACCCTGCTCACAGCACCTGGCATGTCTGTCAGCTTCCACAGCTGGCCCTGGAGAACCCAGGATTCCTACAAGGTGTCTTGAATATCAACTATGAAGGGCCTGACGTGAGAAGAGGTGGTTGGGTTCTGGCTACACCTTTGTAAGTTCCAGGACTTGGGAGAGCTGGCTTCAAAGGCCTCGCTGCAGAGTCCTGGGGCAGGGTGGGGGCGGGGGGTGTCCAGAGAACAGCTACAATGCCTCTGTTTCCTCGTACTTGAGGAATGACTGGTCAGAAGCGGTCTGTTCTCTCCTCACCTGGGAGGGCTCAGGCTCAAATCTCTGAGGCATTCCGTGAACCCAAGTGCACATTTAACTTTAGTTAAAGCACCTGGGGGTGCTTGGGGGCACCTGCCTTCCCCTCCTTGCAGAACACAAACCCCTCCTGGGAAACAGCAATAACAGTCTTGGTTCTCTCAGTAGAGCTGGCCCAGGGCAGGTGCTCAGTGAGTGAGTGAGTGATGGCTGTGGGAAGTGGCTCAGCCTTTCTTGAGAGAAAGTTCTAGGAACAATTTAAGCTAAGCGTACGCCCCCTTGACTCAGACCTTCTACTTGTAGGTATGGATGCTGCTATCAGACTAGAGCTCACAGAGGTCTAAGTGTCAGATTCAGCATGGTTTTTAGTAACAAAAACTATAAACTGCTATCCACAGAGAACTGGGAAAGTAAATTGCGGTTATATTACACAGCCAGTGGAACAGATTACATTCACATATATTGACATAGTTCAATCCACAACATAGTATTAAGAAAAAGAGACTATAGAAAGTTATACACACTAGAGCCCTATGTACATTAAAATGTACTTTCATTGTGCTTATGTAAGTTTGGCACAGCCGTTCTCTAAGTGGGGTCCCCCATGGGGCCTGAAGGAACACCAAAACCAAAAATTGTGACAACACAGCACACTAAGTCAAGTGGCTGTTTTAGGAAAGGTGGGAATAGAGATAACACTGTGTACCTGAAACATCTCTGTCCTCTAAATGTTTTTACAGAGAGTGTGTACTAATTCTGTATTTTGTAAAATACTGAAATCTGAAGTTTTTGTAAGCCTAGCTCTACTATCAGTTGTTTCTGCTGACTTCCCTCAGTGGGGTTTGCTTCCTCCTAGGTTTTGTGATTTTTGATTATGAACTCATTCTTCGGAACTTTAGCTGTGGGAATTCTGTGTGGTTGGGCTGAGAATAAATTCCTCATAGAGCCAGATTCCAGGGGCCCACATTTGTGGCTGTTTCCGATTAGAAAATTCAAGTCTGTATAGCCTTCACCAAGGGTGTGCATACAGCCCCAAACTCACGAAGGGTCCGTTGGTGACTATGAAGTCTCAAGGCACTTTTCTCCCCCCTTTACATCCAGAGCCAAGAACAACACAAGTTTTCTAGCAGGACTTTTAAAAGTTTACCCTTCCCCTGAGCGTCCCACTCTGTTCAGGGGGATTCTAATCTGTTTTTTTCCTGGGTGGTAAAGCTGTCTCTCTCATTTGGGCATGTGCCCTTGTGGGATGTGAGGACATCCAGAAGCTTCAGGGCTCCCTTCCCTTAACCCATGCTTCCATTTTGTTACTGGCCTCTGGAAGATTCCTCTCCCTTTCCTTCAAACTCTGTCCTTGCATTCAACAGCATGTGTGATCGTTCTGTTGGCCCTGGTGTATCGTGGAAGGAAGCAGCATGGTCTCTAGCCCACCAGAGTAGCCCATTGTCACTTTTATGGTCAGCAAAAACATAGATGTTTTCATTTTTCAAAATTAACTGTCTGGGGAATGAGGGAACAGCCCCTGACTGTGAAGACCCTGCCCCATCCCCCAGCCCCAGGACTCACCTTGTAACAGGTGACCTGCTCCAGCGGCCGGGGTCCCCGGTTGCCTGCGCTGCTGTTTTGACTCTGCATGACCCCGATGACCTGCGGGGCTCTCTGCTGATTGGGAGAAGAGTTCTGACTCGTTAACTGGATCAAGGAGGACGACCTTTGTAATGGCGGATTGTTACTTTGCTGGAAAGAGTTACACAACACGGTTTTACTGCGGAAAACACGTGCACGCAGACTACCAATGGGGACAGGAAAAAAGAGGGCGGGACTGCTCCCGCATGACCAGCAGGAAGAAGGGCTTCCGCGGTGGCCCTGCTCAGGAGAGCAGCCAGAAAAGAAACATCTGGTGATGATGGCAGGAGCCGCTGCCCGAAAAACACCATGCAGACACACAAAAACGAAAAATAAAAGTAGAAAACAAAACACCAAAGAGACGAGGAGGTCTCTGGGGCAGCAGGGCGAGGGCATGAGCAGGCCTTACTTTTGTTTCTGAGGTTCTAGCTTCAGGTCAGGATGAACGCTTGGTTCAGCCAGATGTTTAGCAGCCTACACGGCGAGCAACAGTCACAGAAAAACAGTTGGAGGCTGACGTGCTGACCTGCGGTCTAGGGGCTGAGAGGGCCCTCCACTAGGGAGTCATGTGAGCAAGGGGGATGGGGGGCTCGGGGCTCGGGCCGAATAGCTAGGCCACCTCCTAACCAAGAGGGGTCCCGGCCCGGCCTCTGCAAATACAGGAGCACTGAGCTAGAAAGCCCCAGGTTGTCAAGGCTGTACCCACACCCAGTTCCTGGCTTTGCGAGGAGTTCTGAGTCGTCCCACAGCCTCCTGAGGGTGGGGGTCAGTGCAGTGGGGCCAGGGGCGGGGGGGCATGCCCCCTACCAGCTGCTCAACCTGTAGCAATGAAGGATGAGCAGGGCTTTGGCAATGGGGTCAGAGTCCAGCCAGGTAATAGGTAAGAATTCAAGATCAGTAGGCGGGTTTACTCAGCCTGTTGAGACCCTGCTTAGTGCACCTGGCCAGCCCTTCTTCTGGGCCCCCAACCCTTGACTCCCGGGTGTCCTTGGTTTCGGGGGGTGCTGCTGCAGATTCCCACTTGTCTATGGCCTCTCTCCCTCTCCTCATGCTTGAGGGGATCAGCCCATTGCTGGGTGGTGGGACCCCCTTGTCTAGAAAAGTGAAGCCAGCTGGTCCTTCAGCTCTGTTCCCAGCCTGTCCTGCTGGGAACCTCCACTCAGAGCGCTAAGGGTACTGGCAGGAGAACCAGTCAGCCTCAGTTCTGCTCCCCAGCTGCTCCTGCCCAGCTGCGGGACCTCAGACGAGGCCCTCCCTCTAGTTTGTGTCCCCGTTTGAAACAGGAAGGGCTGAAACCAGAAGCAAGAGCAGCAGACCCACGGCGCTCGCGCTGCCCTCCGCTCTGGCCCCTGGGAGCGGGGGTGGGGGGTGAGGCGCCACTGAGGCACTCGCCAGGCAAGAAGGGGCGAGAAGCCAAGTGGGCATTGGGCTCTAGCAGACATAGCAGAGAGCCCTCCACCTCTAGAGGGAGATGCAAACCATTCTGCTCCCTGAATTTTCTGCTGGAACTCAGGGTGACTCCCCTCCTGTCCCACCTCCTCACTGCCTTCTCACACATCACCAGCCGGGGCTGCGGCGGACCGTGCACCAGGGCAGGCAGTGCGGGGGCCGGCAGCACTACGGGGCCAGGGAGGGGCAGGGGCACAGTACCTTTGTCGGAGGCTGCGTCTGCTGTGGCAGTGGGGGCTGCTCGGTGGTTCCCATCGGCAGTTCAAATCGAGGGCTGGTCACCCCGCAGCCAGAGGGGATGAGAAGGAGAAGAGGAGAAGAGGGGATGAGAGAGGGGCCATGCCAGGAGGTATTCCCAGGAGATCACAGGCAGCCTCTGCCCAAGCACAGAGCAACTCACCCAGACGTGGGGAGGGCGCCGGCTCTCAGCTCCGCCCCTGAAGCCTCGGGGGACAGGGGTGAAAAGAACTGACTTGTCTGGGCAGCTCTGCCCACATCTAGCTTCGGGACCTTCACAAAGTGCTGCTGCCTCCGGAGGGCTTTTTGTTCATGGGACCTCCCCCCACCGCCCCCACATCCACTTCTAACTCAGGTGCCAGACCACCTCCGACAAGACACAATCCCGAGGAACACACCCGGCTGCCCGCAAGCAGGAATCCCTGGGCCCCCTGCAGGCTCCTGGCTCTCATCCAGAAAGCGGCGCCAAGTCTGCAGCACCTGCCACCTGCCCACTGGGTGGCAGTGACCAGGATACCATGCTTCTGTGCAGGTGTCCGTGGTGTGGACAGAAGCAGCCCAGGGTGGGGGGTGGAGGGGAACGACACTACTCTGCGGTCCCAGCGCCACCCCAGGGAGAAGTCCGACTCCACAACCACCCAAAGTGACAGATGTGCACTAAGGCCCAGGAGAGGAGCTCTGAGCCCTGCTGGGCAAGGTGAACCCCGCTTTAGAGGCTACGGACCTGCCTCAGACCAGATGCCAACCCTACCACCATGTGACCGAGGCCAGTGGCTAAGCTCTGAGCCTCAGTGTTCCCACGCGCGAAATGGAGTCATCCTCTCTCACACACACTTGAGAGTTATACAAAGTAGTATATGTGGAATCCCAAGCTCTGACTCCACAGAGGCCCCCAAACTGCAGTCTCCTTCCTTTAGGGCTCAGGTTCTTAACCAGAGGTCCCTTACAAGGCATGAGCTTTTCTCATGCACGCAGCCCAGCTTTCATCAGATCTATGACCCAGGAAAGGTTAAGTGTTGGGCTAGGCAGAGCCACCTCTGAGCTCAGGGAGCAGCAGTGACCCCTGCCCCAGGTCCTGTGGGGACACCACCTAATGATCAAAGCCCAGCTGGACCCAGGAAAGATCTAGAGGGCAGCAGGGCCTGGGGCAGGAGTGGGGTAGGGGGACAGGGTCTGGCTACTCACTGCATGAATTTACAGGAGGGCCCCTCTGGGCAGAATCCCACGAGGTAATTCACACAGATGACTCTCCGTGTGTGCCGGTGCCTGCACAGGGGACCTGTGGAGCCAAGCGTCTGGGTCACTCAGACTCCCCTCTTCGGGGGATGGCCTCGTGCCCCTGTGCCAGTCAGAACCTGCCTACACCACTGCCTGGGGTGCAGAGAGCAAGAGCAGAGCTTTAGATGCTGGCTCTGTCTCATATCCATTCACAAGGGACAGCAGGCAGGGCACACAACCTCTAAACCGATAGTTTCCTTACCGAAAATCTAGGTGAGAGTGCAGTCCACACAGGAGCTTTGGGAGGCTCGGGCGAGCTGAGGGTGTAAAAAAGCCTCACTAGCCCCAGATGCCTAACACCAGATTTTGCTGGGACAGGTAGAGGGTCATGTGGGGACAGGAAGCGAGGACCAGCGTCTTGCTGGGGGCCCAGCCACCCTGACACCTACCATGCTTGCAGAAGCCACGGTCGTACCAAGGGCAGTCCTTGATCTTGGACTCAGGGTCGATGTGCAGGAAGGGGCACTCCTTGTTGCTGCACTCCCCTGCAGGGAAAGCCAGACGTGCGTCCACCTGGGGCAGCTCCGGGAGAGCCAGACCCAGACCCACCTCATGGCTCTCTTACCCAAAGGGGGTATCCTGGACACTGGGCAGGGGCCCAAATATGCAAAGGCACCAACTGAGAGCAGGAAATAATTGGTCTCTACCCTGATGAGCCCTTCACATCTACTAGCCGGGACAGGCGAAAGGTCTGAGGATTCCACCTTTCAGAACAAACAGGGAAGATTTGGGAACTCAAGGCTGAAGTCCTGTGGCAGAATGTGATAAAGCCTTTATGATGACAGCTCCTCTTAGGAGCAACTGGCCCAGCTGGCCAGTGGCATCGTTCACCCAACTATGGGATCCACCCCCTCCGCACTTGCCCTCCCCGATCCATGCGACACACGGAAGGACAATCTGATCACTGGTGGCCAGAGAACACGCAAATCCCTTTCCAGACCCGCAAGCCTCTATGTGGTCTAGCCCACTCCTCCCCAGGCTCCTCCACCCCCAGCCACATTGCCCCCCGCCCCACGTGACCGGCCCCTTCTTAGCCTTCAGATCCCAGCTCAGGTCTCCCCTCCTGAGAAAGACCTTCCTTGACCACTTAGTCTAAAGGAAAATATGGTCCTCATGTGGTCCCATTGCTGTTTATTTCCTTTAGAGTGTTTATTGCATGTCATTTTCTTTTTTTTTTTTAACGTTTATTCATTCTTAAGAGTGAGAGAGACAGAGTGTGAGTGGGGGAGGGGCAGAGAGGGAGACACAGAATCAGAAGTAGGCTCCAGGCTCAGAGCTATCAACACACAGCCTGATGCAGGGCTCGAACTCATGGACCGTGAGATCACGACCTGAGCTGAAGTCGGACACTCAACTGACTGAGCCACCAGGCGCCCCTTGCATATCATTTTCTTTTATTTTTTAATTTTTTTTTTTTAACATTTATTTATTGCTGAGAGACAGAGAGAAACAGAGTGCAAGCAGGGGAGGGGCAGAGAGAGAGGGAGACACAGAATGTGAAGCAGGTTCCAGGCTCTGAGCTGGCAGCACAGAGCCCGATGTGGAGCTCAAACTCACTAACAATGAGATCATGACCTGAGCTGAAGCCTGATGCTTAACCGACTGAGCCACCCAGGTGCCCCATGCATATCATCTTCAACTTTGTCTCACTGCTGTCAGCTGCCTCTGTCCCTGGGCCACCAGAACAAAAGCACCGCGGGACGAGAAATGGGTCTCTCCTGTTTACTACCGACACTCCAGTGCTGAAAGAGGACCCTCACTTGTGTCACAGGTAACAGAAGCTGCATGGTACATGTGCACCGGGGTGAGCTCTGTGGGGAAAGGGCAGGCAGGGGAGCATCAGAGGCAGTGGGGAGGTTGCCAGGCCCGGCAGGAATGAAGGAACCCAGGTCAGCCTTCAGGGGTGCTCTTAAGAGTCTTCCAGGAGGGCTGTCTCCTGCCTTTGGATCCAGATGGGAGATGGCTTCCATGAAAAGGGGACACCCCCCTTCCAGTGCTGGTTCCAGAGCTGGTTTGGTGGTGGCAGTTGGGGGGGGGGGGGTGCGGCTGGGAAGCCTGGGTCCTACTTCTGACTATCTGTGCATTGACTTCATAGCTTATGCTACCTCTACAAAAAAAGCCACAACTATCATAATAAACCAGCAGGGCATGCCTGTCGGGCTGCTGGAATAATTAATGTCTCCTAATGACAGTGCTTTGAAAGCGTGCTGCATGTCCAGTGCTCCCCAGCACCCCCAGCCCACCGCAAAGTATAGCAGGCTTCCAGCCCCCCGCTGAGCCCCTGCACAAGGCCAGCGGTCCCAGGACCAGAGCCCATCCTCATCCTGACCAACAGGGCTCCTTCCTGGGCAACCTCTGCCCACAGCAGAGAGCGGTGGATTCTAGTTCCATCAGGGAGCATAAGAGCTCTGCTGAGCAGCCCCCTCTGCCCCCGCTTCTCCATGCAGTCCTCAGGACAGCCAAGGGCACATGTTCTCTATACAGTGAGCAAGGCAACCTCAAGGTGAGGAGTGGAGCTCTTGGCCACCACAAGACAGCCCCCTGTTTAGGACAGTCAAAGTAATACCTGGGATCGCACTCCCAGACAGAAGGAACCAGCTTAGACCTGGGGGGCAAGGAGTCGCCAGTCTGGAAGCAACAGCCGATATGAGGGAAAAGGTCAACGTGAGCAGAAACAAGGCCTCCTGCCAGCTGCACCCACCATGGGACCCTCAGTTGCCTCATCTTCCAAAGAACTTGAAACTAGAGGGCCAGCTGAGGTTGGCAGGCACTGCGTGAGGTTCTCATGTGAAGCTGTAAAGATGGGAGTTAGCAGACACCATGGGCACCTGAGCAGCTGTTTATCCCCTCTGGGTGTCCGTTCTGGGTGCCTCTCCAGAGCTCCTGAGCCTGGATGTCCGAGTACAGAGAGGGGCCGGGCCATCTGCTTACCGAACTTGGAGTAGAAGTAGCACTCAGGCATCTTGGTCATGTCGTACTCGTGCAGGAACTCACACTGGTCCCCCTTCTTGCACAGCCCCCGCAGCCAGTGCTTACACACAACCGTCTTCTCGCCACTGATATGGCGGAATGGGCACATGCCCCCTGCCAAGAAAGACAGCGCACTGTGAGGAGGGCGGCGCCTTCACCCCACATTTCCCTGCAGTATCTGGGAGCAACATGTCCTGGGAGGCGGTGGTTGCCCCTGGCAGAAGGCAGTACATGGGCACACGTCTAAGTTTTAGTACTTCTATATTTTCTATGTGTTTTGGAAAAACCTAACTAAAACATCAAACCATGCTTTCACAGATATTACTGTAAGATGGAAACTTTTTTTTTTTTTAAGATAGGAAGCAGGATTTATTGGTGGGCATAAATAGGGAGGGGTAGTGCTGAGATTCTCATGAGTGCAGAGCCCACCATTTGTCCAAGGGGCCACGATTAGGGATGTATTTGACCCCATAGCCATCTGGGATGAGCTGCTTTTCTGCCACCATGTCTTCAAATTCATCTGCATTAAACTTAGTAAAGCCCCACTTCTTGGAAATGTGTATCTTCTGGTGGCCAGGGAACTTGAACTTGGCCTTGCGTAGGGCCTCAATCACATGCTCTTTGTTCTGCAACTTGGTACGGATGGACATGATGACTTGGCCAATGTGGACCCTGGCCACTGTGCCCTGGGGCTTTCCAAAGGCACCCTGCATGCCTGTCTGGAGCCTAGACTGGAGAAAGCGTGAGGCCAAACTTCAATGTCCACCAGAAAAAGCTGTATCCAAGGTCCCTTAGGGCAACCCATACAATCAACAGGCTGTATAGACCACCAAGGAGGCTGCTGTTTGCAGGCACACCACACCGGGCCCCGTGGGAAAAGAGCACAGTCGGCTTAATTGGCTGCAGTAAGATGGAAACTTAATAAGCCTTAGGGTGGTGGGGAAATAAGCTTATTTGTTAATTAAAGAATAGCTCTCCCCCGTTCATGCTCTGTCTCTCTCTGTCCCCCCCAAAAAAAATAAATAAATAAATAACGTTGAAAGAATAGCTTTAGTGATACACAGACATAGCAAAAATTGTAGGGGTAGTTAAAAAAAAAAAAAGATTGGGGTTTGGGAAACACGGCTCTAAGAAACAGAAGGTAAAGAGGATACCAGCAGAAGCCTGGACCCCAAGTGGGCTCCACCTCTAGTTATAAATGCCCACTTAGCCTCCAAGAATTAGGAAAGAAAATCAACTTCAGAATTAAAGAAATGCTCTGTATACAAACTGGCCTTCTGTGGCAGGAACTGAGCGACCAGCCACCCAGATGGGACAGAGCTGCGCCCTTGGAAACTCGTATTTATTTTTATTTCATTTCATTTTATTATTATTATTATTTTTTTTTTTGGAAACTCATTTCATTTATTTTTATTACTATTATTTTTTGGAAACTGTTCTTTTTTTCTTTAAAAAAATTTTTTTTAATGTTTATTTATTTTTGAGACAGAGAGAGACAGAGCATGAATGGGGGAGGATCAGAGAGAGAGAGGGAGACACAGAATCCAAAGCAGGCTCCAGGCTCTGAGCTGTCAGCACAGAGCCCAACGTGGGGCTTGAACCCATGGACTGCGAGATCACGCCCTGAGCCGAAGTCAGACACTCTGTCTCTCTCTGTCTCAAAAATAAATAAACATTAAAAAAAAAAATTAGTTTCCAAATAAATTTGCCTACAGGAAGAAAAATGCCCAGACCTATACATGGCATGTAAGGTCTCACCTGCAATCTGTCTCCTTATGAATCAATGGATGGTCTGGCTCCAGCAGCCTCTGTTGGAGCCCGGTTAGTATGAACAAAGCTCCACAGGACAGACTATTGTAGGGGTTTTTCATGAGAGGATACAGAGGACAGTGAGCTTGTGCAGACTGTAGAATCAGAAAGGCTTGGGTTCAGACACTGGCTCAGCCACTCACTAACTCTGTAATCTTGAAAAAGTGCCTAAACACCTCAATACTCACACCTTCTGCCCATGTCACAGGTCAGCTCGTGGCCACAGGGAAAGTGAGGTGAGAAGGCAGACTCAGAGTGAGGGTCCATCCCGTGTTTTAAATTTCAGGCAAAATACCCCATAGTGTTCCTAGCCTATCCAAAGCACAGTGATTTCATCTAGGGACACTGTTAGTCTGCAGCAAACCAGACCTGACAGCCTATAAGTCTGCTTGAAGGCTGGGTGGTGGAAAGCACCTCAGGAGGAATGTCGGGGAGCCAGTGATTTCTTACCTTTGCCACAGGCAGCTTTCAAAAAGAATTCGCAGACAGCAGCCCCTGACTCTGCAGAAAGGAAAACAGAGACATCAAACAAAGTGAGGTGTGACTAGGGACAGCTGAAAACACAGGGAGGGGACCCTCCTTGCCTTTAACCACAAAGGGTACAGGAAACGTTCTGGCAAAAAAAATGCAAAGCCAGACCAAGCCAGAAAAAAGCTGCTCATTTTAGCCATTCCCTGCAACATGAGACACATATGCTGGGACCAGTTATTCTGAGAACCTCCTATAAGCAAGATGCTTTCAAGTGGCTGTGGAAAGGTTAGGGCATAAGATCACAGAAGTTAATTACTGGACATGGGATGGTCCAGAGGGCTAAGACTGTGCATGAGAAGTGTGGCCACTTGAGGGGAATGAGGCTACAGGGGGCTCCTCCAGGCCACGGACTGGTAGGAGAACATGGATCTCTGGCAGTCATAAAACACAACATAGGGAACCGCAGACCGAACCAGTCAAGAACACTGGAGAGCTCACCTGGTTTTACTAGGTACTGAATGGCCGTAGACCAAGTGGTCTTCCACAAGTCCCTTCCCCCTCCCAGGCCTCAGTTGCCCCATCTGTGGATTGAACGCAATGACCTCTAGGCTTTAATGTTACAACATCAGATTCCAAGTGTGTCCAGAAAGGAAACAAGAAAACTGCTGGGTTTTTTAAAAAAAGTGCTAGACATGGGAGCACCACTTGGGTGGCTCGGTCATTTAAGTGTCCAAGTCTTGATCTCAGCTCAGGTCTTGATCTCAAGATTGTGAGTTCAAGCCCGGCATCAGGCTCCGTGCTGGGCGTGGAGCCTACTTTAGAAAATAATAAAAATAAAGTGCGAGACATCCACCTAAGTTGGGGGGTGGCGGAGCCAGGAGCTACCATCTGAAGGTGGAGAAGAAAGGGAGCTCAGGCAGCTGCCCAGCTGTGATGAATGACCCAGAGTTGGGGTCCAGAGAAAAAGTGAGGGATAGGCTCCCAGGGGGGCAAGTCTCAGAAGAATGGAGCTTGAGTGTCTAATTGGGAATCTCCTACAAAGAGGGACAGGTGGTCCTTCCTCCAGCAAGACTCCTCCAACCGCCCAGTACTGATGAAAGCAAGAAGAGGGTGCTCAAAGTGGGGACCAAGTGGAAAAGGTGGATATCTAATTATTTTCCTTTAGTCGGGGGAGCGAAGTAATTTCCAATCCAGGACGTTCGCTTTCATTCAAGAATTATTTGAACAGCCAGACATGGTTCTGCCCTCCTGAAGGTTGTATTGGGACAGCCCCAGGGGATCAAAGATCCAAGAAAGGGGGGCTCCCGAGCCTGAAGGGGGTCCCAGAATGGGGAGGAAAGGAGTCCCAGGCCCGATGGGGAGCAGGCCCCGGGACCGAGGGAGAGGGGTCCCGGGGCAGAGTCGGTCGCGCCCCTTGCCCGCAGCCCCGGCCCCGCGCTCACTGTCCATGCCGGGGAAGGGCAGCGGCTGTGCCCCGAGCTGCTGCTCCACTGCGATCTCCAAGTCGAACTTGATGTGGTCCACGCTGGCGATGATTTCCTGCATGGCGGCGGCGGCGGCCACACCGGCCCGACTACCCCTGAGGTCCCTCGCCGCCCTCACACCTCTACCCGCCACCGGCCCCACCGCTCACGGTCCTCCGCCTCGTCTCGCCTCGCCTCGCCGCCGCCGCCGCCGCCCGAGGGATGCCGGGAGCTCCCGGAGCCCGCGCCGGCCTTTCGCCTGTCCAGACCCGGCCAATAGAGCGCGGAGTACGGGCCGCTCCGCCAGGCCCGACTAGCTGCCCGCCGATCTCCTGCCTCTCCTCGCTGCACCGGATAACCTGCATCCGCGCGCAGCGGGTGGGGAGTTCGCGCAGCGGACTGAGCCTGCGCGAAGTCGGCGGAGACGCGTGCCTACGGGAAGGTGGCCGGGAAGGAGGGCCTGGTGCGCGGCGCTGTGAGGCGGGCACGCGAGTGGGGGCGACGCGGCGGGGTGACGCGGGGCCGCACTGGGGGTGACGCGGGGCTGGAAGTCCGGGCTGCGTTCTCTGGGCCAGACTTTTCGAGTGGGAGCCCATTTGACCTTTCCTGGAGCCCAGTACTTGGGCCGGGACAGGACAGGGGCCGCGAGTGTCACCGTCTGGGTCGGAGTGGGGGACATCTAGTGAGACGACCGAGGCTCTAAAGGCCGGTGTGGAGTGGTCGGGCTGGCCAAAGGGCCCCTGGGAGCGTCTGCCGAGGGGCGGATCCCCCAGAGTGGCCAGCGGCAGCGCGTCACTAAATCAGGGGTTATTAGCTTGGGCAGGTTAATGAACTTGGGGAGGAAGAAAATTACACCTTTAATTTTCTCTGTGTGAAATGAGCATTTCCTTCCGTGACGGAGTAACGTTAGCAGTGCCCTAAACTAAGTCGTGATTTCCAGTGGGGAGGAGGGTAAATGATGGTTGGACATAGAGTATCTGCAACTACTTACAAGCTATCATTTACGCCCATCACTGCTTTGACAGGTTGACAGAATCTTGGTATTCAGTGTGTTGCAAAAGCAGCATATAAACTAATGTAGCATGAGTGCGTTTTCAAAACGTTTTGATACCTATTTTGATATCATTGGGTTTTTTTTTTCCTTGCAGTGCTATGTGTTTCATTTAATGCATATAAGCACTTTATTTAATATGGCTACCTGAAAATTTTAAATTATATATGTGCTCACGTTATATTTCTGTTAGAGTTGCAGGCCTCATCCAACGTGGAAAAGGCCCTTTGTGCTAATGTCACTAGGGTGGTGGTCAAAAGAGGCTGTCCAATATCTTACTCGGACCTGGGTTGGAAGTCAGCCCAGTTCCACAGCTGGCCGGTCTTACCTTGATATTCCACTGTACTGCGGCAGGACCCCCCAGCCAGTTGCTCCCCTTCCTGAGCCTCAGTTACTAATCTGTTCAATCTGCAGTCACTTCTGCAGTCTTACCAACTGTGACCTTCTAATATAACTAGATCCTAAAATATTTTCAGGCTGGCTATTCTGGTGTTTTTTCTTTATTAAAGAGTTTCAAGTATGCAGACCAGGATGTCTAGCTGTCCAATAGAAATACAGTGCGAGCACATACGTGATGTAAAATTTTCAAGTACTCGTGTTATTATAAAGTTTAAAAATTGGGAAACTCATGTTAATTTTCTTTAGCCCAGTATGTCCAAAATTATTTCAAAATGTCATGTCAAAAGATTATCGTGTATATATTTTACCTTCTTTTTTTTTTTTTGGACACAGTCTTTGAAATCTGGTGTGTAATTTGTACTTAAAGCACATCTTCATTCAGACTAGGCATGTTTTAAGTGTTCAGTAGCCACATGTGGCCAGTGGCCACTATATTGGACAACACACCTCTAGTCCATTTACCCACAGATTTTGCAGGAAAGACACGTTTGAATTAACTTCCCTGTGCAGAGGCCCAGAATGCTGACAAATTTTTTCCTAATAATACATTATAATAGCTACGATTTCTAAAATTTCTATTAAATGAAATGTGCTAAAAATACCTCATTTAATCTTTACCCTCGTGGTGAGGTCGGTAGGATTATCCTCACTTTTTAAGTTTTTTTAAATTTTTTTAATGTTTATTTATTTATGAGAGAGCGAGCGTGAGTGGGGGAGGGTAGAGAGAAGGAGACAGAGAATCCTAAGCAGCCTCCAGGCTCCAAGCTGTCAGCACAGAGCAGATGCCGGGTTTGAACTCACGAACCGCGAGATCATGACCTGAGCTAAAGTTGGACGCTTAACTGACTGAGCCACCTAGGCACCTCGGATTATCTGCATCTTGCAGCTGATGATATCTAGGCACAGGAAGGTCAAGTAATGGGCCTAGTCCCACAGGACTCAAACTCAGCTCTAACTTCAGTCCCCGATCTCTTAAATCATGGCTTGATAATATCAATAGCTTATGTCTGTCGGGTGTTTACTATGCCAGCACCATGCTGCAGGCCATGTATCCGAAGCCTCATTTGATCATTGCTACAGTGCTGTAGTTGACCCCAGTTTACAGGGGAGGAGACTGAGACCAGAGCAGCCAGTGCTGGGAGACTCGTGGATGATGGTTTGGCAAAACTGAAATCTGAACCTGGGCTTTCTAATCTCAGAGCTTGTGCTTGTACTCACTTCTGTGTCCTCTTTCTGCCTTTTGTGACTACAAGACCAGTTAGACTTCATTCTTTTTCTGACCTTGCCAGGCCCTAGAGGGGAAAAGCCAGAGATGGACCTTGTGAGATTCGCCCGGCTCTTCTCCGGCCCTCGCCCAGTGGGACTGTATGCCCTTCAGCACCTTGACCCTCTCAGAGCCAAATGGGCAGGAGGCAGGGAGGGGCCTAAATGGCTGAGGGCTGCGGGGCTGACACAAGCCTGCAGCAGCTCCCCCTCTCAACTGCCCCTTGGCCAGGGGAACCAGAAGAACAGGAGCAGCGTCAGCTCTGACCTGAGCCAGCCCGGCCCCATGGCCACTCAGGAGGAAGAGGAAGAGAGCTTTGGGACCCTCTCCAACAAATATTCCTCAAGGAGAATGTTCCAAAAATCGACAGCCCAGTTGTATAACCTACGGCTCAGGGAACAGAGTGCTGACGAAGATGAGGAGAGGGACCTGGAGCCAAAGCCATGGCGGGGCCGGAAAAACACCCCTTACTGGTACTTCTTCCAGTGCAAACACCTGATCAAAGAAGGAAAGGTGAGGGAACCTTTGGATTCTGCTGCTCCTGGGTCTCCTTCTTGGTAGTTCAGTATTCTTGAGGGGCCACCTTACCTTCCCTATCTCTAAATATTTGGATGCTCAGGGCTCTTCTCTGTCCTCACTCACCCTGGGTGCTGCACTAGGTGACCCACCAACCCCCTTGCTGTCAGGGTCCCCCTCCTTGTTACAGTTCTCATGTTGGTATCCTCAGCCCACCCTTCCCAATCTGCATATCCAGCCACCTCACCATCTCCCTTACACTTACCCACATTCACCTGAAGGTTTTGTTCACAGCCTTGTTTTCCCTGCACTGTGTTCATCTCACTAAATGGCGATGCCTCTCAGGCCAGATGCCTTCAGGCCATCCCCAACTCTTCTCTTTCTCTCACCAGCTCCAGGGTCAAGATGTTTCCAGTCCTAACACTTCCCTCGGGGCTACCCCTAGCCTTAACCTCAGCCCCTCAGCCATCAAAACCCTGGTCACTGGGCTCCCTGCTGCTCACACCACCTCTTTCTCCCACATCTGCTTGCAGCACAGAGCCATCCTACTAAAGCAGAAAGAAGACTGTTATTTTTCTTTCCAGGACTCTCAATGTGTTCAATGGCATCGATGTTCATCTTATTAAGTATAGATAAAGACATTGCAGTTATGTTTAAAAATCTCTTAGAGGTGTGTGTTGAAGATTTGGGGAGTGAAATGATGCAATGTCTGGAATTTGCTTTAAAAAATTCAGTTTGGAAGGGGCGGGAACAGGGTATGGTGAAACAAGATTGGCTGAACATTCATCATCATTGTAGTTCTATTCCCTTTACTTTTGTGTGCGTTTGAACTTTTCTTTCTTTTCTTTTTTATTTAACGTTTATTTATCTTGAGAGAGAGAGAGAGAGTGTGAGCAAAGGAGGGGCAGAGAGAGAAAGGGAGAGGGAGAATCCCAAGCAGGCTCCGCACTGTCAGTACAGAGCCTGATGTGGGGTTCGATCTCACTTACTGCAAGATCACGACCTGAGCCGAAATCAAAAGTCAGACGCTTAACAAACTGAACCACCCAGGCACCCCTATTTGAACTTCTCCGTAATGAAAAGTTGAGAAACAGAGAAGTCAAAGCCTCACAATAGCTTATGAAGGCTGCAAGATCTGCCTTCCACCCTCCTTAGCTTTCCACTCATCTCCCCCTCCCTCACTGTGCCACAGCCATTCTGGCCTCCTCTCTGCTTCTCCAACTCCCAGGGAGACTCCTGCCTCAAGCCTTTTGCACTGGCTGTTTTCTCAGATAGCTGCATGGTTCCTTCCCTCGCCTCCTTCAGATCGCTGTTCTGTCATCTTCTGGTTGAGGCCCTGCTTGGCTGTCATACCTAAAACTGAATCTCCCATACCCTTCTTTTGGCACTGCTTGCTTTATTTTTGTTTTAAAACCTATCACCATTTGGCACAGTGTATATTTTTCTTAGTTATCTCATTTGGTGTCTCTTTCCACACTAGAAGATGTGTTCCATGAGGGATCTCCCTCTTGTTCATAGCTGTATCCCAGCGAATAGACTTTGCCTGGTACATAGTAGGATTCAGTAATTACTGGCTGTACCGATGGACAAAGAAAATAATTAAGTTGTAAAGGAGTGAATTGAGGATTTAAAGGGGGTGGTATAGGAGTAGGGATGGGGTAGAGACGACTATGGGCCAAGGGGATTTGCAGCCAGAGGAAGCTAGTCATTCAGGGCTGCTGTCTTGTGCCATCTCAGGAGGCTGCTGCTGTGAATGGCCCCCTGTGATTGTGCAGCACAGTGGCCCTGAGTGTACCTACCAAACTGGCCAGAACCCAGTCTCCCATCCAGCTTAGACCCAGGGGGCTGGCACTACAGATGGGGTCACCAAGGAAGCAGGGGGAGGGCAGATTCCGGGATCTGCAGAATATTTTCTGAGGACTTAGTGAGGATGAGGCCCTGGCTCCACTCTAGGCCCACAGACAGGCAAAGACATGGCCCTGCCTTTGAGGAGTTTAACATCTGGCTGGAGGGAAGGCAGGCATGGCACGGGGACTGAGAGCTTTTGTAGGTGGTGGGAGTTTAGGGGGCTTTTCTTCCTGGCCACCAGGAAGCTCCCTTGTTGCAGAGCACAGGAACCAAGAAGCTGGTGGCAGAGGCCCAGGGCGGATGTATGGCTCCCGGGCACGCCTGGGAGGGTCCCTCAGTCTCAGTCTCCTTCCCTTTTGCTGAGGGTCTCTGAGGCTGACCTGAGCCCCCTCCCATGTCCCCCCCTCACCCCTTCCCCCCCCCACCAGCTGGCAGAGGCCCTGGAGCTGTTTGAGAGGCAGATGCTGAAGGAGGAGCGACTCCAGCCCCTCGAATGCAACTACACGGTGCTGATCGGGGGCTGTGGGCGAGCCGGATACCTGAAGAAGGCCTTCAGGCTCTACAATGATGTGAGTGGGGGCTGGGGCACGGGGCCAGAGGGGTAATGCTCCAAAGAGCATGGGCTTTAGAGTCAAAAGGAGCTGGGTGCGTATCATGAGATGTCACCTGCTGGTGCATTACCCTGGTCAGACCGTTTAACCTTCCCAGCCTCTGTTTCATCATCTGTAAATTGGAGGTGGTCTTGGAAGATTACATGAATTTGTAAGTCCTCCTACCAGGGCAGGCACCACCCGACCTCTTCCTTTTCCACTGCTACCCACCCCCAGTTTGTTTCTCCTCCTTACCCCCCACGCTCTATGCACATGCACACCCTTCTTTCAGAAAAAAAGGGCTTTTACTTCTCTTGGAAGATGATTTTACTTTATATTCATCCACTTCTTGTGTTGTATTTATCACTCGCAGAGCCAGGAAGCTGTTTCTTTTGTGAGTCAGGAGAGAGCTTTGCCAAAGAGGATAGTAGACTCCAGTATAAGAGACCCCATCCTCTCTTGGAGCCAGAAGCTGGGAGCATCCTTTCTCCCAGCAGGACTTGTTGGCAGCCCTCGGCTGGTCATTTGGGATGCTCTTACTGTAGGCCTGATCATCCCTGGTTGGAAGCAAGGGGAAGAGTTGTGGTTACAAATGATAAAGTAACATGTCCTCTAAAAAACCTAATTAAATACCATGGTGTAGAAAGACATGATCAGCTAGCCAGCAAAGAGCATTCAGGTGGTAAGTGAGGGGCAGGTGGGGCCAGAGAGTGTTTATTGTGGTTCTTGGTAAACAGTCCAGTAGCGGGCACTTCCTTACACTTGGGGGATCCTTAAGGGAATTGGCACATGTCACCTCGGAGAAGATCAGTTCATTCTTTTTATTCTCTATCAATTTGCTGCTTTTTTTCCCCAATAAACTTTTTATTTTGGAATAAGTTTAGATTTATAAAAAAGCTACAAAGATGTGTGTTCCCAAATACCTCTCACCTAGCTAATCCCCATATTAACATCTTACATAGTGAAGGTACATTTGTCAAAACTAAGAAACCACCACTGGCACATTACTGTTAACCAAACTCCAGACTTTACTTGGATCTCACCACTTTTTCCATTGATATCCTCTTTCTATTCCTGTATCCAGTCTGGGTTCTCATACTGGCTTCTCCATTTTGTGATTATTATTATTATTTTTTATTTTCCTTTTTTTTCCCCCCCCTGTGACATTGACAGATTTAGGGAGTGCTGGTCAAGGATTTTATAGAATGTCTCTCAATTTGTACTTTTTTTTTTAATTTAAATTTTATTTTTTATTTTTTAAAATTTGCATCCAAATTAGTTAGCATATAGTGCAACAATGATTTCAGGAGTAGATTCCTTAATGCCCCTTACCCATTTAGCCCATCCCCCCTCCCACAACCCCTCCAGTAACTCTCAGTTCTCCATATTTATGAGTCTCTTATGTTTTGTCCCCCTCCCTGGTTTTATATTATTTTTGTTCCCCTTCCCTTATGTTCATCTGTTTTGTCTCTTAACATCCTCACATGAGTGAAGTCATGTGGTATTTGTCTTTCTCTGACTAATTTCACTTAGCATAATACCCTCCAGTTCCATCCATGTAGTTGCAAATGGCAAGATTTCATTCTCTTTGATTGCCGAATAATACTCCATTGGATATATATGCCACATCTTATTCATTCATCCATCAATGGATATTTGGGCTCTTTCCATCCTTTGGCTATTGTTGATAGTGCTGCTATAAACATGGGGATGCATGTGTCCCTTCGAAATAGCACACCTGTATCCCTTGGATAAATACCTAGTAGTGCAATTGCTGGGTCGTAGGGTAGTTCAATTTTTAGTTTTTTGATCAATTTGTACTTTCTTGTGATGAGGTTGGGGTTATGGGCTTGGGGAAAGAATATCACAGAGGTGAAGTGCCCTCTTCACTTCGTGTCACGGGACCTATCACAAATGACATTACCTTCTTGGTCACTTGGTGAAAGTAGTGTTTGCCAGGTCTCCCCACCTGTACTGGTTTTCCTTTTCCATTTTTCTGTGGGTGTCCTTCGCAGCTGTTACTACTGTTGTTGGTTACTTATTTGTCTGGTATGATTCTTCCTGTCTAGAGCATGAGCTCAATGAATACAAGCTGTGTCTGTCCTGGTAACCACTGGTGGCCAGTGCCTGGCTTGTAGGAAGTCCTCATACATGTCTGTTGTATATGTGAGTCCACACAGAGCACGCATCATCCGTCCTCAAAGTCAGGATCACCATCCTCATTTTTCAGAGGAGGAAACGGAGGCCCTGGGAGATAAAGTGCTATGTCCAGAGTTACCCTGCTTGAGAGCACTGGAGCTGGGATTTGAGCCCCAAACGGCCTGACTCTAAAAAGAAGTTTCTTTACACTCCTCTGCAAGCAGCTTGTCACCTGCCCTCGGTCAGGTGGCCTTTGTCTGGGAAATAGCACTTGGCTTTACCAGGAGCTTCTCAAACTCGAGCTTGCTCAGTCACCTGGAGGGCTTCATAAGCACAGCGTCAGCCTCACTCCTGGGTGTGTGACTCTGCAGGGTGGGGGATCCTGAGATGTGCTGCTAGTGTGGGGGCCACTCTCCTACCTGGCCCTTGCAACAGCCTTTCAAGATGATGGTATCACCCCCATTTTTCCAGTGAGGAGCTAGCTTGCCCGTGACCACTCAGTTAGGAAATGTGGGAGCAGGGGTTTGATTGTTCCCTCCTACCTTTCCCCGGACCACATCCACACCATGGATCTTCACAGTCAATGTGACCTCGTCGGCCAGTGGGTGGGAGCATCTGGAGGATCCTGCTAAAAGCATCTCAGGCCCAGAGTGGGCTGATGGCCATGGGGAGGGTGACTTTGGTGCATCTGGAGTGCAGGGTTAGCTTTCAGAGTCCCTCTGGCTGAGTCAGGGTTTTGGAGAAGTAGGCCCTGGCATATTGCTCAGCTCCACCTTAGCACAGGCCCTGCTGGGGGCCTGTTTAATGGAGGAACAGAGTCCTGTCTAGCTTCCTCTCAGGGCAGCTTGTCACCTGTGTGTCCAGCTGACCCCAGAGCCACTTCCAAGTTTCTTCCCATCAATGCAGATGAAAAAACGGGACCTGGAGCCCTCAGATGCCACATATACGGCCCTGTTCAACGTCTGCGCTGAGTCCCCCTGGAAGGACTCTGCTCTGCAGAGTGCCCTGAAGCTCCGGCAGCAGCTCCAGGCCAGAAACTTCCAGCTCAACTTGAAAACATACCATGCACTGCTGAAGATGGCCGCCATGTGCGCAGACCTCAGGATGTGCCTCGATGTGTTCAAGGTGAGGGTGCCTCTTCCTTCCTCATCCCCCGCTTGGGGCCAGTCTCACGTGGCAGGTGTGAGGTTGTGGCTGCGTCCCTCGTGCAGGGGTCAGGCGTGGCTTCACGACTCAGAGGCCTCGTGGGACACATAAAGAGGCCCCTCCCCTGTGCAGGCAGGTTGTGTGTGCCGCTGTGTGCTGTGTCTCCCTGTGCGGGACTCGGTGGTGCGGCAGAGGAGGGCGGGGCTTCATAGCGCTGAGGGCAAGTCAACGCCCAGCAGGGCAGGCCTCCTGCCTAGAGAGAGCAGTGGGAAGAAAAATCCTGGTTTCTGGGAGGGCGGAGTCTGGCAGGTCAGTGTGCCAGGTTTGAGGGGAGCAGGTGAGTGGGCTCATGGGAGTGCTGAGCAGGGGCCCGAATGCCTCAGGGCTTTGGCCTGCAGCCTCTTTTATTCCCCAGATGCAGGGTTTTTATCTCCAGTCTGGAGAAGGAGACAGTGAGGGAGGTTTAAGCACGGAGGACCGAGAGCAGGGTGGTGGTTCTGCATTCTCAGGTTGTGAAGGGAGATAAACATGAGTTAACACCCAGACAAAGGCTCATGGGAAGCAGGGAAGGCTCTAGGTGCCTACGACCAAACCTCAGGAGAACTGGACACACCCTTGGCAGCGTTGTCTTCCCTCAGGGCCGGCCTGCTCTCTACTTTTAAGTTCCGTCTCACTCTTCCCATGGCTGACCGACGCTTTTCCTCACTACTCCAGTGAGCTCCCACCTGCGCACTGCAGGAGCCAGGACCCGATGGAGTGTCTAAGTACCATGTGGTGCGGGACAGCCTTTGACCAGTCCCTGGGTTGGCTGCCTTGAGCCGGCCTGGCCTGTGGGAGAGGCAGGATCATGGGGTCTCAAGTCTGGAGACCTCCCTGAGTGACAAATCCCTCTAAAGGGTGCTGTGTGAGAGGCTGGTGCCTGAAGCTTCCAGAAGAGGGCGGTGTGGCTGATAGGCCTCTGACCTGTCCAGAGATGGCATTGGTATTTTATGCAGGTCACTCTGGCTGATGGGGGAGAAGGCCCAGTTCAGAAAGAGCAGTGATTGTCCAGGAAGAGGGAGCATAAACTAGAAGCTCACTGAGATGGAAGAGTTGGTGACTGAAGGGGAGACGGGAGAGCGGCAGCAGACCGGAAGGGTGGGAACACCCATGCTCACAAGAGGGACAGAGGAAGACAGGCTTAAGGAGACTCTGAGGTGCTGAGTGGTGGAAGAAATTTCAAGAAGTCTGGCCAACCCCGACAGGCCCGGGAGAGGCCAGCACCATGAGCGCGTACCATGTGCAGGCCCCACACCTTTTGGTAGGGTTGTTCCAAAAGTCCTCTAAGGCACGTCCTACCCGTGACCCGACTCTACAGATGAGGAAGCTGAGGCCAGGGAGCTTAATGCCTTTCCCACGCTCACAGCTGGCCTATGGCAAAGCTGGGACCTAAAGCCAGTTCTGTGCAGTTCCAGTGCCTCAAGCACAGGGGCTAGAAGTGGCTGCAGGGATGGTCTTTGCCAAGGAGCTGCACAAAAGTGATTGCTTCGGCCAGGAAGAGCAGCCTAGAAGGAGAGGAGGACGGAGTGCAGGCAGCAGCTGGATGGCTGTGCTCAGGAGCTTGTTCTGAGCCACTCTAGAGCCAGATTCAGGTCCCACCTCTTCAGGAGGCACAGCCTGGGGTGCGCTAGGAGTGTCTGCCCTGAGTCAGCCCCGTCGGGCCCAGCACTGGGCTCTGCCACAGGTTCTCAGTGTGACCTCTGTTCCCTCCCCCAGGAAATTGTCCAGAAAGGGCATGCAGTCACCGAGAGGACCTTCAGCTTGCTGCTCATGGGCTGCATCCAGGACAAGAAGACGGGTTTTCGATATGCCCTGCAGGTCTGTCCCTCCCAGCTCTGCCTTCCTACCTCTCCCGCTGTGCACCTGTGTCAGGTGCACATGATGATGCGTGCATTTGAGCGGCTGTGACGGCCCTGTGCTGGGTGTTTTTATATTTGTGGTATTTTGGCCTCTGCAAAGCACATGGCTTCCCACCGTTTTACAGATGGCAGGGAGAGGAGGCCCTCAGACGCGGCATGGCTGACCCCCAAGTGAGGGCATAGCCAGTCCTCTCCCACTCTACCGAGTGGCCTTCTGTGCAGCTAGCTCAGATCGGCTATGCTCACGGTCTCTGAATGCCCATAGCACACTTACCCAGAGTGCTTGTTCAGCCCGCCTCCCTCAGGCCCCCACTCAGCATCTCTGCAGGTGGGACCCAGGGGTCTGCATTTAATCCTGAGAGATTCTCATGGACATCGAAGTTGAGACACACTGCTCTGATTCCACCTCAGGTCCCCCGAGAGAACCCCCCCTAATGAAGTGGGGTGGTGGTATTAGGAATGGTACCACAGCTGCTTTCGTGGCTTCTTACAGGTGGGGAGGACCCAGAGCTCACCTAGAGCCCTCCCACTTAAGGCGGGGCCCACAGACTGGCAGCTTAGCTTCACCTGGGAGTTTGCCAGAGAAGTAGGGTCTCAGCCCCACCTGGGCCTACTGCGTCTAGATCAGCATTTCAACAAGATCCCCAGGTGACTGATCCACATGGAGTGTGAGCCCCAGTGACCTGGGACAGCCCTGACCAAAAGCTCGCCTTCCCTCTGCAGACTCCCTGGAAGCAGTAGCTTTATAGTGAAAATCAGCCAAGATCTTGTTCCTCCCTTTCCTTGTTCTAGATCTGTTCTAGTTAGAGGTAGTTTGTAAAGCTAATAGCTGGTTTGTGTTTTGCACCTATTAAACTGCTCAAGCTAGGCACCAATAGCCCCGTTTTACAGACAAAGAAACTGAGGCTCACAGAGGTTAAGAAACTTGCTTAAGGTCCCAGAGCTACGAAGCAGAGCTGGGATTTGAACCCACGTCCGTCTGACTCTTAGAGCCCAAGCCCCCACTAAACCTCAGTTCTGTCAGCGTTTCCCATGGGGGTACCTGCTGAGACCCTTGCCCTTCTTAAATCCCTGTCTGATGGGCAGCAGATGTCTTGCAAGCTGCACCCACCTGGGCCTGACCAGCCCTTACCTTGTCTGCACACTTACCCTGACAAGGATAGGAAGTCGGATATGAGCTCTCATCCCACTGAAGGTGGCCTTCTTTTGAGCCCACAAAGGCAGTGAGACCAGTGAGCCCTGTGTGGCATCTCATGACATCTTAGCAATGGCGTGGTTTTGGTGTCAGACTGACCCAGACATGATCAGGGCAGTCCTCTGTGGAAAACACACTTGAGTGTGCAAGGCACTGTGCTGTGGGATAAAAATGATCTCAAGAGGAAACAGGGCTGCCAGCTTGTGAGGCACTCTTCCTGGTTGAGTCCCCTTCCACTGTGCCTGCTCTCCAGGAAGTGTGAGAAGGCTGCACGGGGCAGGGCACACAGTGAGCACCCAGGAAGTACAACTAAATCCAGTTCTTAAGTCATTCTAGACTCTTCCGGAACCTAGCCTCTCTGATCGTCCCTCCCCAGAGGAGTACAGAGAAGGCAGGCAGAGACCCAGGGCAAAGTCTGTTCCCAGTACAGGGGCCTTGGGAGAGGACAGAGAGATGAAATTGCGAGAACGGTTTTGGGGTAAACTAGAGGGAGGACAGGGGTCCTCCAGAGAGTCCTCAGATTCTCAGGATTCTCAGTTGTCTAGAACCTAGCATTGGATTAGATACTGTCCAGCTCCTTCCTGTGCCCTTTGCATTTACCGAATGGTTGTTGACTCCCTGTGCCGGCTCTGCCGAGGGCTTTTCTGAGAAGGAGCACAGGGCCAAGCTTGTCTCTCCTCGGTAGGTGTGGAGGCAGATGCTGAGTCTGGGGCTGCAGCCAAGCCAGCATGGCTACAACCTGCTCCTGGGGGCAGCTCGAGACTGCGGCCTGGGGGACCCGGAGGTGGCCTCGGCACTGCTCCTGAGGCCCAGGGAGGAGACAGTCTTGCTCCAGCCCCTTGCAGGTGGGTTTCGGGCAAGGAGGAGAGCCCAGGCCCGGGGGGGCGACGGCATGTCAGTCAGGCTGGACGTGGAGGCCCTGGAGAGGCAGCTGTTTCTGGAACCTTCTCAGGTGCTTGAGGGCCCTCTGGAGCCTCAGGAAGCCAGAGGCCCCAGCAAGGCCCAGCCCGAGGTGGAAACCAAGACAGAGCCTGACCACATGGTGGCCCTCACTTCTTTGGCCCCAGAGCCTTCTCCCCGGGGGCCGGAGACCAACCTCCTGACATTGGGAGCAGTCTCCCCAGCTGTGGTCTCCTTTGGGACTGTGACCACCCCGGCTGACCGGCTAGCCTTGATGGGGGGCCTGGAGGGCTTCCTGGGCAAGATGGCAGAGCACGGGCTCCGACCCAACATCAAAACCCTCACACTGCTTGCTGAGGTGGTGGAGCCCGGGAGTCCCGCGGAGTCCTCACTGCTGACCGTCCTGGACATGCACCAGGTGGAGGCTGATGTGACGTTCTTCAACACGCTGATGAGGAAGAAGAGCAAGCTTGGAGATCTGGAGGGGGCGAAGGTGAGGGGCTCAGAGGCAGGCACCAGGTTCAAGGCTGTGGTCCCTCCTTTCCCTTCCCTCCTCTGACCTTCTGACTGCAGGACCTGGCTCCCCTGCAGGGTGTGTCATCCGTTCCTGCAGTAGGTGGCCAGACTGTCTGGGGCCTCTGTTCTGGGCCTGGGCCTGAGCCTGGGCTTGGGCAAAGCTGACAGTCGAACGGTGAACCAGCCAGCCACTCTCCCTATCCCCGTTGAAGAGCTCCCAGGTGGGTGGAGGCAGACATCAAACATCCTCACACTGCTGAGGGGCACATGGGACACGTAGCCTAAGAGGCTGGTGGCTCCCAAGTGTGCCCACCCTTCAGCCACAACCCCTGACACACACACACTGATTTAGCCCTCTGTGTTAAATGCTGTTCTACAAGCTTCCCATCCTTTCCTCTCTTCACTGGCTGCACCACAAGGCTGTGCTGGTACAAGGCTTCCCCATTTCACAGATGGGGACATGGGAGTCCTCGTGGGATTTTGTCCATGTGTCTTTGTCACGTCTCTTTTGTCAGAGCACTGACCTGGGCTCTTGTGGGCTCTTGTGTCCTGTGAAGAGACACAGCCTCTTTCTTCAGGCCCTCAGTGCAGAGCACACCTTCTAGACAAGGTAAACATGACAGAACCCCTCCCTGAGCCAGGCAGGCTGCGAGGCCATCTTCTTCCGCAGCCCCTGGCCCGGGCAGCCTCGGCCGTTACTTCCCACGCTGTTGTTGGCACTGTCTCCCGCCTTAGACACTGAAGGCCGAAGGCCAGGATGGATGACCGACAGTGGAACAGAGACAGGAATGTGAAGGGATTCATGTTCCCATTCATGTTTGGGGAGAAGGCAGGGTAGTCCTTGCAGAGCAGCTGAACTCTGGGGAGCTGGGCTGAGAGCAGCATCTAGCATGGCTGCAGAGGGGGCTGCGAGGCCCCCGCGCATTGCTGTGCCCCCGAGGCCTACAGCACCCAACCGGGGCTTCAACCAGGGAAGGCTCTGGCCGGGCCCGGTGGGTTACAGCTTACAGAAGTGCCATGTCTGTCCCCACAGGCTCTGCTGCCACTCCTGGCAAAGAGGGGGATCCTTCCCAACCTGCAGACGTTCTGCAACCTGGCCATTGGGTGCCACAGGCCGGGGGACGGCCTGCGACTACTCGCAGACATGAAGGTGAGTGGGTCCTGGCCAGGCCAGGTGCTGAGAATTCAGGGTGGGGCGGTACTTGGGAAGAGAGGGCCTGGGCCCTCCTGAACCCCCAGGCCTCTGCACCCAGACAGCATAAACAGTGTGCATGGGGGTGGGGAATGGGGATGCTCTAGCTTCAAGTGTATAATGGTCATTGGCCCAATGTGAGAGAAAGTGGACCCTGGTCAGTTGCTGCAGGAGCCGGCATTGAAAGCATAGGGTATGACAGTCTTCAAGGTGGCTGTGGTGGGAGAGATTGAGGGAGGTCGTGGGGAGAGACTAGGCCCGGTTCTGGAGGGACGGAAGGTATGACCGGAACAGGGATCTATCAGAACCTTGGGGGCAGGGGTTGCGGTAAACCTACAGCCAAGAGCCGAAGAGGTGGTCTGCACGTGGTTTACTGCCCGAGCCCACTGATTTCTGAGCAAGTTCTTCAGGGCTGAGAGGGTAGGATCCTCAGCTGGGTGGGCTGGGCCTGCCTTGTGGGGCACACGCTTTCCTCCTGGAGCAGGAAGGACAGCCCATCGTTGCCACAGGGTTCTGCCCTTCTTGCCCTGGTTGCTGGTCTGCAGAGCAGGCCTGAACGGCAAGGTAAGCCCCCTAGCCTGACACGCACGGTAGGCTGCTTTGTCCCAACAGTGGCCATCTCCTTGCTGATTGTATGTCTGTGATGTTCCAGAAATCCCAGATGACCCCCAACACCCACATCTACAGCACCCTCATCAACGCCGCCCTCAAGAGGCTGGACTACACCTATCTCATTGACATCCTGAAGGACATGAGGCAGAACAGAGTCCCGGTGAATGAGGTGGTCATCCGCCAACTGGAGTTTGCAGCCCAGTACCCACCCAGCTTTGATCGGGTGTGTGCACCAAGTTCCAACTCACCTGTCTTCTCTTTAACCACCCCTGCCTCTCCCCTCACCCCTAGGGCTGGCCTTTCAGCGGTGGAATTCCGTTGCTTTAAACTGTCAGTGGCTTCCCTTAGGAGAAATTCCAAATTCTTCAAAACACAGCCTGTGAGTCTCCGTCCCTGTGGCTCATTTCATCTTAGGCTACTCTTCCCTGTATTCACGGTCAGTCCTACTGGCCTCTTTCCTGCCTTGGGGTTTTTGTATTCCCTCTGCCTTGATAGGCTCCCCGTTCTTCCCACAACTGGCTCTTCATCCTGTGGGCCTCAGTTTGAATGCCTCTTTCTCAGAGCTGCCCCACTACTGCTGTCCCTTCCCATCACGTACAGCACTGTTCCTTTTTGCCATGCTTCACAACCTGTCATTACACGTGCACGTGACTTTCACCTTTGCAAAACCATAAGCCCCTGGAGCTGGAGACTGCCTGGCTCTGCTGGCTCCCTGGGGCCTGCCCATTGCCCAGTGCCTAATACAGTCTGTTTGTCAAGTGAATGGGACAGCAGCAGCAGTGAAAGAATCTGCTTTGTACTGGCCACTTCTTTCCCTGTTGTTCTGAAGAGAGCAGGCTCGGGGGCAGGGTGGGGGTAGGGGGCTCAGATTTTAGGTCTACGGAGCCAGACTCTGTGTTGAGTGGCTCCAGAGCAGCTGTGGCCTGGAGGAAGGAGCACAATCCCAGGGGGTAGGGAGTTGGCAGGGACACAGCAAGGCATGGGGTCAGGGACAGCCGTGCAGGTGCAATGCTGGAATGCCATTTTGAAGGCCCAGTAAGAATTCATGAGATGGCAGTAGAGAGTGTGCCTGGCAGAGGGCACAGCAGGAAGTATTTGGACAGTTGGTTAAGTCTTCTCATTGGTTCTTCCGAGTTATGTTATTTTGGATGCTAATCTTTTGTTGGCTCCATGTTGCAATATCTTCTAGTTCGTGGATCTGTCTCTTTACTCCGAGGTGTAGGGCCCTCGGGGCGTCTTCTCAGGTTGAGTCAAGTCACCGGACTACCACAGGCCCAAAGCTTATTGGATTCAAATCACATTTGTATTCCCTTACGACGGTGATGTATTTCCATTTGAGATGGTCAGGTTTTTGTTTTATGTACTTTTAGGCTGTATGAGATACATATAAATTTAGAATGGTTGAATCTTTTAAATCAGACTGTTTGTCATCATGTGGTAACAGTCTTCAACTTGGACATTTTTTGGGTTTTTTTGTACATATTCCTCTGCCAGCTTTCCTTTGGGATCAGCCAGGTTCATGCTGTTTGCTCCTTTCCTGCCTGCCTCTCCAGAGACCACTACAGCAGTGCTGAGAACGGAGAGAGGCACTCAGGCTGTGGAGGCAGAGTTAGCACCCGGGGATTCTAGCTTGGGGGGCTGGGGCGACGTCCCTGGTGTGGCACGGCAGCTCGTATTTCGAAGGAGTGTTAGCAGAGGAAGTCTGGTCTACCCCACAGCAGCTTTGTCTCTCTACATAAGCTTCTCAGGGACCAAACAACTCTTCTGCCCTCTCCCTTTAACCACCTAGGAGCAAGAACAGCTTCCCTGAGGCCTGAGCCAGCTGCCATGGCTTGGGATTAGCTACAGGTAGCCTGCAATGACTAATGGCTCCTCTGAACCCCATGCGTTTCCATTTGTAGTACAAAGAGAAAAACACCTACTTGGAGAAGATTGATGGCTTCCGAGCTTATTACAAGCAGTGGCTGAAAGTGATGCCAGCAGAGGAAACCCCCCACCCGTGGCAGAAGTTCCGGACCAAGCCCAAGGGGAACCAAGACGCCATCACTGAGGCTGACGTGGACAGAGGCCTTGGAGGCAGGTGAAGGGAGGCCCCGGGGGACTTCCGGCAGAGCTGGAACAGAGTGCATGGTGTTTACAGGGCTCCATGGGAGCCCCGGGATGCTTTCCATAGCTGACCCACAAATGTGTTCCAGTGGCCTCCAGCGCAAGGGAATGGTCGGGCCCAGAGGAAGCGCTGCAGCATTCTGCAGGCATTGGTACGAGGACACACTGGGCCCAGGGCCTGACGAGTCCATGGCAGGCCCAAGAGCAAACCGGCTGACCTTGGCACGCCCTCTCAGGTCATCCTTGCCCCCATCACCGATGGGGAAAGTGAACTGGCTCAGAGTCACACAACACCTACAAGGTGGAGTCAGGATTGAGTCCCAAGGGTGACGGGTCACTGGGGTCTGGTGCTCACCCACTGGGTTCTACAGATGGCTGGCTCTCTGAAAGAACAAATGCAGGGCCCAAAAGGTTTAAAAGTTTTATTTCTACAAATCACAGCTGATAAACACCAAAGCCTTAACATGTAGAGACCATGCTCCCACTCGGGCCTGGAGCACCGCTCTGCGAGAAGAGCTGCTCCCAGGAGAAGGCGTGATGGGACAGGCAGAAACCTGCGAAGTCCAAGGTTCAGGGTGAAGAGAGGTCGGGGCCCGAGGGCCTCAGCCAGAGCAGCCCCGACAGCCGCAGTGCGTGCACTCGATGATCCGGCCCTGCAACAGAGGACAGCTGAGACACCGCACTTCCCCCACGTGCGGCAATCCTCCCACCAAGAAGGTGGTGGGACATTCACGATCTACTGTGACACTCTTCAGAGTGTCTGCAGGACACTCTTCAGAAAGCCCTCCATGATGGATGGAAACAGCTACTGTGGACCCTGAAGCTACACTTCTGTGCACTTAATATATGCAAATTCTATGTACATGCTTATGCCCCCACCACAAAAGGAAAAAAAAAAAACCTGTGAGCAATTCTTGTTATTCTGTGAAGTGAGCATGACACACCCTTCAATGCGCTGGAAGTTGGGTCTGTGTACTACTTGGGGCTCAGTGCCAGGGGCCTCTGGGCTGGGGAACTTTCTAGTGGGGGCACCGGGAAAGAGGACGTACACCTGAATCTATATGGCAGCCGAAGAGTCCTATCCCCTGGACCAGGTGGGCCCCAATATCTGGCTGGGGGCTTGCCCAACAGAAGGCCCTAGAGCAGTGATTTGTCTTGATTTCCCTTTTTCCTGTTTTGGAGGAGCAAGACCCTTACCTAAGCAAACAAGATCAGAAGGTGAAACCCAACTAAAGCTAAAGCAGGCTCTATCCTGGCCGCAGGGCTGGGGCAGCACCCCAGACCCAATGCCACCACAGAATCCTGGGGCTCTCAGAGGGGAGGCTTCTGCCACTTCACCACCTCTCCCTGCCCCTACCAGAAAATTCACACCCAGATTCTTCCCTTGGGGAGGCAGCCCTCTTCGATGCCCCCTGCCCTTTGGCCTTCCACATGATTCAGGGAGACAGAGCTACCTGCTGAGCTAAAGCCCCGTGCCTGGAGTCAAAGCTCTGTAAACTGTAACTAGTGTGCAGCATAGAGGGACCCTGTGATGAGGCACCTGTGTGACAGGTGGCCAACTGGGAGGCAGGCAGTCCAGTCTGACCACCCGGCTTGGCCCACAACGAGCAGCCAAGGGTGCTGCACTCAAAGGCCACTAAGGCTAACATCACAGTAACTGTCTGCCTCCTTCTCTAGCTCCAGTTCAGAGAGGCTGATGCTGTAAGCTCAGCTACTGCACACCCAGCATCATTCCGGAGCTCCCCAGAGAACAAGGTTCTGACAGAAGAAATACAGTGTAATTCTGAGGAAAAGGAGGCCTGGAAAAAAGGGTACCTGAAGAGTGAGCCCCAGAGGGGAAGGACAGGAATGTCTGCTTACTGGCCTGTGCTTCCCTGACTCAGCCTTCCCACCCCCAGGTCATACATGAGGAAGGACTTCAGTAACTTGCCCAAGGGTGGAGTTGAGACTGAGCCCCCCAGACCTAACACGCCATTGCTGCCAAACTGCCGGGTGTGGGTTCCCCGAGAGAGCGATTCCCTCTCTTGGGAATGGCCAGCAGGCCATCCAGCAATAAGGACTACATTCCAGCCCAACAAAACAGTGTAAAATCCCCTGGCGTCACCCAGGACACACTTCTGAACTGAAAAAGGAACCTCCAACTTGATCATCAGATGTTACAGGGGCGGAGACCTCACTTACCACTTCCAGCTTGCTTTTGGGGACCCGGCAAATGCAATTCGTCCCAAAATTGGTGTCCCGTGTCTGAATGCACCGCAGGCAGCATAAATTCTCATACCCCTGCTTTTTCCATTTTGCGATCAGGTTTTTGTCTGCGTAGCCTTCTTTAATACAATATTCATATAGTTCTGTCCAAAAAATGGGGAAAGGGCATCAGACCACGGTATAACACAGCTGCCCCAACCCATCACCACTCTTCCTTAAAAAGACTATTTCGCCAACAGTGGTCCCTCCCCGCCTTTTTTAGTGATAAGACAAATGACATTTGCTAAGGCTGTAAGAATAAGAACCATTAAATAAATGTGAAAGTCACTCAAGTTGTCCAGGCCAAGAGAATTTAGCTAATTACCTCTGCTTATGGCTTTCCGCTTATAAAAGAGGTCAAAAATATAGCGGGTTTTCTGGTGGTGGATCCTGAAGATGGGCCACAGAGATTCCACTTTCCTCTTTCCCTCATGAGGTTCTGTTTCAGCTGGGGAGAAAAAGGGGTGTGTTTGTTTTGTTGTGGCAGGCAGCGTTCAATCACAGGTCACAATGTTTTGTTTTGTTTTTTAAATAACTAGGGATAAAGAATAAATCCTACTTCATACCCTCTAGGTTTGCTGTCATCAAAGTGACAGTAACAGGTGTTGATGTGGAAAAATTGGATCATATGCTGCTGGTAGAAATGTAACATGGTGCAGCCTAGCCTCTCTGGAAAAGTCTGGCACTTCCTCCAGGAGTTAAACAGTTACCAAGTGCCCTGGCAGTTCTCTTGCTAGGTATATTCCCAAAAGAACTGAAAACACATGCACACGAAACTCCTCTATGAATGTTTAGGCGGCATTATTCACAATAGCCAAAAGTAGAAACAACCCAGCCTCAACCAACTGATGAATGGATACACCAAACATAACCCACCCACAGGACAGAATATCATTCGGCCGTAAAAAGAAATCAAGTATGGACTTACTACAACACGGATGAACCCTGAAAACATGAAGCCAAGTGAAAAAAACCTCCTCCCCAAAGCCCACCTACTGGATGACTATCTGCAGCGACACAAAGTAGGTTAGTGGTTGCCTCAGACTGGGGGGCGGGGGAGGCACTACTGAAGGGTGCAGGGTTTCTTTTGGAGGGGTAATGGTTGCTGACTCTGAATATACTGAACACCCTTAACACTTCAAAAGGGCAAGTTTTACAGAATATGACTTCTGTCTCAATAGAGCTGTTATTTTAAAAAAGATAAAAAATGAGCCACATGATTTAAACATGATTGAAGTGGCAATTCTGTCTCTTAGCAGCTCCAAGTTGATCTTTATCACCTTGACTCAGTTTTTAGAGAATGGAGAAAGGGGAGGAGGGGTCAAGAAAAATGTGCCTCCATTTCTCCAACTTTGGGGACATTCTATGACTTAGGATGTAGAACTCAGCTCCACGAACAGGATTCTGTGATCCAAGCAAAAGGCAGGTGTTGAGGCCTGAGCAGTGCGCACTGTGTGCCTGCTGCAGCTGAGGCCCTGATCGAGTGCCGAAGACAAGGCAGTGGGGCAGACAGAGCAGATCTGGAGCCCCGTTCCGAGGAGGGAAGCAGATCAGCACCTGGTGGTAAGTGGTAGAGGCCAGAGAGAACACAGAGGGGATGGCAAGTGGGGAGAGGGGGGACTGCCACTTTATACATGTGATCAAAGAAGGCACAAGAGGGACATCTGATCACAGACCTTAAACAAGGGGTGGGCTGGGGACTGGGCAAAACTGGTGAAGGGGATCACAGGTACAAGCTTCCAGTTAGAAGACAGGTCCCGGAGATGTAAGGCATAGCATGGGGACTATAGTTTATAATACTGTATGGTGCGTTTGTAAGGCCTGGATGTCACATTGTGTTAATCATTTCATATACACATATCAAATCATGTGCATGTGCATGATTTAAAATCATGTGCATGATATAAGACATGCGTGTTTTATATCAATTAGATCCCAATTTAAAAGGGGGAAGGGAGTGGGGCATTGGGTGGCTCAGTCGGTTAAGCAGCCAACTCTTGATTTCAGCTCAGGTTTTGATCTTATGGTTCATGGGTTCAAGCCCCATGTCAGGCTCTGTGCTCATAGTGTGGAGCCTGCTTTGGATCCTCTGTCTCCCTCTCCGCTCCTCCCCCGCTCATGCTCACTCACTCTCTCTCGCAAACATCAAAAAATAGTTTTAAATAAAAAAGGGGAGGGGCAAACATGCTTATAAGGCAAACAGCAATGCAAAGGCCCTGAGGCAGGACTACTTAGGGATCCGGGAACAGCAGTTGTGGGCAGGGGATAAGGGAGAGAGACAGGGGATGGAACTAAGGAGGGGGCTGCAGTGAGACAGTGTTTGACCTGGAAGGCCACACAAGGACTTTGTTTATTTTTGAGAGACTGAGGCAGAGTGCAAGTGGGGGAGGAGCAGAGAGAGAGAGAGAGAGAGAGAGAGAGAGAGAGAGAAGGAGACACAGAATCCAAAGCAGGCTCCAGGCTCTGAGCTGTCAGCACAGAGCCCGATGTGGGTCTGGAACCCACGAACTGCAAGATCATGACCTGAGCTAAAGTCGGATGCTTAACCGACTGAACCACCCAGGTGCCTCAGGACTTTGGTTTTGCTCTGATGGGGAAGTGAACCAATGGAGGGTCCTGAGCAGACTGTGATCTGACTTAACATATGGATAATTTAAAATGTACACAAAACAGCATATTGGACCCCCTAGACCTATCACACAGCTTCAAACATTTCTAGTATTCAGCTATTTTTATTTTATCTGGTTCTCCCCACTTCTGGGGGTGGGAGACTGAAGTATTTTAAAGTGATCTCAAACCATCAAGTGTCACATTCATAAATATCTATGTATCTCTAACATGTTAAAGACTTTTAAAAAAGGATCCACAATGCTAATATCCCACACAACAAAACCAACCATTCCTCCTTATTAGCAACCATACTCAGTTCAGTTTTCACTCATTGCCTCAAAAACACCTGCTGACAACGCATGTGTTTGAATTAAGGTCCAAACAACATCCAGACGTTGTACTTTGTTGATCTGTCTCACAACATTCCCTCCATCCTGTCACCCTTCTTAGGAATCTGGATGTCTTAGATGCTTGGATAGGAAGAAAGAATGAGAAGAGTCCAGGATGGGTCCGTGGTTGTGGCCTCAGAACGGAAGCAGCTCTGGGGTGGATGAATGGTTCAGTTCTGGACATGGTTAAGTTTGAGATGTCCAAATGGGGCCACTCCATAGGCAGCTGGTATATAGAGTCTAGTTTTGAGTCACGGCTGAAGAAGATGTGGTCACCTGGGCAGAGTGTGGAAAGCCATGCATCCGGATAAGCCACTCAGGGAAGGGCACGCTGCTGCCTAGGCTGCAGCTGGAAGCAGAGCCTCCTTCCCTGAGCTTTGGTCATTTTTCAGTCTTTTAATCATAGCAGCACTCCCATTTTTAAAGTCCCGTTTGGACCCATTTTCCCAAAACCACGTGCACATTCTTGGATGTTGTTTTGTACAGGTCCACACACAAAGTGGAACGCCGTCTCTGGTGGCTGATGCAGAGTCCTGCCCCTAGGAGGATAGGGCAGGAAGAAAGGCCGGGGGTAGGGGCATCGTGGCGCAAACTAGATGTAGCTTTTTGCCACTTTGCTAATGCCAAAAACTTCAAAAGCAACTGCCCGTTAACTTCAAAACCTTGGCAACAATTCTTTTAAAATGTTATTGTTTAAAAATCTAGCTAAGGGTTCATTATGCAAGTGTTTATGCTTATTTTCAACTAGTTTAAAGTCCTTATAAAAGCAGTTATTTACAAGTCCTGGTTATAGTCCACAGAAATAGTGCCTTTATTTCTGAGTTACCCACCAAACTCCCCTGCCACACAGTTTCCCCCATCTCTGCCCCTCAGTTGCTATAATCAGGCTCTTTGGGGACCTCCAGGGCCACAGCAGCTGTACAAAAACTTGAGTATGACCTAACAGACACATAAAGAGCCAGGCAGGGTCAAGAGTCAAGCTAGCAAACACTGGGGACAAACTACAAGAGAAAACGGGAACTCTCCATCTGCTTCAGTAAGTGTGAGTTGTCCTGTAAGTGGCCCTCAGATCAGGACAGGCCTGGTAATGCCACTGGCCTTGGGCTCCTCTGTGCCAAAAGCCACACAAGGGTCCCCCATGTCTAGGAGTGTGGCCACAGATACCACAGGCAAAAGTTGTGCTAGAGGCTACAAACGAGAAACCAGCAGCCCCAACCAGCCTGAAGGCAGGCTTTGTTTGGCTCCTTTCACAAATACCTGCGCGTTTTGTTGCTGTTGTTGCTAAAGTGTGAGCAGGGGAGAGAGAATCTTAAGCAGGCTCCATATAGCATGGAACCCAACGTGGGGCTCAATCCCATGACCCTGGGAGCGTGACCTGAGCCAAAATCAAGAGTCGGAATCTTGTTTTTTTAAGTTTGAATCTTAAATTAGAAGAGTTCACATGGGGGCACCTGGGTGGCTCAGCTGGTCAAGCATCTGACTCTTGGTCTCGGCCCAGGTCATGATCTCATGATTTAGGAGATCGAGCCCTGCATCAGGCTCTGTGCTCTCACACAGAGCCTGCTTGGGATTCTCTCTCTGCCCCTCCCCCGCTCATTCTCGCTCTCTCAAAATAAACCTGGAGAAAAAAAAACCAGTTCACATAAAACAGCTGGATTTCTGGCTTCTCTTGGGGACCCCCCCCCCCCCCGCCCAGAAAATTTGGCAAAACTTAGCCTGGATCCCAAGGTAAAATGGGCTTCGGGTGAATAGCAGCTCCTGCCCCTGTCCAGTCTGCCACATCCTCAGAGTTTCCTATTGTTCCCAACACTAAAGCCAAGTCTGGTGCCACCTGCCATCCACTGTTTTCTTCATAATGGAAGGAAGGACAACATGAAACAGGTCTTACACCTGTGAGTTTATCAAAAAATGGGAAAGCAAAGAAATGCTGATGGCCTATATGATTAAACAAAAATGGAAGAGAATATTTCTTTTGGAGACAATTTTCAAGGACTCACAAAATCTTTTCTATTATAGTGCTCTCCAGGTTCCTTTATTTTGAATAGAGATCGGTTTGGGGAAGAAATCTCTCAGCCAAAAATGACCTTGATTACTGGAAGTTCTAGGTATTTAACAGAAGTTATCTGATACAATCAGTTTTTGGGAAAAAAGGCAACGTGACTTAACAATGATTTAATAATTATTGCTGGAGGTATGACCTCATAACAAGGATTAGTTACCAAAAAGCTTTAAAGAAAGGACCGCTTTAAAAAGCAATTCAGTAAGTAGTTACACTGTGATCATATAAGATATAAGGCTCATGGCTTCGGATAAATTTTCTAAAATCATACTACATGATTCACAAAATTCAGGATCATCGACATTTTTTGGGAACGTACATTGTAAAAAACTAGTGTATAATGCAGAAACAAAGTGATGATGAAACCAGTGTCAAAGACCCAATATTTTTAGTAAGAAAAATAATAAAACTGTTTCAGAAAATGTGAAAATGAAAAAGGACAGGATTTCCCAAGTAAACATATTTTGTAAAATTCTAAATATGTACCTAACCAAAATAGTAACTAATTATAGGTCTGCTATTCAATCTTTAGTCTCTAAAGCTTTCATATCTAGTTGGCCCCAAAATGGCTTTGAGGACCTTTTCATTGGTGCCATCCTATTTTCCAGGACATAGAACATTCCTGAGTTAATAAGCAAACAAAACACGTCAGTGTCAGGAGGCCATAGTGGTGCTGCCTGTTTCTTCCCACTGATACTTGCATTTATGCCTGGCCCCTGGGGGGTCATCTAAGCCTGTGACCCTTAGACACACCTCACCCAGTCGCGAACTCCCCCACTCACCTTCTCTCATCTTTTGATCTAATTCATCCAGTGTCGGCTCGATCAACTCCCAACCATCTGGGGGAGCTTTCCGGCTTCTTTTGACTTTAGGCATGTTTCCCACAAGATAATTTGCAAAGATCTGGGGGAGGAAAATTAAATGGATTGGTTTCTGAACCTGAGATCCCCAAAGGCCTTCACTAGCCACCATTTTGGTGCACATTCACTTCCCTAACTCTGTTTCTTCATCTGTAAAATGGGGATAATATAATCTACCTATAGGACCATTGTGAAGATTTAACTGTAGTTATATGCAACATGCCTACATTAAATGTGTTTAATAGACTTTTTGGTGTTATCATTAACATCACCTATGAGCCTGGCCCTGTACTGGATATTGGGAACACAGAACAAAGAGTAAGACACAATTTCTATAGTTGAGAAGGTGACATTCTAGCAAGGAGATATAAAGTGACAAGGCAATTACAACATAGTGTGGGAAGGGCTATGGTTGGGAGAGACCAGGGAATGAGTGTTTAAAAGGGAAAAAGATGCTGTCAAGTCAAAGTACCTTAGGGTCTGCTTCCCAAGAGTGTAACAGAAAGATCTCTGATCTCTTCAGTTACAAACTCAAGTTCTTGTCCAGCTCTACCAATTACTGTAACTTTAGGGGAGGTCACATTCCCTTTCTGGTCTTCAGTCTTATCTGTAAAACGAGAGCAGTGAATTAGCTTGATTGCCAAGGAGTTTTTGTTCATTTGTTTGTTTTTTAAGAAAGAGAGTACACAAACAGGGCAGAGAGGGAGAAAGAATCTTAAGTAGGAGCTCAGCACGGAGCGCAACACAGGCTCCATCCCATGACCCTGGGATCATGACCTGAGCCATATACTCTACCAGCTGAGCCATCCAGGCACCCGCAAAGAATCTTCAAACCCAACAAAGTATTACATAAAGGCAAGTTATATAAAGTCCACACAATTAGCCAGTCCAAATCTAAACAACCACATTTTTCAAGCCACAAGGCCTTTCTAGGTGGCAAAGCAAATTCAGGTTAATTACCTCCTACTGTGCAGCATAGCAGACTCCTATCCCCCAAACTCATCGGTCCCTCCCTTCTGTGGGGTGCCTGACAGTTTACAATGTCCACTCCCCCCACCCCCATACACCCCCAGCCTCCTTTCCTTAATCCTCCACTAACAACCTTACGGATGAGAAATGAAACTTCTGCAGGTAAAGTCAGAGTCACACAGATGAAAACTGGCAAAGTATGATTCGGATGGCGGGGGGGGGCTCCTGACTCCCAAATCAGTGGTCTTTGGACGTATCTTCCCTGCTCTGAAGCTAGAGATGGTCAGAATCTGGACCCTGCCCAAGCGCGCCCGGCTGGAAGAACAAAGATACGGGACACCAATTTGCTATGACCCAGGGAAATTCGAGAGCCCTGGCTCATCTGGAGGTCAGAGGACAACCCACAATAGAAAACTGGTAGGAAGCAACTAGATCAAGGGGTGTCGGGTGGTATAAGAGGTGGTAGCGCTCGTAAGAAGAGCGTGGAAAGGCATTCGGAGCTAGGGAGGGAAAACATTACAGTCGCGACTGTACAAAAGGCTCATTGAGAGGACATCTGGGCCGAGCTTACAAGAACAAACAGCATTTAGACAGAAAACATTTTTGGGAGAGAAAACAGTGGGAGGAGTGGGAACCTAGAAGCAAGAGAACCCCTAAACCCATTCCCTGGGCAGAACGAACCAGGCGCCGACTCTTCTCGGGAACTCACTCTGACCTCCCGCTCCAGAACCCCACACCCGTCCCAAGCCAACCGCTCCCACCGCCTCTGGGCCAGTGCAGACCTCCGATTCCTGGCCTTAGCGGTCACCAAGGTACTAGAGAACACAGGAAAACCACTCACCTGAACCACCTTCGCCGTCAGCCGCCTCTTTATCGACGGCTTCCGCTTCCCAGGTAATCTCTCCAGGATGAGGTCCTCGCGGATCCCCTCCCTTTCTCGCGCTGAGATTGCGTCATTTTAGGTGTCTGCAGCTCCGCCTGTACAAATTCCAGCCCGCTGTTGCCTTTTGCCATCACTTCCCGGGGGGAGACCGGCAGGCTCACGCGTCTCCCCGGGGGCTGAGGGACTGGGGGCGCTGTTGCCTGGGCAGCGCGCGGGCGAGCCTGGACTCAGGCGGCTCGCGGGACAGTCTTCGTGCTCCGGCCTCCTTGAAGTCCCCGGTCCTCGAGTAGGCGGCGGCGGCGGCGGCGCGCTGAGGGTACTGGGCCGGGCGGAAGAAGTTGAGCCCGAGATATTTCCGGTTCCGGTGTCAGTGCGAGGCGCCGCCGCCGCTGCCGCAGCCGCCGGATCCGCGATGCCTAAAGGAGGTGAGGGCCAAGCGCGCGTGGCCTGCGGGCCTCGAGGGGCTGCCCGAGTCCGGCTCCAGCTGTTCATTCTGCCCGCGGGTGTCTCGGAGAGCGGCGCCGAGGGAGGACGTCCGCGCCGGCTGAGGGCCAGGCCTGGGCCTCGGCGCCCAATTGTCCCGATGGAGAAACTGAGGACCGGAGTGGCTACGAGCCACTCCTTCGGGGGTCTGAGGAGACCCAAGGCTCCGGCTCCTCGCCGACGCCGAAGGCCTGATCTGGGGCGCGCTTCTCTTGGCCTGAGGGACCTGGAGTTTACTCCCTCTTCCAGGCTCGCGGGGACTGAGTCACCGCGTCCCGCGCCTGTGCCGAGCCCGTCTGCCTTGCGCGTAAAACGGGGCCTCTCGAGCTCCGGGCGAGTGAGGCCTGCCTAATGAGACCTAACTTGATGCTCTCGAGGCTGGCTGACTGGCTTTGAATGTCCCTATTCGGCAGCGGCTCTATGTGTGTCTCTGAGCCAGTCGCTTAACCTCCCTGTGTCTCAGTTTTCTCATTTGCAAGGGGCTTTTGATTGTACCTACCTCATAGTAGTGATGTGAGGCTTACACCACCAGGTGATCCACGTGGAGTGCGCAGCACAGCTCCAGGCAGCCAAGGCTCGCTAAGCATCGTTTATACGGTTTCGTCAATTTCTTGGCCAAGAGGGTAGAAGATGCGTGGCTTCCCAGTGCATCGTAGACAGTCCTTTCTCTTTCCCCTAAGAGTCCGTAGTTCTTGATTTCAAGTCTAGCTGTGTCACTGCCCAACTCTGTGGCCTGAAACAAATTATTTAATTCCTGCCCATTTTTGTCATCTGGAACACCTAGCTGATAACCCTTAGCTTGGAGAGCTGGAGATAGAGGTCATAAAATAATGGAGCACTCAAAGTGCCTGGCTAACTTCTGGCCCAGAACAGATGTTCGGTTAATAGTGGTAGCTCAAGTGTCTTGTTGGTTAAGATGCTTTAGCCCACAGGAAATCTACTTGGAGCTTTTTCAAACCTAAATGACTTCCTGACTCTCTACTTGCAGAGATATTGGGGCTTACAGAATCGAATCCATTTAAACCTACCTCTCTGTTGATTTAGCCTGGTAGGAAGAGCCAGGTGTCTTCCATTTTGCACAGCCTCCTGTTGTGCAAAATGAGGGTGCCATCTGAACCCTTCTGGTTCCAGAATTCTGGTTCTAAGTGTCCTACTTCATAGATAGTTTGAGTCAAAGTTGGAGGTTACAGAATCCCAAATATGAATTCTTGGTTAAATGACTTGGCCTTTGGCTTGTGAAAAGCTTTATGAGCAGATAAGATTTACCTATTTTGCTTGGGTTTATTTGCTTGAAAAGCAAAAGAAAACAAGACTTTTTTTTTTAAGTATAAAATTATCCAAGAGAAAAGGATGAACTCTTGTTTCCATTAGTAACTGTAAAGCATTTTCAAAGGCATGCTGGTAAAAGTTATTGTAGTCTGAACTAAGGTCCATATCCCCTAGCCAAGTGTGCGGAATGACAGCGCGTAGTAGCCAGTTTTGAGTTGTTATTACTGCCTGGAATATTGAGAGGCCTGGAAAGCTTGTTGGGTTTTTTTTTTTGTTTTTTTTTAACTGGCAAGCTTGATCTCTCACAATAGGACTTGGATGAGCGTAGACTGAGACACCCCCCGGGAACCCAGGTAGTCATTAAAAATGGGTGGTGTGATCTGTAGCAGCCCAATTATGGCTTTGCAGCTGCTGTCTAGGAAATAAGAGGAGGTTGGTATCTCTGCTACTGTCTCTTGAGTCCAGAGAAGCTGTGGCTGTCTAATTACAGATTCTCTGCACTCAGAGTCACTAGAAATCAGCTGGGCCGAAGCTTCCAGAAGAGGTGGGGATGGATTAAGGCCACAACCACCCCAGCGTCTTCCAGGACCAGCAGGGCAGGGGTCAGTCTATTGTCCTAGCTCAAGAGGCTCAGACTGATACTCTTAGATGAACTTTAATTGCTAATCACACTTTTAACTGTTAGAAGGGAGTCAGCTTTATTTTCAGCTTTAACTTTGCCAGCTATGTTTCTTACTCCGCATGCAAGAAAGTTTCCAATAGGTTTAGGGTTTTTTCCTTATAGTATAATGCTCAGGTGAACAAAAAGTGTTTCATTACATCCCCTGACCTTTTTTTTTTTTTTTAATGTTTATTTATTTTGAAATAGCACGATAGGGGAAGGGACAGAGGGAAAGAGAGAATCCCAGGCAGGCTTTGCCATGTCAGCACAGAGCCCAATGTGGGGCTTGAGCCCACAATCCATGAGATCACAACCTGAGCCGAAACCGAGTTGGACGCTTAACCGACTGAGCCACCCAGGTGTCCCATATTCCCTGACTTTTATAGGGAATCACTAATGTGGTCAGTGGCTTTGTTTTTTATCTCCTGCCAAAATACCTTATTAGAAAATTAGCAAACACAGCATACGTTTTTGTAGTGCTTAATCCGATCTCAGGCACTGTTCCAACAGTTTTACATGTGTTAACAAATTCATTCCCATGACAACTCCAGGAGGTAGGGACACAGCTGAAGACACTGAGACTGAGAGGTCAGGTACCCTCCCAAAGCTTGTAAGTTGTAGAGCTGAGATTTGAGCCTGAGGGTCAGACTCCAGCATTCGTGCTCTTCATCATTCGGTTTCAATCTTTAGTGTCTTGTCTTTAGAATGGGATCAGCCATGATTCTCCACATATGGGCTCAAAGGTGGGGCTAGATTCAGGCCACAACTACCTCAGCATCTTCCAGAACCAGCAGAGCAGGGGTCAGTCCATTGTCCTGGCTCAAGAGGGTCCATGGTTGTGCCAGAACTTTTGCAAGTAAAAAGGACTGTAGTGTTAAATGTTCTTACTGCATTTTGACCTGAGTTTGGATTCTAAGGCACCATGGGATTTAGCCAGTTATTAGATGCAGCGTGCCCTCTCCCACATCCTCCTCTCAGGTCTTATCTGTAGGAACCTATGTCTAGCACGTAGTTTGGTGCGGCGTCAGGTGGTCGCATGTTGCCTCTTTTGTCCCTTTGGATATGTGAAGGGAGGAGAATAGGTTTGGGTGGTGCTTGGTGAGGGGTAGGGGAGGTCTCTGCAGCCTCTGATGACAGCGCCTCAAGCAGGAGGCAGCCCTTTGGGGCTCAGGGCAATCAGGGAAGCTGATTACCTCCCACCTCCTAAACTGCCGATCCTCGTGCAGGGAGAAAGGGAGGCCACAAAGGCCGGGCACGGCAGTACACAAGCCCTGAGGAGATCGACGCGCAGCTCCAGGCTGAGAAGCAGAAGGCCAGGGTGAGTACGTGCCTGTGCCAGCCACTCCAGTGGCCCAGGGCAGGGCCCTGCCTCTTTGTCATCCAGAGAGGCCAGGCAGGGACCACCAATTCCTAGGCAGAAGCCAGCACCTGAGGGGGGGGGGGGGGGGCGCGGGGCACGGGCAGCAGGCGGGTGTCCCTGAACAACCAGCGACAGTGAAGAGGAGAGGTATCTTCTGATTGAATCAATTAGAACTTTGTTCTTTTAGCGATGGTCGCCTTAGTGGGGGTCTCTTCTTGGTCCTGTGTCCTGCTTTCTGGGAGCTGTCGTTTTGCCAGGCCCTGCCCATCCATAGCTCAAACTCCCCGCACTCCCCATCTGTCTGCTGTAGCCATGCCACACCCAGCACAACATAGTGCCCTGCCTCCCCTCACCCCCAGTAGGCAGAGCACCCTTCGTTCCTCCAGACCTTGCTCAGAGTCATCTCCTCTATGATTCTCACTGATGCTCTTCACCCTGCCCCCTCTGGTCCAAGCTTAGCAGTTCCCTCCACTCTGTTCCTGCAGTGTTTTTTCCAGCCTACTGTCAGGAAGTGGAATATTTCTGTCCTCGTCAATGTCCACATCCCTGACCATACCATTAGATCCTTGCCTGAATAAGGGCCAAAAAGAGCACAGTCAGGCTGGATGGGTGACACCGCTGTGAAGGGCCTGGGAGCCCCTAGAAGGGAGGGGCTGCATTTGAATGGGGGAGGGGGCAGAGGGCTGGATGGAGGAGCTGCCAGCTAAGTAGGACCTTGGAGAGTATGTGGGCAAGTGGTAGGGGGAAGGATGTACTGGCTTTGTTAGGAATGTTTTTGGTGGGGAAGCAAGAAAGGTGGAGGGAAGTGGCATGTTGAGCGTTGTCCCGGGAAGTCAGCGCAGCAGGGCATCTGCAGGGGCAGGCTCGAGTGACTGGCCCTCCATTTCCACCGTGGGAGTGGAACACGGGAGGACTTGCCCAGGAAAACAGTGCAGTTTGGCAGCTGCATGTGGCAGCTGGGGAAGCAGGAGGGGGGCTGAGTGGGACTGAGGTTCCCCGCCCCACAGCCGAGTCCTTCCGACCCTGGGAGATGAACTTCTCACCCAGGCTGGAGTGTGGGAATGGCTTCCAGGCTGTGGAGCCAAATATATAGGCTGCCTCTGACCCAGGTCCCCTACCAGGGGCCGGGGTTACAGAGTAGGACCCTTGTCATACTTGGTCCCAGCCTTGTGGGGGTTTAATTCCTCGGGGTCCACAGTCTGGAGGTGGTGGGAGCAGGGTTCACAGTCTAGGGGGTTTGTGCATTTTTGATTTTGCAGGTTGTCCATTTCTGAAACAGGAAGAAGAGGAACAAGGAGAAGAAGGTGGAGATGGGGCTGCGGGGGACCCCAAAAAGGAGAAGAAATCCCTAGACTCAGATGAGAGTGAAGATGAAGAAGATGATTACCAGGTGCTGAGTTTGGTGGAGGCCTGGGACTTGGACTCATTCATTCAACAAACATCTGTTAAGTGCTTGTTGGTCACCATTCCCAATGGTGGATGCAGACAGAGTCTTCAATCTTAAGGGGTTATGTTTTAATAGCAAGGTACAGACAATGAGGATGTGAACAAATGTTATGATTTCAGGTAGCAGCAAGTATTATGAGTAAGATGGACTGATCATGGGTACTTGAAGCAGTGTGTGGTGAGGAGGGTGACTTTTAAACTGAGATCTGAAAAACAGGCTGGAGCCCGGTGTGTGAAAAACCAACGTGCAGAGCCATCAGAGTGGCCGGATTGGCAAGTGCAGGGGCTCCGGGGTCGGACAGGACAGCAGGAGGCTGGTGGGCATGTGCCTAGGTGGGTAAGGGGTAGAGTGGCTAGGGATGTGGGAGGAGAGGTTGGCCAGGGCAGCTCCCGAGTGGCAGTTGAAGGGTTTGAGTTTCACTGTTGCGGGTAGTGGGCAGCTGGTGGAGGCCTTGAAGTGGCGGAGAGTGATGACCAGATTTGCTTTTAAAAGGTGGTTGTGGCTTCTCTGCAAAGAGTAAATTGTAGAGGATGTAAGCGGGGAAATGGCAGCAGGTCACCAGACAAGAAATTGTGGCTGGGCCAATGGGGGAGAGGGGGCAGGTTCACGCTGTGTTTTTGGGTTTGCTGAAGGGTGGGTCCAGGGACTGAGGGAAGGAGGCATGAGGCTATGGCATAAGAATGGTCGAAGGAGCAGGGTAGGCGAGGGGTGAGTCTCGAGTTCCATTTAGGCACATGTCGCTTGTGACATGAACATACAAGTGGACGTGTTCACAGGTAGCTCAAATGGATGTTGTCGTCTGGAGCTCTGCGTCAGATTGGCTGGTATTTGGAACCTGTTTCCCTGGTCACTTAAAGAGAAAAGCTGTGGTCAACAGCACCTGAGACTTGGGCCCAGCCTGCTGTACTGGGGACTTGTGCTCCTGTTGAACATCTCCCAGGGGAGGTGGGAGGTGCAGGCTCCCTAAACCCGTAGACTGCGATCCCATGGCTCCTTCTCATGTCACATTTCCCTCCCATGAGCTGAGATGGGTAGGAATTGGAATTGGTCCTGAGAACATCCTTAGTGTGGCCTGCCCTGGGGACCCAGCAGTGGTTGTTGCAGTCAGACGTGAGCTTCCAGAGGCTGAGCCTGAAGTAGGGGCGTAGTGCTCTGTGTTGAGAGCTTGTGAGTTGGGCTTGGGTTCTCAGCTCATCGGTCTGCTTCCTGGTTGGCCTTAGGCAAGTTGTTCAGTCCTGTGCCTCTGTTCTGTCACCTGTGAATCTGAGACAATAACCTCCGGTTGCTGGGACTTGGCATAGGTTGGGCTCCAGTCACGTGCACTTGCTGTCCTTGTACCTCCTGGGCTGGTGAAGACATCCCGAGGTGCTGTTCCACTGTGAGGCTTGGGCCGAGCATCATGTTGTCCGGGGGTGGAGCAGAAGTTTGTCCCTGCCCAGGGGGGCTGTTGGGAGATGGTGGGCATGGCCCTCAGGGGCTCTGCTGGACGGACTTTTCCAACAGGCGGCTTCTTGTCTTACCTTAGCAAAAGCGCAAAGGCGTGGAAGGGCTCATCGACATTGAGAACCCTAACAGGGTGGCACAGACAACCAAAAAGGTCACACAACTGGACCTGGATGGGCCCAAGGAGCTTTCAAGGAGAGAACGGTAACCTCTGCTACTGGGCCTTGTGACCTGGGCACGTGGGCAGGGGGCTGACCTTCGTGGCGGGGTGGGAGGAGCGGCTGAGGCACCCAGTTCCCCTACCCTTGCCTCCTGGGCCCTGGGGTTCCCAGGGACTGGGTGAGGGCTCTAGCTACGGTATCTTTTTTTTTGTTTATCTCATTCCTCAAAGGCTCTATAGAAGCTTTTCCAGAAACACTAAACAAATAATTTTTCACCAGTAGGAACACAACAGGGAAAATAGAACAACAGTTTTAGACCTGAGCGTCACACTTGAAGTAATGCCCAAGGAAATGGAGGGTTATGGTACAGTCTCTTCCTCCACAGCACCCCAGTCTGGGGACAGTTCCTTACCCAGCCCAGTCTGACCATTCTTGGCCTGCATTCTTTGATGTCATTGCCGTGGGGGTTGGGAGAACCCAGAGGTTCACAGTGCAGAGAGCACAGTGCAGAGAGCACAGTGCAGAGAGGTGTGCTGGCTGCCCCAGTGCTCCCTAAGTCCCAGGTGGAAACGGAGCTGCAGACAGCCTTCTCTTTGCGATTATATGAGGGTCTCAATTGAGTGCTGAAGTGCCCTGCACATGGCCATTCCTTGACAGGTAGTGCCTGGACTTTCAGTGGCCACCAGCTGACAGCAGGGACCTTATAAGAGGTTGAAGGCCACTAGGGAAAGCTGTCCTGTTTTGTTTTGTTTTGTTTTGTTTTGTTTTGTTTTGTTTTGTTTTTCCCTTCCTGGGCTGCTAAGATTTAAATCCGCCTTCCTGTGCTAACCCCATGACGGCTGAGGGTTTTATGAAAAGGCTCACAAGTTCGGGGTGTGATGAGAGGCTGCTAAGGATTCTACTCCTCCAGTAGCTTCCTTCTCACCAGTAAGAAGAGGATCCTGTTGTTACCCCCACCCTTTGAGGCTGCAGAGTGAAAGCCATGAAGGCCGGCATCCTGCCTGGCCCCGAGCCTTCACCCAGAGGACCTTGCAGAGCTTCTGGTAGTCTTGCTCATTGTTCCAGATGCCTCCAGGGAACCCCCCTCCCCACCCCCCAACCCTGGTTTGGATCTCTGCTGCTAGCTCAGAGGCTCCTGACCCTGCACCTGCCTCCCAGGGTAGGATCTGCTGGGCTGACAGGTGTTCCAGTCTCCTCTCTATTGCACGTGTCTTACTGAGAGTCTCCTGGGCGAAACATCTGCTCAGCTGACTTTTGGTGGCTGGCTCTCCTCCCCTCTGGCCAGGCCCCATGCCTTGTTTCTTATCACCCAGCGCGGTGTGCTGTCAGGGCCTCTGGGAGGCCAAGTCCCTTTCCCATGCTCCTGTTAGGGCTTCCCTGTCCCCTCCTCCAATACTTGGCTCGTCCAGGATTCTGGTATAAGTGGGACAATCTAATATCTCAGTGGAAAGTGCACGCTTCACTCCAGAATCTCAGGGCTGGGAGGAGGATCTCAGAGGGAAGACTTAATGAGAGGGAGGAGCTAATGACCATCACCTCTCTACCTAGTGGGTTGGTGACTGACACCTTTGTCCCGTGGGAGTAGAGCTCTTAGGCCCACACCCTCCTTGGTGGGGGCTCACCACTTTGAAGGCAGCCTCTTACACATCTGAGCTGCTCTAATTGAGAATGTGCCATGTCCTGTGGACCTGAGATTGGGTGGGTGTGGTTCCCATCTGTGGCCACTCCCTTCTCTACCCCTCGTAGAATGTGGTTCCCAGTGTCTTCCTCCTCTTGCTCATCTCTTGATACACAGTCCACTGGTTTTGCTCCCCCTTTCTTACCGGGGACACCAGACCCTAGTCAGCATCCCCCCGCCGGCCAATGCAGACATTGTTCACTGTGTGCTGAGTTCACCCCCATCCTATGTTACGTGTCTGGGAAAGCTGGTACACTGCTTGAACTTCCTCCAGCCCGCTGAGAAGTCCAGGCCTGTCCCTTTGCTTGTTTGTTTGGTGAGTGTCCATCAGGGAGGGGGCACACAGAGCAAGGGCACCCTCTTCCACTTGGGCTCCGGGCCCAAGTACTTGGCTTTTATTCTGGCTCCCACATCTAGCTCGGCTGATAATAGTGGGGAAGATGTCCCTTATGACACCATTTTATCCAAACAGAGAAGAAATCGAGAAGCAGAAAGCAAAAGAGCGTTACATGAAAATGCATTTAGCTGGGAAGACAGAGCAAGCCAAAGCTGACCTTGCCCGGCTGGCAATCATTCGGAAACAGCGGGAAGAGGCGGCCAGGAAGAAAGAAGAGGAGAGGAAAGGTAAGTCCTGAGCTGCCGGTGTGATTGCCTGACGGTTTCTGGGAAAGCCGCTAAACCCTGCGCTTCAGTGTCCTTGTGAAATGGGATGGGGTTGGGTGGTTGGGTGGAGGGCCAGCCTGTGTGTAAATGCACTTAATTTCTCATCAGTGGAGGTGGGCGTTTCTGCCCCAACCTTCTGGGGTGTTGGGAGGGCTCAGCAGCAGCTGGAAGTCAGATGAGGGTTTGGATCTAAGCAGAGCACTGTCTACAGCATCTGAGGGAAGCCGCAGGGATGTACCTAGGGCAGACCTTCAAGGCTGGAAGGTTCCACTGAATTATCCGGTGCCTTGTGTGGCTGGGAAAGCTACCTCGGATAACCACCGTCCATCTGAGGGGCTTGAGAGGGTGCGGCAGGGCTGGGCTGGACCAGACTTCACGGTCCAGACCCAGGTGAAATCTGGCCCAACTGTCCCTCTTCCCTCATGCCCTCCCTCCCAATGGGGTCAGAGGTGGAGCCTTTTCCTAGGCCAGGATAGCTGTGGGGAGTTGGTCTGGTTTACGGGAGCATTTGACTCAGGACCTGGTCTCATGTGGGGCCTCAAGAGCCCTTAGGGACCAGCATGCTGTCCTGCCTCCTCACCAGATCATGGGGAAACTGAGGCCTAGATCGGGAAATAAGTTGCCCCAGGGTTGTCACCACACTGGAGGTAGCCTGCTGTCCCGGCTCCCTGCTCTTGCTTCACAAAGCCCAGGCAGGGGAGGAACTTCAGATGTTGCTGACTGGAGGTTTCGGCCCCCACAAAAGAGGCTGTAATTACGGGGTTCTGCCTCTGGGTGGGGTAAGAAGTTTCTCTTTGCCGGTAGCTTGAGTGTTGGGGGCCCTGTGTCGGGGGCAGCCACCCAAACTTGGCGAGAATGTCTGGACAGTGGCTCCTGCGGGAATCCTTCCTGGTCTGTTCCCCCTCTGCCAGCTGAGTCTGTTGCCAGAATGTGTTCTGAGGTCCCTCGGCCCTCCAGGACAGTGCTTCTGGGGTGCGTGGGGGTGTGCGCAGGGAGGGGGTCTTGTGTTAACACCAACCGTTCCCTTCCTGCCCTCAGCAAAAGACGACGCGACCTTGTCGGGAAAGCGAGTGCAGTCGCTGTCCCTGAATAAGTAGCACGGCCTGTGGGAGGAGGCACCGGGGACCTGGGCCGCTCTGCCAGGACCTCTGCCGCGTCTCGCCCGCCCTGCCCTGGCGCCGCTGCAGCAGCCCCTCACGGCAAGGAGCCCCCACCCTGGCCTGGGGCCTCCTTTTCATCTTGGCACAGAAATCGTTTGGGGGGGGATGGTGGGAGGGTGCTGGGGGAAGGGGCAGCTGCCATCTTTGAGACAGAAAGATGCGGGACAGCATTTCATATGTAACCATTGGAATGTCTTTGCTGTTTTTAGAATTCAGAACTCTTGTTGGGGGAGCCTGGGAGGTGGGGTAAGAAGAGCTTCCGTTTATCCCGTAGATTGCACAGTAGGGGCTGGTTGTGCAGAGGGGCAGCTGCTGCTGAGTTTGCAACAACCAGCCCCAGTCTGTGTTGCCTGGGTGCTCGCTCAGAGGGGCTGTCGTCCAGGAGCCCGTGTCCCTGGATCCCTGAGGGTCATGGCTTGTCCCCAGCCAGTCCCCTTCGCTCTTCCCTGCCCCATTCCCACCCTTCTGGCCAGAGCCAGGGCCCATTCTTAACCTTGCCCATTGATCATTTCAAGAAACCTCTGTTTACTGTGCAGCACCCAGGCAGAACATGCTCCACAAGTCCAACTTGTATATTTGGCAGATTAAACTTGACATTATCGTAACGTTTGTTCTGTGATCCATTTTTGGGCCCCCGTGCTTGGGCCCTTTTCACCCAACAGGGCATGGTGTTGCTGTCAGGCCAGTCTGCCCTGCAAGGTTCAAGGTTCACACTGCATCCAGCAGTGTGTGGGGACTTGTCCCTGGGCCTCCGAGCTAGGAGAGACCTCAGGACAGAGCCAGCTCCTCCCCTCCCTTTACCTGACCATGGCGGACCTTAAGTTGGAGTGGCCAGGGTGCCATCCGCTGCCCTCAGCAGGCCGACAGCAGCTCTGCGCCTCCCCGCCCTGCCCTCTAGGTGCCCCTGCTGGTAACAGTCTCAGGATTTGAGTGCTGGAAGGAAGTGTCCCAGCACCCACGTGATTGCCAGGCATCACCTCATCCTGTCTTTACCACCCCGGGTGGTGGAGATGGCAGCAGGGAAACAGACTTCGTGGTCACATGAGCTGCCTACAGAATTGGCCACTGTGCCTGTCCCTTCTCCTGCACCCCTTCATGAGGGGCGCTCTGCCTTGTGAACAGCAGTGTCCTTTGTGTACGATCCTGAGAGGTCAGTAACTTGTGCCAAGCAGGGGTTTGGCCTGAGGTCAGAAAGAGGGATTTAATGGGCAGAGATGGAATCAGGCCCCTGACTTCCAGGGACTCCTACCATGCCCCCCTGGGCTTGACCGTGCTAGAGGTCAACAGACCCAGGAGCCCCCAGCAGGGACACCACAGCCGCCAGTGTCTACAGCTCACCCTGGCCTGCAGAAAATCCCTCTGCCCCTGGGACCTGCGAGAAGACCTCCCCCTACCTGGAGGTCCTGCCGTATCTCAGGTTCTCAGGTTCGGTCTGTCCCATTCAAATGAGGTTTTCTGACAAGATGGAGGAAGGTACAAGAAGGTGGTGGCTGTTTGGCAAGGTGCACAGATAGTGCACGGTCGTTGCCTCCAGGGGCCACCAGCCAGCAGAACTGGAGCCACGTGGGGTGGTAAGGAAGTATCTTCTAACGTGCTGGAAGCTGATTTGCAGGAGTGGCCGGCATGAAGAGGCCGTGCTTGGCCAGCAAGGCTCCCGGTGTGCCCAGGACTGTTGTCTTGTTGGACCTGGTATGAGACCGGAGGCGAGGACTTCCCTGGTGGCTGCAGGCCCATGAGAGGTTGTATAGATCTCAGCGGCATACCTGGGTGACATGCTGGCAAGAGTTCTGGCTTGAGGCATTTCCTTCCTGGTTCAGCTAGAGATCCGGACACACATCGAGTACATTTCAGCAGACGCCCCTCAAGGCTTGGAAGTCAAACCTGAGCTTGGATCCTGGCTCTGCTGCCTCCTGCCCGTGAGACCTTGAAGAGGTAACTTCTTTCTCTGGCATTCAGTATGCTCTTAAAATGGGAATAACAAAGCCTTCCTCCCAAGGTGGGGACACAGTGACTCTTGGGTGTTAGGATTCTCCCAGTTGTGTCCTCCACCACTCACCCAGGTCACCCCAGCTGCTCCCTGTCCCTCCTCCCCTGCATCCTCTTGGTCCTCAGGGCCTGTGCTGTTCCCACATCATCTCACACCCACACAACAGCAGCAACCTCAGATCTCTGCCCAGTTCTAGTGGCCTGATTCCCCAGGATGTGAGGGGCCTCCAGAAGCTGGTCTCTGGGGACCTTCCCAGCCTTACCCACCCATCTCATCCCTGTCCTGCGCCCTATCAGTCCTCTGACTCCTAGAAGGGTCAAACCCTTGCCCCCAGCCCTTGCATGTTATTACTTGCCTGGAAACTTCCCTCAGCCCCAACCCTTCCTTTTCTTTCTCTGCCACCTTCTCCCCCTACAAAAAACACTGGGTTGTCATCATCTACCTCCCCCACCAGACTATGAGCTTCTTGTCTCCTCCACTGTCCTCAGCATCCAGTAGGACATGGCACAGAGCACAGAAGAAGGCCCAGCAAGCCCAGCCAGTGGTCCTGGTGTCCACTGGTGATGTGCACATCACAGAACAGGGTCCAGATCCCCTCCTTCCCTGATGGGACTTCCCACCTGCCACAGGAGCCTTGACCACCCTTTGAGGAGCCAGTCCTACCCTACAGTGTCATAATGCCTTTAAATCCTTCTTGGTAGAAGCAAATGACTGAGCTTATCAGGGTTTTTTTTTAGTGTTTTGTGAGAAAGAGCACTTGAGCAGGGGTGGGGCAGAGAGAGAGAGAGGAAGAGAAAGAATCGCTAGCACGCTCTACGCTGTCAGAAATGAAGAGTCTGACGCTTAACTGAGCCACCCAGGCACCCCAAGCCTGTCAGCTTTAAGCCAAGACTTGTCTGTAATGAGGGCAGACGGTTGACACCGTGAAGCCTCTGCTTGAGGCCTCGGTGGCCAAACAAGAGCCTGTTTGCCGTTCATCTTTCTCTAAGAGTAAGGGGGGGCCTGTTCCTCGGGGTCTCGGAACAACACTGATACCCTGGGGCCATGTTTCCAGCCCCGAGCTGAGCTGTAGAAAAACGTATGCGAATATCTCCCTAGCCTTCCGGTGCCTGACAACAGTTGAGTCAGGACCAGAAGCTCACTTTGCAGAGGGCTGGTACTGGCTGGGTGGACCTTGGCACTGCATTTCATAGACAATAAGAGGAGTTGTGTGGCCCGTCTCATTGTGATTTAAAGAAGGATCTGTGGGCCTCTTGCGACTGAGGCGGCTCTCTTGAGGGACGGGCCTAGAACAGTTTGAGAGAAGGCATCTTGAGGTACCATTTTTATGCAAATGTAAGGGGGAGTTCACAGTTCTGATCTGTTGATGTAAATCATGTTACCCAACTAGACTAAGAAAAAACCGTGAATAGGACACTAAGAAGCACACGTTAAATAGGCGCTCTGAGTGAAACAGGAATGGGGGAAAAACTGTCTCAGGAAATCATGTGCATGTATCAAAAATCAACTGCCAGCATCGAGTAGAGAAATACTTTCCCATTAAAGCCCAGAACCAGCTAAAATGTGCAACCACTGGTCTGGGAATCAGGCTACTGAATGATGGGACGGACACCTGCTTCTGGCAGACCCCTGGCTGGACCGCAGGGAAAGGAACCATTTAGGGGAAGGCCCTTGGGTTTAAAGATCAATTTTGCTGACAAGGAAAAATAAGCTACCTGAGCCCTTGTGAAAATGAACTCCTCCCAGACACAGAGACCAGGTCTGTGATTGCTTTTTTATTCCCTCCATGTTTTTGAAGCAGTTCATGACCAGCACCGTGCTTTGGGAACATTTGTTTTTCACACTAAATGAAAGCATTTCTTTAAGAAAAAGGCACGTGTTCCTTCAATAGGTAAGAAAAGCTTCCCACCCCGTCCCTCCCCTCTGGATGGAGCAGTCCCCATGGGGACCCAAACTGGTACCCTAGAAACGTTCAGCAAAGCAACCCTTAGCCTCCCTGACCCCCTCCCCCCAGCAGTTGAGATGAGGGCAACATATTTCTCACAGGTCATTTGATCTTGAGGTCCTTCAAGGCTGATTCCAAGCTCTGGAAGGAGACAAGCAGGACAGGCTAGTTCTCAGTGGTCCTGCCACACCCCACCCGCAGGGACCTTACCCTCCCCCGTCCCAGCCCTAAAGGGAGGTGCTGGAGAGGGTGTCCCTCATCACCCTTCGTCCCAAAGGAGTGCCCTTCTGTAAGAATGAAGGGGGCTCTCCAGTGGGGAGGGGGAGGAAGGGGCATGGTGGGACAGGCCTCACCTTCACGTCCCAGATGCTCATGCCGCCATCCATGCCCGTGGTGCAGAACTGGGAGCACTTGGCCTTTCCTCCGGTGAGCACCGAGATCTGGCTGCAAAGAAGACGAGGGCTTGATGGGTCCCAGCCTGTGGCCACACTGGACTCCAGCCTGCCTGCCCTCCAGGAGCTCCCACCCTTCTGGGGCAGCGGCTTGCAGAGAGCCCCGGGGGTGGGCTGTGAGGGGTCACAGAGAACGGGGTTCATGAGTCTGCTTTGAGGAGGAGCAGGCGTGTTCATAGAGCCGAGGGAAGCCTAGGCGAGTGGAACGGGATGTGTAAAGGCCTGGGCAGGGCCTGCGTCACACGTGTGTGGGGAGTGTGCAGCGTGGCAGGACTGTAACTGGATGGGGAAAAACCAAAACGCAGGGCTGGGAAGATATGCAGGGCTAGTTCTGACAAGCCCTGAAAGGGGACATGAGTTTAGTCTGAAAAGGACACCGGACCTGGTGGCTACTGGAGGGTTTAAGCGGCCACACTTCTCTCTGGTTTGCTGTGGAGTGGACACCTGTGGCTGGCAGGATTTGGGAGCTGTGGACTGTCTCTCGCTCCCCTCATTCCTCAAGGAGGCACAGCCTCGGGGCCGGTCACACTCTGGCCATCCCAGAGCTTCTACAACGGTCCCCACACAGCCACGTTCCAAAAGCGAGGGGCACGCTGACTGCTGTGTCCCCACCTGATGCTAGTTTTGTGCAACCGACAGGTCGCCCTGCTCCCTAAATCAGGGCCCTCACCTTGACCCTGCTGGGAGGAGAGTCCGGGTCGGCCCCACCCTCACCTCACACTGTTCTTGTGCAGTGAGTCCAGGCCCGAGCCTGCGGCCGCACCGCCCTCTGAGCTCGCCTTCTTGTCCAGGTTCTGGAAGCGCTCGCGGGCCGTCAAGCCACGCTGCGAGCTTTGCTTGGGCACATCCAGCCGCCCACCGAAGCTTAGCGTCCCCGTGGCGCTGTCGTAGGTAAACAGCACCGGGAAACAGTCGTGGCCCTGCAACAGTCGTGAGGGTGCCATTGGAGCGCTGGCTGAGGGCTGGCACGGTGCCCCCAATCTAAGCACGGGGATCCAAGGCTGGAGGCAAGACATGACACCTATAGGGGCTGGGCGGCGGGGGCCTCTGGTGGAGCCAGCGGGAAGCCAGTGCCAGCTCAGACACACAGCCGGCTGGACGGACCCCAGGTATAGAACAGGGACGGATGGTGGGGGCTAGCATCTAGGGGTGGCCCCTCCCCCAACAAGGCCAGTGGACAGTTGAGAAAGCTTGTCTGGGACACCCCCTGGAAACCTAGGGACTTTCTGCCCAAGCAGTCACACCCACTTTGGGAGACACCCCACAGCTGGGCGCTTCTGTTAGGCAAAGCAGGCCCAATCCCCCGCCCCCACCCCGGGACCATAGTATATTTGCTGAGGGCTGAAAGGGGACTTGACAGATAGGTGGACAGAAGGAAGGAGGGAGGGCAGTGCGCTTCTGGATGTGTGGCTGGACCATGTGGCCGCCACTGAGTTAGGTGTGACCCTGTAATTTCCACTGGCCCATGAGATGTAAGCAGAAACCTCAGGGTCCAGGGCGTGATTCTCCACTTCCTTATTCTTCCTCCAAGGTGGGGGGGGGGGGTGGGTGAGTGTTTTGGAGACAAAGCGTCCACCTGCACAGAGCAGGGCCCCTCACAACGCCCACACTGTGTTACGTCATAGCAACTGGGGTGCTGTTACTGCGGTGTAACCGACCCATTCTGACCGCAGATTGATGGCTGGCTGGAGCTGGGTGGGAGTAAGGAAGGAGGGAAAGAAGGTAGGGGGTGGGGGGTGGGCAGTGGAGGGCTGCCTGGCCATCTCTGGGAGACCTTTTCTAACTAGCACTGCTCCCCTCCCTGCCTCACCGCTGCCACCAGACTGTTCTCAGTGATGAAGGTCAGGGCCAGCAGCGGCAGCGTTTCAGAGGCCAGAGTTGCCACGCTGAGAGAGAGAGAGAGAGAGAGGTCAGCCACTCCGTCCCCACCTGCTCTGTGCCTCCATTGCCCCCCACTCCCCTGGCCTGTACTCACGCCATTTTCTTGTCGGCATCGGCCAGGCACACAGTGCTGTCGTGGCTGACCCAGGCCACGCGGCTGCCACTGGCTGAAAAGCAGACGCCATGCACCCAGCCACAGCTACTGCTGGACTCAAACATGAGCTCCCCAAATGGCATCTTGGAGCCCCACGGGGTGGGTGCTGGACGCTCCTCTACCTCCTTGATGTAGGCTGAGAAGATCCTGCCAGGAGAGACCAAAAGAAAAAAAACTCAGGAGACCGGGGGTCCGGGAGGGACTGACCAGGGACTCCCTGTCCCAAAGTGGCCTGCTGAGGTCAGTGCCCAGCTAGAGGCTGGTGGATACCACAGCCAGCTTTTCACGCCCCGCATCTTCACGCTTGGACGAGTCTGGCCTCAGTGCCCTCCTGTGCAAGGGAGTGAGTCCCGGCTTTGTGTCCTGTAACTCCCAGGGCCCTTGGGCCCTCATCTGAGGACTGACCACGCACGGCTGACACGGTCCCCAGGGGGTGTCCTGGTCCCCATCACGCTGACCCCTACACTTCACAGCCAGCCCCGTGGATGCCCCTCCTCCCTGCCCTGCTTTCCCAGGGCCAACACGGGGGTCCACCTGACAGGTCAAGGTGCCAGCAAACCAGCTCCCCACCCACCAACGGAGCCTCATCAGGACGTTCTGTGCGTGTCGGGGGCCTCCAAAGGGGCCTCCGGTGCCTGCTGCAGCCTTGTTTCCCAGGCGCCCAGGCCATCTGCCTGGAGCTGGGAGCCAGAGGCCTCGGGAGACTCGGGGGCACTGGGCCCAGAAGTGAAAAACCGCCAGGAGCAACCAGAGGCTCCATTCCAGGCCCGAGATAATGGGGCATGGGTTTGTCTAAGCTGCTCGTTGTCCTCCAGATGGAAGACAAGGAAACCGAGGGAGGGGGACTCTAACGAAGCCGAAGAGGAGGGCCCAGGAATGACTCCTTGCTGACACGGAGAGGCAGCAAGGGATGCATCCTGCCAAGACTCTACAAGAGCTGGAGACGGGGCCCAGCGACGACCCTTCTCGAAAAGCAAAACCTCTCAGATGCCGGGCTGAGGCCCCGGGTGAGCCTGCCTGCCAGCAGAGCTGGTCTGGGTCACGGGGTGCAGGGCTCCCTCCACCCTCCACTCCTAGTTCCTGTGCTGACATCCAGACCCTGCCCGCTCACCGGCACTTGAAGTCACAGGAGCCTGCGGCCAGGAGCACGTTGTTGGGGTGCCAGTCCAGGCTGAGGACCGTGGAGCGGATGGGCTTCTTGATGTGCTTGCACACCCACCTGGACAGATGGATCGAAGGGGGTCGGGACGGGCGAGCTCAGCACACATGGCCTCTGTGCCCCAGGGACTCCATGTTCCCATGGGGCTCCACAGACCCTCTACCCCCAACCCCCCTGACAAGGTCCCAGGAGGGAGGGGCCTGGGTGCTGCCAGCCCACCAGCCTGCCAGGGCCCAGATCAGGCCAGTGATGTGCCAAGTGGCCTCCAGGGTGGGCCCTCTATCCCGGGTTTCCTTTAAACCCCATGACAACCCAGGGGACCTGCGTGGCTCAGTCGCTTAAGCGTCCAACTTCAGCTCAGGTCACGATCTCGAGGCCCATGGGTTTGAGCCCTACAACGGGCTGCATGCTGACAGCTCAGAGCCTGGAGCCTGCTTCGGATTCTGTGCCTCCCTCTCTCTGCCCCTCCCCGACTTGTGCTGTGTCCCTCTCTCAAAAATAAACGTTAAAAATAATAATAAACTGCATGACAACCCGGGGGGGGCAGGCTCAGTGAGGAGTCACAGCAGCCAGCTGGCCAGGGTGCAATGTGATCTCAGGTGTCCCAGACTCCAGCTTCTCCTCTGCCCTCAGGGACCTAGGGGAAGATACTACAACGCGGCCCTGGAACATGACAGGCTGGACATCCTGGGCGAGTGACCACCTCAGGGCCTCCCTTTGCTCATCTGTAAAGTGGGGACAACAGATGTCCAGTCCAGGGGGCTGTCGGGGAGTCCATGCCAGCATGCATGCAGGGCTTTCCGCAAGGCCCTCCGAGCAGTCGTGGTGTGGTCTGTGCCCTCATCAACGGGACGGCTGTGGAAGTGCCCCTCGCCTACGAGGCTCTACTCTGCCAGGGTCACATGAACAGTGACCTGGCACGCCATCCAGTGCTTCCTGGGACACCAGCCCCACCGCCTTTTAGTCTGCAGCCCCCAGGGTTCCTCCCAACCCACTCCCAACCCTCCCAGGCACCCACCAGTCATTTTCCTGCTCAAAATAGCAGATGGAGATGACACGGGAACCACTCCCCACAGCGAACTTGTTCTCGTTGGGGGCCCAGCGCACACAGCGAGCAGCCCGGTTGATCCGCAGGATGACCAGCGTGGGCTTCCACGTGCGGCCCTTCAGCGTCCACACGTAGGCGTTGCGGTCTGTGCCGCAGGTCACAATCCGGTTACTCTCGGGGGCCCAGTCGATGCCTGTGGGGCAGGGAGGAAACGCGGCTGAAGTCCTCCAGCAGAGGTGGCTCTACAGCGCTGGTGGAGGAGGGGATTAAGGGACACAATCTGGAGGAAAGCTGCTCCAAGGGATACTACCAGAACTTCTTGAGAGTGTTACAGCTCTCCAAAATATCTCCAAACATGCCGGAAAGCCAAGAGACAGAAGAGAAATGGGTCCTTGGTGACTCTGAGCTGAGCTGCTGGATCAAACCTTTCCTGAAGCCCAGAAACCTCTCTGAGTTTTTCAGTAATAAGGGGCAACATGATCCCTTTTAACTTAAGCCAGTTTGAATCAGAGTTGTGTTGCTTGCAACCCAAACTAGCCTACCTAACACACTGATTGGGAGGATGGCCCTGGCTGGCCCTGCCCCATCCCCCTGCTTCCTTCCAGGAGAGTGATCCCAGTCGGTCTGACGCACCTGTCACCTGTCCATTGTGCTCCTTGAGCTCGTGCACCTTGACCCACTTGGCCCCGCTCTTCTCATAGATGTGTACCTCGTGGTTGTTGGGGCAGATGGCAATCTCTGCGGGAGGGGAGGGGAGGGGAGGAGAGGGGAGTGAGGAGGCATGCGTGCCCAAGTTCCCCCCCCCACCCATTCCCTCATGACTCCCTTCTACCAGGAACACCCTTCGCAGGCCATCTGGGCAATACCTCGCTCTTCACTGCCTTGGCAGGGGGTTCCCTGAAACACCTTGTGACCCCTCCCTGGGGACTAGCCACCCTTCACCTGAACCCGCTACCCCCAGGCACCCCCACAGCGGTCTCATGACCTCTGGGAATTCTCCCTTCCCCCTGCTACTGCCCTCTGCTCCCCAGCTCCAGCCCTGGGCTCCTTGCTGCTCCTGACGATGCCACGCTCTCCTGCCTCAGGGCCTTGGCATGGCTGGCTCCTTCGCCGTCTCTGTGTCTCTGTGCACATGTCCCTTCCTCCTGGCCACCTTTTCTAAACCAGCGCCTCTGCCTCCCATGCTTTCCCCTCCTGCATGTTTTTCTTCACTGTTCATGTCACTACCTGCCACTGCGGGCTGTCTTCACCTCTCACCCCCAGCCTGGGAGCCCGAGCGGCACCTGCAGCAGGTGCGGGGCTGTGCTGTCACCTCCACCCCGCGGTGCCCACTTGCCTGCTGCCCCCCCCCCCGCCCCGAGCTCATTCATCCCCTCTTACACACTCAGGACCAGAGATGAGGAGGGGAACAGCCGGCCCCCAGAGCTCACAGGCCAGGGGGCTCCCGCCCCTCCTCTGCCAGCCCACAGGCAGCGGGTACTCACGGGTGCGGTCCTTGTTCCAGGCGTGACAGCTGATGGGCTCCACGAGGAAGCTGTGGTAAGCCATGACCGCTCAGCTCCTGTGCCCGAGAGGAAGGGACCCCAAGTCAGCCCTGTGTCTGATCCCAGACCGGGCTCCCAGCCGACCCCGTGGGCAGGCAGCAGGGGCTGGCCTTCCAATGCCACTTCCTTCCCGTGGGTATGGTGTGTTGACCTGTGCCTTGTCGGTGCTCACCACCTGCACCTGGGTTTCCTCACAGGTAGAGTGCCCCCCCACCCCCCGGGAAGGATGGGGTGGGGACGCAAGGCAGGTGGTGCCCAGCACGCAGCAGGCCTTCCACACCCAGAGCTTGGCTTTCAGGAGATGGGGGGGGGGGGGAGGTGGAGGCAGGTCTGCCCTTTCTCACCCAGAAATCCTTTCAAGGGGAGGAGGGGTGGGGCGGGACGGCCCAGAGTGGGTGGCTGGGCTGTGGGGATGAAGGCAGGTACAGAGGGCAGCTGGGTACACCCCCAGAACTGGGCCCAGCACTGACGGCACCTCCCACCTTGATAGGGCCTTCCCCCCCGCCCCCGGCTCAGGCCCTGCCGCTGAGCTTCAGAGGAGCCCGCTGAGCCTGCGGCCGGGTGGGGTACACACAGGCAGTCCTTTCGCCCCCACCCCTTCCCGCACAGCCCTGCCCACCCCTATTCCATTTGGCAAAGCCCTGCTCACCCTCTCTGAACCTCAATGTCCACATCTGCAAAATGGGAACAGGAATCCTGCCCCCGGAGGTGTTAAGAGGGTAAAATAAGATGATATGCCATAGCAGGTGTTCATGAAATGGCAGCTCCCGCGTGGTAACACCCAGCCATGGTCTACCCACTAGGGGTCTGTCTCCCCTGCTAGACCCGCGGCTGATCCTGGGGCACACCGGGCCTCAGGCCTTTGCACTGGCGGTTCCCTCCACCTCCTAAGCTCCATCCCTGGGGGCCTGCGTGGGGAGCCCTCATCGCTGCCCTGTTTAAGTCTGCACCCCAACACCACCTTCTGGCGAGGCCCTCTCTGACTGCTGATTTGAAACCGCGACCACCTTCCCCTACCTCAGCACTCCCTCTTCCAGACTGAACTTTCTCCACAAAGAATCCTCGTGGAACATTCGTTACACTGGACTCACTCCCTTCACCCGTTCTCTGTCCCAGCTGGGACGGAACGAGCTTGATGGGGACAGACATTTTCCACTTGTCTTGTTCACAATTCTTTCCCTGTTTTGCTTGGCACATAATAGGTGCTCGGTAAGTATGTGAGGAACACGATTGTTTACTCTCACTCGTGTCCAGAAGAGTAAGTTTTTTATTTAAAAAATTAGAACGGGGCACCTGGATGCCTCAGTCAGTTAAGCATCTGACTTCGGCTCAGGTCATGATCTCACAACCATGAGTTCGAGCCCTGTGTTGGGCTCTGTGCTGGCAGTTTGGAGCCTGGAGCCTGCTTCAGATTCTGTGTCTCCCTCTCTCTCTGCCCCTCGCCTACTCGCGCTCTCAGTCTGTCTCTCAAAAATAAATAAACATTACAACAATTTTTTAAATTAAAAAATGGGTGCCTGGCCGGCTCAATTGATTAAGCGTCCAGCTCTTGGATTTCAGCTCAGGTCATGATCTCATGGCTCGTGGGTTCAAGCCCCACATCAGGCTCTGCACTGACAGCATGGAGCCTGCTTGGGATTCTCTCTCTGCCCCTCCCCTGCTTGCATGCGCTCTCAAAATAAATAAACAGTAAAAAAAAATTTTTTTTAAACACTACCACCCAACATTTCCTGAATGCTCCTTACTTGCCAGCTCTAAACAGTCCAGGTATTTTTTTTTTTTTAATACCAGTATAATTAACACACAATGTTAGTTTCAGGTGTAAAATGTAGTGACTCAACCATTCTGTGAATCACTCGGCACTCAGCAAGGTGAGTTTTACGGTTGGTCCCCTTCACCTACTTCATATCCCTCCCGGACCCCAGGCGCTCTCGACTTTTGTGCTCAGATGCCACAGCCCCAGATGACAGATGTAGAGGCCGAGGTCCAACAAGCGGAAGCTACCTGCCCAGTCACACAGGTGTCTGGTGTCACCAGGAACTTGGCTGCCTCCCCCACCAGACCGGCAGCTCTTGTGTCCCAGGGACTGGGCTGAAGAAAGGCTTCTCCCCAGCTCTGGGCCTGGGCCCTGAAAACCCAGGAACCTAGCGGGCACCTAGCCGGCCCCTCACAAGATGGGCCACCTGTTCGGGCGGAGCTTACCCAGGTGGCAGGCCAGGAGGCCCTGCTGGAAGGCACAGCACTGAGCTCGGGCTCAGGCACAGGAGAAGGACGAGCTGCATGTAGCCCACCGTCCAGCTGAGAAATCCGGGGCTCAGTGACCAGCTGGCCCGAGGTGGCACCACGCATCCTGCCGGGCCCGGCTTCCTGACCCCCCAGCAACTCTTGCCCAGCCCAGATGCAACACCTGTTTTCATTTATTGCAGGAAGCTCTGGAAGGTTCTGGGGCAGCCCAGATCACACAGACACACAGGCATGTACAGGGCAGGGACATGCCTGGAGCGGGGCACCAGGCGGGTCCCCAGTCAGCACTGTGGAGAGAGTGGACACACCTGCAGCCGCTCCAGCCACACACGCTCATGCGTGCTCAGCCCTGCGCGCGCGCGCGCACACACACACACACACACACACACACACACACACACACAAAAGCACACTGCTCCCACCATGGCTACTTCCCCAGCCTCTCCTTATAAAGCCTCTTTGTGGAAGGCAAAGGCCCCGGAAGTGGCTCTTTGGGGGGGCCCCCAGCTCGGGTCAGCAGGCCTGATGGGGATTTCCCCTGGCACTTCCGGAGCCTCGGGGCTGGGTCAGCTCTGGCATCCAGCTTGGCTGGGGCACTTCATCGCTGTCCACACCACAGATGACAAGACTAAGAAGTGGGAGCTCCAGGCCTACCGGAACACTATACTGTGCTCATCTGCCCACCCCCATTTCCCACGGTCACCAGTGGGGCCGAGATCAGGCAGAGGCCCACTTCCACACCCCAGCTGGGCTCTCGTGGCCTCGGAACTCCAGCTGAGGCCAACCACCCCCTACCCCTTCAGCCCCCGGTGGCCCAGGAGGAAGCCCTGTGGCTACAGCCCTGGGGGGGTGGGGGTGGTCTCTGGGTCCTAGACTTGAGCCTGCACCTCATTAGCACAACACAACTTCCCAGCTCCAGCTGTCCCAGACTGTGTGGCCCCCGGGGTCTCCGCTCCTTGCAGGGTCTTGCTAAGAGTGGCTAAACACATGGGCCAGGCTGTAGAAAGCCCATCTAGCGAGGTGCTCCAGAGTCCCAGGCTGTGAAGATGGAGAGGCTGGGTCTGCTGAGACAGCAGCTTCCATAACTAGTGAATAATGCAGCCAAGAGGACCTGGGGAGCCCTGACCTGGGGAGCCCTGACCGTTGTTTCCTGAAACCCAAAGGTTCTCAAGTGGGAGAGGAAGGGGCTGATAAAGATGGCTACAGGCACAGTGGGACAGGCAGGGGCGGGAGGTTCAGACCACATCTATCAGCCAATCACACTTTAGCATGAATTCATTCAGAAATACTCGTAGTACACTGAATCAACACCTTAAAGGGGGTAGAGGGTAGGGAAGGGGATGGGAGAGAAGGTGCATTTTCTCCTTTTCATCACTTTTTTGTAACTTCTGCAAAGCAACTAAAGCCAGCAGGGCCTCAGCAATGACTCCCAACCCCCACGTTTCAAATGAGGAAGTGGCCATCCAGAGGGGGGAGTAGGTATCTGGCCACTGTGGCCTTGGGGGCTGTATCCTCCTAGAGGAGAATCACTGGATTGTTCCCTGTGGTCAGAAGCAGTGAAGCAGCCTTCACACCAGGCCACCCTGCCGCGGGGAGCTTGGGCTGCATTACTCCCAGGAAAACCTCCACAGGGGTTGGGGGAGGGGGGCACCCACTCCCAGCCAGCCACCCTGAGGAAAATGCAACTAGGGCTACTTGGCCCAAGTGGGTGGACAAGGTGGTGCTTCAGCAGTGGCTCCTGGTAGAGACCAAGGCAGGCTGGGGCCATGGTCTCCGGAACACCCACCCACTTGTCACTGCAGCCCTGTGAGCCAGCACCATGGGCCCATTTAACTGTTGGGGACAGAGAGAGGAAGGAGCCCAGAGGTCCGTGTGCAGGACTCTGGCTCTGATTAACCCAGAAACAGAGGCTGGGGGAGTGTGGGCCAGACCCTGAGTCTCCCCCGGCTGGCTCCCCTCCGCCAGCCTGAAACCAGGATCTCCGTGTTCCCAAAAGCACTTCCCCTGCGTCCTTCCAGCACACCGTGAATGCGCAGTATGAATGGACTGGAGATCCCCCAGGGCTAGGGGTGGGAGAGCACAGGGAAGAGGGGTGAGGACTGGGAGCGGGGAGTTGGGTCTCCAAAGTAGGGTGTGGGTCTCCCTGCACGGGGTTCCAGAGACGCACGGGGTTCCAGAGACGCACTGGGGTAGGGACGTAAGCTCCATAGGGGCGGGGTATGTGTTTGTTCACCGATGTATCCAGCATCAGTTAGAGTACCTGGCACATAGTAGGTGCTCAGTAAATATCTCTTGAATGTGACTGAATGAATCCCATCCTTTTCTTCAGGAGATAGGTTATAAGGAATGAATATGCTTCATTATTTCAGTGACATATGTGTGCAATTTATAAGTATTTACCGGGGAGTACGTGCTCAGGTTTTTTTTTTCCTGATTAGGGCCAACAATCAAGAAAGCTTGGAAACCTGAAATCAAGAAGGTCCTCTCTGAGGATGTGGGAAGAACTCAGCTCCTCTCCAAAGCAAAGCAAGGCAGGTAAAGCCTTGGGCCAGGCTGCCTTCCTTACTACAGTGCCGGGGTCAAATTCTGACTCTCTCCATGGATACCCTCAGTTTATACTTCCTTCACCTCTGTATCAGAAAAGCCTGGGGCTGAACAAGGCGTTGGCAGTAGGTTTCTTACTGCTTCAGCTTCTCTGAATCCAGAGAATGGTTCAGCCGCATTCGAGGCTAAACCAGGCAGGAGCTGTCTGGAGCAGGATCTTGGCCCTACAGGCACTCAGGGAAGTCCCCACCCAGCTCAGACGCTCCAGGGAGCCGCGAGCAAGCCATTTTGCACACGTGCTAAGCAGTTACTCAGCTTCCTGTTGTGTATGGAACAGCCCTTGCCACCCCAAACAGACCAGCCGGCCTCTCCTCCCCAACTCTGCTCCTGAGGTCTTACAAACCAGGCAAAAATCAAGAAGCATAAATGAAAACAATCATAGAAAGGCACCATAAATCTTGATGAAACAACCCAAACAGAAACAAAATCCAAAAACACATAAAACTCAATGTGGGCAGGGTTGTGGAGAAATGCTCATTTGTTGCTAAATTGTTCAACCTTTCTGAGGGGCAGCAACTGTAGGAACAAAGAACAGGAACAGGAACTGAAAAATAACACTTCGCTGGCATAAATTCATTTTGGTGCTAAGCAAATAGCCACTGGCTTTTTTTTTTTTTTTTAAAGCAAACATGTCCATAATAACTCCCTTTAGAATGGTGGAAGGGGTGGAAAAACCCAAAGACTACAAATATGGAACGACTTGTGACACTAACATGTTAGGATACCATTTAACTATTTGAAAAGACCTATGTGGATCACGCACAAAGACACACGTAAACTAACTTTCCTGGCATCTTTAAGTGCCCAGTATTTACCCAAGACTTTGACGTACATTCTCTTTTACTTCCTAAAACAAGCCTAAGAAGTTATTTTGATGTTTGTTTTTCTAAACCTTCATTTTGTACAGGAGGAAACAGAGTCAGACAAAAGCAACGATTTGCTCGAAGCCACGCAGCTCCTCAACGTCAGTTTGGGATTCTGACCCCAAATCTCGGAGGTTGGCATCATCTGGACACTGATAAGTGTGGGCAGGCCTTATCCTGGCAGTGGCAACAATAAATAAGAGAATCCTCACCCTGTGTGTGCCTGGCACGTTGCCAAGTGCCTTCTACACGTTATCCCATGTAAGCCTCACAACTTGAAAGGCCCCCATTTTACAGATGGGGAAGGTTGCGGCCCAGAGAAGTTAGGCGGCTTGCTGAGATCATGGGCCAGGGAAGGAATCTGGCACCCTCACCCGGGTCCCTGAGGCCTCACGGGGAATGCGCGCGCTTAACCACTGGGCGGCATTGCCTGCCCCGCGCGGGGAGTCTGGGGCCAGCCTGGAAGAACCCCGGGGAGCGCCTCCGGCTCCGTCCCGTGCTCGGCGGGCTCCGGGGCTTCCTGCCAGTCTTCACAGTGTTACAGTCACCGCCCTGGACGGCCTGTCTGCCCTCCCCGCCGCCGGCGAAGGAGGGGCCGCTCGGTCCCGCATTCGGGACCCCCTCCCCGTACGGATCGCGGACCCGGCCCCAGGGGCCGGGGGCGGGCTGGGGGCCGGGGAGGTGGCCCGGGGGGGGGGAGGGCGGGGAGGGAGGGAGGGACAAGGTGGGCGGGGGCGCCAGCTCATTTCCCGGCCGGAGCAACCCGGAAGGCTGGAGGATGGAGGGGAAGTGACTGGGCGTGGGGCCCTCGCGGCCCGAAATAACGGGGGACACCGACCTCGGGGCAGAGTCAGGGAGGGGCGGCCGGGGCAGGGGGGACGGGGGGCAGGAGGAACGGGGGGCCGGGGCCGCCCCGAGGGCTCCTGGGGCAGGGAGCCCTGCATTTCCCTCACCCGGAGGAGAACACCATCCGCTGGTCCCCTCACCTCCAGGCGACCCCACACACCTGGAGAGGCCCCCTCCCCGCGCCCCCACACCTGCGGTCGCCCCGTAACCCTCCCCACCCGCGTGCAACTCCCCGTCCCGTCTCCTCCGAGCGCCCTCTCCCCTCCCGACGGCCCCCAGCCCGCTCACCTCGGGGCGCCCCGGCCGCGGACTCTGGGCAGTCGACGCGCCGAACCGGCTCTGGGCCCCGTGCCGCGCCGCAGCCACTTCCTCGTGGGCGGGGGGCGGGGCCTCCCGGCCTCAGCCCCGCGGGGACGGGGGCGGCGACCAGGGTGGCGGCCGAGAGATCCCAGGCCCCGCCCACCCATCCGGGGTGGGGGCCGCACCGAGCCGGGGCGCCCTGAAATCGTCCGCGACCGCCCCTCACTACTTTATGCGTGGGGAAACTGAGGCTCGGAGAGAGGCGCACAGCCCGAGCAGCAGCAGGGCGGGAAGCCGGGAGCTGGGCGGGGAGCGCACGTCCCCACCGCCGCGAGAGCGTCCTCTCCATCCTTCCTCTGTGAGCCGATGCCCACAGGGCGCAAAAAGTGCAAGCCCGGAAGCGGGTGTAGTCGGAAGCGAGGCCCTCCCCGCGCTCTCGGCAAAATGCGCCCCCGGGCGGGGGTGCGGGTCGGCCTCTCGCAGAGACCGTGGCTGGCCCCGCTGGGTCCCTCAGCGGAGTTCTTGCCCTTGGAGTCCGCTGCAGCCCTCCTCTCGCCCCTAAGTTACCTGGTGGCCTCGCAGCCACCTGAATTTGGGTTTGGGGCCAAGGGGTCCCCAGGGGTTTTTCCATCCCTAGCCTCTGCCTCATCGGTGCAGATGTGGCCCGGTGGCTGCGCAGATGCGGGAGACCCCGGTGAAAACCTTGTTGCGCCCTCGCAGTCGGTCAGGCCCCTCCCTCGGGGCCCTCTCTCCCAGTGCCAGGCAGGCGGCGGGCGGCAGATGGGGTGCGGGGTCTTCCGGGTCCCCGGAGGTCTGGGGGCTTTAACGCATGCCGTTCTTTCCGCCTAGAACGTTTTTCTCGCCCTGTCCCCCCCTGGCCAACTCCGGTTTGTCCTGCAGGACGTGTCTCTTAGGCCACTGTGTCCACAGCCCGCTCCCCATCAGGGGTGTCCGCTCTCCACTGGACTCCCAGCTCCTGTACACCGAACTCTGCCCTCTGCCGGGCCGTTGGGAGGACTCCATGGATCCAAACACGGAGCACTTCCTGCCGTGAGCGCGTGGGGCTCAGCAAACTCCAGAGGTTTGTAGGACCCGCAGCCCCCGGCTCCGAGGAGACACGGAGGGGCTGTTACCAGCCCTCCCGTCTGGCTGTGGCCAACCCCAGAGATGGCTTCGGTCTGCACAGATAAAAAGTTTCAGATGGTCTGTAGCGGCACCCCCTTCTTGTGGGGACAAGAGCAGCTTAAGAGCACCGAGGCAACATCTGTTCCATCCCTGGCTTCTAGATGCCCAGGGAACGACCCCAGGTGGGGCTGACCCCCATCTCCGTCACCCGCCTGAGTGCTCTAACCCGGTCGGGCTCCGGCTGTCCCCTGTCCTGAGCTCATGACCTAAGACTGGCGGGGGCAAAGCAAGGCCCGCAGCTTTGGAGTATGGAGGAGGGAAAGGAAGGCCCTTCCGGGTGAGCCGCGTGAGCCTGAACCTGAAAGTGGAGCAGCCGCAAGGGAAGATGACGACACAGGTAGAGCTCAGGTGGAGAAAATCCCAGAGAGATGGTCAGCCTCTGACTGGTCAGCTTGAGCCCAACCTGCTTCCAGAGGTTTCGGACAGGTGAGCCAAGGAATCAATTTTACTATTTAAGCTGGTTTCCATCGAGACTTTGTTACCGGTTGCTGGAAGCATCCTGACAAATGTGAACACCTGAGGGGCGCCTGGGTGGCGCAGTCGGTTAAGCGTCCGACTTCAGCCAGGTCACGATCTCGCGGTCCGTGAGTTCGAGCCCCGCGTCGGGCTCTGGGCTGATGGCTCGGAGCCTGGAGCCTGTTTCCGATTCTGTGTCTCCCTCTCTCTCTGCCCCTCCCCCGTTCATGCTCTGTCTCTCTCTGTCCCCCCCAAAAAAAAAAAAAAAAAAAAAAATGAACACCTGAGGACTCTCTCCTCCTGTGTAAACTGAGCTTGTCCACTTAGTGGGAGCAGAAACCGGGGCGCCTGGGTGGCACAGTCGTTTTAAACGTCCAGCTCGGGGATTTGTTCAGGGTGTGATCTCACGGCTCAGGAGTTCGGGCTCTGCGCTGACGGTGAGGAGCCTGCTTGGGTTCTCTCCCTCTCTGCCCCTCCCGCTGTCTCAAAATTGCAGGAGTTAATGATTGCAACAAGTTAACTTGTTGTTAACGCCAACAAGTGGCGTTAGAAAATGGAGTTTCAGGTAAATGCTGCTTCTTGCTGTGCCTCAGTCTCTGCATCTGTGAAGAGGCTGACATCGTGATAAGTGCTGCAACCCCCTCACAGGCCTGCAGCCACTGTGGGAAGACCCGACCACACCACACACTGGGAAGCCATGGGAGGGGTTATGTGAAACCGCTCCCTTCTGGCATCAAAGTTGTTCAAGCCTTAAGTGAGGTTCTCCTGAGCGAGGGGGACCTGGGGCGGAAGGCTTCACTCGGAGTTCTAGGAACACCTCACAGAGCTTGTTTCTTGCTGGAAACTGCGTGCCCCGTCCCCCGGGACCCTGGGGTGAAGACGCTGCACTCCTTCTCAGGTTTCCAAGAAATGCAGCTTGGAGGAAGGCAGTCATCCCCAGGTCATCGAGGTTCTTTCCGGCTTTCTGTTCCACCTCCTTGCTGCCTCCTGGTCACAAGAGGGCAGCCAAGCTCCAGGTGTCTGGACTCCGGAAGTGGTGGGCTGGCCCAGGCAGCGGGGAGACCAGGGAGGAAGACCTGTCCCAGAAGCACCCAGTCTGAGCTCCTAATCTTAGCATGTGCCCACCCCCAACTGGGGACCACGGGTCTCTGTCCCTGAGATCAAAGGACTGCCACCCGATCCCCATGAGGAGGAAACGGAGAAACCCTTGTGTCTTCTTTCTCAGCCTAGGAGGACAGATGTCCACCACGCAGAGGCCCAGAACACGCTTAGCATTCCACGTGCCTGGACCCCGATGGGGGCAGCACCTGTTGAACACCCCCTGCCAAGTCACGTGGTTTTGTATCAGTTCAGCTGGAAACTCCAACAAAACCCCACAAGGTACAAGTTGGAAAGGTCCCCTCCCGTCACTTTCAGTGACCTGACCCCGCCCCTGAGCTTGGTCACTAGGCATCTGCACTCCCGGCCCAAGCCCAGCAGAGGGCGTGCTTAGCGGTTACCACCAGGGCTCTGGCCAGCTTGCCGGTGTTCCAATGTGGGCCGTCACAACCCTCTCTGGCCTGGCTTTGTCACCTTTCAATGTTCCACAGGGGCACCTGGGTGGCTCAGTGGGTTAAGCGTCCAACTCTCGATTTTGGCTCAGGTCACGATCCCACGGCTGTGACACTGAGCCCCACGTTGGACTCCATGCTTTGAGCAGAGATTCTTGGGATTCTCTCTGCTCCTCCCCCCACTCACACTCTCTCGAAATAAACAAGGAAACATTAAAAATAAATAAATACAATGTGGCTCTACCAGTTCCAACCCTACAGGGTTGCTATGAGTAGTTAATGCCTATTGACTGCTTGTGCTGGTGCCTGGTCCAGGATTCTCACCATAGTGCAGCAAAGGTGTGGCTACAGCACCCTTCCTGGGACCCTGAGGGGACGGACATTACGGTGGTGCCTTTCAAACTTTTTTTTTAGTTTATTTTTTGAGAGAGGGAGAGAACATGTGCAAGTGGGGGAAGGACAGAGAGAGGGGGAGAGAGACAATCCCTAGCAGGTTCCACACAGTCAGCACAGAGCCCGACGTGGGGCTCAAACACACGAACCGTGAGATCATGCCCTGAACCCGAAATCAAGAGTCGGAAACTTAACCGACTGAGCCACCCAGGTGCCCTTCGAATTTTTTCTGATCACGACCCACAGTGATATATATACTGTGACCTAGTACACGTCCCCACGTATATCTGAAACCTAGGTATCGTGACACACGCAAAATATTTTCTCCGGGTTCAATTTTTCAAATGCCAGTCGTGACCTACTAAATTGATTTTTACAGCCATTGATGGGCTCTGACCCTCAATTTGAAACACTGCTCTAGACCATACTTCCTTCCTTTTTCTGAACTGACCTCGTCTATTAGTTTCCTGTCACTGCAGGGCGGCTGAAGACAACGCAAACATGTTCTCTTACGTTTCTGGAGGTCAGAGTCTCCCGTCTCAGCAGGCAGCGTGGTGTTCCTTCCAGAGGCTCCAGGGGAGACCTGGTTTCCTGGTCTTTGCCAGCTTCCAGAGGCTGCGGGCGTTCCTTGGCTCCGTGGCCCAGCGGCTCTCTAACCTGTGGCCGCATCTCTGACTCACCTGCCTGCCTCCCTCTCATAAGGATCCCTGGGATACTGGGCCCAGCTGGATAATCCAGGATCCTCTTCCTGACTTGAGCTCTTAATTATATCTGCAAAGTTCACAAGTTCCAGGGATTAGGACATGGACATCTTGGTGGGGGGGGGGGGGGCATTATTCCACCTACTGCACCCGGTTTCTAATTATACATGCATAAACAAGCAACCTAACCTCATAATTTATATACTGATCTACACGGGACTTGAGTCCACGTGGGGTCGCTCGTGCCTCAGCCACACTGCAGGCACCTGGGGAAACCCTGGCCCTTCACACCATTGCCTCCAGAGTGGGGCACACATGGCTGCGGGGCCAAACTGAAGAGTCATGCCTAAGCAATTAACCTGGGTTCTGAGGCAGACTTCGGTTTTTCTCAGAATACTCTGCAAGTAACTTAAATTTTTCTTCAGGTAGCAAGAGCCTTCATATGTGGTTCCCATTCTACCCCACTGTTAATAAGGGTCTGTGGGGCTATTATGGCATCAGTGCAAAGCCTAAAAGCAAACCTCAGCTTTACTAACAGGAATTACCAATTCCTGTTTTTACTGCCATTTTACAGGTGAGGAGACTGAGGCTCAGAGAGGTTAACTGTATTGCTCAGGGTCACACAACTTGGCAGAACTATAACCTGCCATCAGAGCCCAAAGGCTTGAATCAAAGGGCTTTGGCAGTCACCCAGAGGCTCTCCAGATGGGTAATAATTGTGGCCCCAGGCATGGCCTGAGTCTCGGAGCTAGTGAGAGGAAGAGGGGTGCATAGTATATAGCCCCCAGCACTGCAGGGCTGTGGGTTTCTGGCTGTCCTCACTGGGATGGGCCTTCCTCCCCGGGGGAGACATGGCCCAAGTTATAAAAAAACAAACAAAAAAAACCCCACTCTGGCTAAATTACTGGAGGCAAAGTTAGAAATGTTTCTCCGTTGCTGTTGTTTCTCTCGTGGAATACGCTATTTCTCTAAAAACCTCTGGGCCTGTTGGCCAAACCATGTGATTTAATTAAACTAAAAGACTTTTTAGCTAATTCCTGTTTAGGGGCTACTTCTGTCTCTCCTCTGGGACAACAGCCTGTGCACTGGTGCAAACACATTTATACAAGCGGTTCCTGCCACCAGCGGTCCAGAGAGGAGGCCACAGCAAATACCTCCGCCGCAGAGATCCCCTCCTAGAGGGGAGTATCGTTCCCAGGAGTCGCCGAAGGGCAAAATTACTCAAGAGGGTATCATGATGTCCTCTGAGAAGCATGGTTACCAGTGTCCTAAAACTAGAGCTGTCTTCAAGTCACTGGGAGGCAAGAGGGAAGGCTTGGGAGGCAAGGTGACCAAAGTAACGCCATTTTGGTTTTAGGTTGACCCTTAGCCTAAAAGTCAGCAGATCATAGTCAAAATATCTGACTCATGGAAGACTGCAAGACTCCACTCCTGGCAGTAAAAGCCATAAAGCTAAACATTCTTTTTTTTTTTTTTTTTTTTAATTTATTTGAGAGAGAGTATGTGCATGTGCGGGGAAGAGGAAAAAGAATTCCAAGCAGGCTCCTTACTGTCCGTGCAGAGTTTAATGCGGGGATCAATCTCACAAACCATGAGATCATGACTGGAGCTGGACACTTAACTGACTGAACCACCCAGGAGGCCTTTTTATTTTGAGAGAGAGGGAGCTTGTGTGTGCGCACGCATGCATGGCAGAGAGAGGGAGAGAGAATCCCAAGTAGGCTCCACGCTGTCAGCGCAGAGCCTGACATGGGGCTCGATCTCACAAACTGTGAGATCATGACCTGAGCCGAAATCAGGTGTTGGACGCTTAACTGATTGGGCCTCCCTGGACATTGCTAAAAACTGCTCCCTGTGGGTAATTCTGCAACCCTAAGACAATGGAAAAACTACCCAATGTAAAGGATAACCCCAAGGTTAAAGAGCATCAGCCCTTTTCTGTACAATTAGCTAATTTTTAAAACCTTATAAAACCTTTTGTTAGGGGCACCTGGGTGACTCAGTCAGTTGAGCATCTGACTCTTGACTTCCACTTGGGTCATGATCCCCTAGTGTCATTGGGTCAAGCCCTGCGTCGGGCTCTGCACTGAGTGTGAGCCTGCTTAAGGTTCTCCCTCCTTCCCTCCTCCTCCCTCTCTCTCTCTGCCTGGCTTGTGCTCTAATAGAATTAAAATAAAGCAACTTAGAATTTAAGATTTTACCCTAAGGGGCGCCTGGGTGGCTCAGGGGCATCCGACTTTGGCTCAGGTCATAATCTCACGGTTTGTGAGTTCAAGCCCTGCGTCAGGCTCTGTGCTGACAGCTCGGAGCCTGGAGCCTGCTTCAGATTCTGTGCCTCCCTCTCTCTCTGCCCCAACCCACTCACATTCTCTGTCTCTCTCAAAAATAAATAAACATTAAAAAAAATTAAAAAAAAAAAAAACCTGGTTATAAAGATTTTACCCTAAAAATTAAATAGTTTAATGAAGAATTTGTCCATAGTTTTCTACTAAAAGTAGTTATAACGAAACAAAACCAAAAACACATTCAGTATTTTTATTTAACTGTTTAGCAATTTACATATCTCCCCACCCTTTCCTTTAAGTTAGTGTGACAATTTTCCATAATAAACTACTTCAAGAGAAGCTTTGGTCAAGAATGGAATGAAATAGCAAAAACAAAAAACAAAAAACCCAAATCATTGCTGCTTTTTTTAAAAAAACCAACACTTTCACCAATTATATTCAAACAAAAACACACAAACAATATTTGCGCGGTACGTGTCTTCAGTGTTTCCTTGCGGCTGGCTCTCCTCACCACCATGCAAACGGCGGGGCCGTGTCAGCACACTTTGTCACTTTTGTCAGTTTGTCATGCTGGATCTGGGAGGCTCACTCAGCTTCACATTATCCGGAGGCCCTGGATAGAAGACTCCAAGGTCTTGAAAATGGCAGGAAGAACACCAAAGGTTACTGACGACTGTCCGTCCTGGAGTCTTCCCCCTGACCAGCCTCTCCTCCCTGACCTACCTGCAACACCCCCCCTGCCCTGTGCCCCCCAAATCTGGCCCCGCCCACCCGTGAGACATGCTCTCCCAGCACTGGGCCCTGCAGAGACTCTCCAGTACTGGGCCCCCCACCGGCCCTTTCCAGCCATGTGCTCCCCTGTTCCCATGGCTCCAAGCCACAGGATCTGGAAGTGCTCCCACCTGCATGTTTCCTCCCTGTGCCATTGGCCCATAGTGATGAGGGCCAATATGTGCATGTTCTTTGCCTCCTACGACATAGGCCACGTAGCGGCCAGCCAGGTGCACAACACACAGCAGGTGCTCAAAGGCAGACGGACCAAGGGGAAACTACCGTGGGACCTCCTAGCTTAGAGGGGTCAAAGAATAAAGTGTAGAGTGTAACTGCCCAGGGAGCTAATTTCACAGCCATGATGCCCAGGATGGAAAGTGCCGGAAGACAAAAAGGTGGGAGGGTGGGGAGAGACTTTAAGACACTTTGTTTCTCCCAAATATTCTGGAGGCTATTCCATATTATGTATTTCACCCAAGGAGCGGGGGCGGGGGGACACCGAACACGGTGGAAATGCACAGGCAGTAGCAAAATTCTGTGAACCTTAACCTGTTTTGGAGGTTAACCACTGAGATTAAATTTACAGGGCTGCACACAGGGGCCAGCCTCTCCTACTCCTGCTCCTCCCCCCCGGTTCCTCATCTCGTCCACCATCTGCCCAATCGCCAAGGCAGAGTGTGAGGGTCCCCCTGCTTGTTCCTCAGTGTCACGATGCCCTTCCATTTGGCCTCTGAAATCTCCCTCCAATGCAGAAGTTCTGGGTCACAGCCCCTGCCACAGCTGGAGATCACCTCCTCACTGGATCACGGGACTCCCCAGCCTCTGCCCAGGCTGCCCACGCCTTACTCTCTGGTGCTTTGCTGTCCAGCTCTGGACCAGCTCCTGGGCGTCTGCAGACAAAGCCCAGCTCCCTCTCTCTGACCACGCCACAGGCCCTTCTAGTTCCATCTGGTGCTTCTGAAGACCCACATCACTGCAAACCACTGGTGGTGCCTCCAACCAGAACGTGCTCTGAGCTCGGCTGGTCTGCACCTGCGGCTCCTACTTGCCCCGCGCCCCCGCGTGCCCTGAAATCCCACTGCACCTGGAGACACAGCTCAGCCCATCCCTTCCCTGCAGCGCTGGCAGTTTATGTGCCCCCGAATTCCTTGGTGTAGAAACACGGGCACTGGCTGCTCTTCTGCAGATCCACCTAACCCCCACCCCCTCTGCCACACGAACCCCTCTCACCTCGGTGTCCTCAGTGCCTAGTACGAGGCCTGGCACCCGGCAGACACTTAGCAAACGTTTACTAGATTAATGGGTGTAAACCACAAAAATGTATCTATAAAGACACTGGTGCCCAACACAGGGCCAGCTACAAAAACAGCACTGAATTTTTTCCTCCACGGATAAATGGACATCTAGAAGGATGTACCCCAAGTCACTGAGAAAGTCTGGTTTTCTTCCAATGGCTTTCAAGTCTTGAGGGTTTTTTTTTGTTTTTTTAAAGTAACCTCTACACCCGATGTAGGGGTCGAACTCACAACCCCAAGACCAAGAGTCACACGCTCCACTGACTGGGCCAGCCAGGTGCCCTGACTTTGGTTTTAAAGACGACTACAGTCTCCTGTTCTACATTTCTGATGTGCACTGGATTTGACATTTTGTTCCAAGAAATGAGAAACATTCTGGTCACAGGAAGAATTTCACACAAACAAGATTTCTTTTGAAAAGCAGAAAATACCTTGAAATCCCAAATTGTCATGGCTCCATCGATGCCAGTAGTGCAAAATTTGCGACAATCTTGTTTGTCCACTTCATAAATAGACACTTGACTGAAAAGAAGGAAAAACAAGAGAGACTTTAAGATATGTGGTGGGAGTGAGTCCCAACCTTCCTAACAGTGTAAGGGCATTTTAAGGAAATGGAATTCCCAACTGCAAAATATTAAGTTGTCCATCAAGATTAGGCTGCGGCAATCTGCCTCAGAAAACATTCAAGTGCACCTCGTTACCAGACATCCAGAAAAGTCAAGACTGAAAAGAGAGAAAAGGTAAGAAGCTGTATTAATTACAGTGACGCAGAGAAGCGGGACGAGCCAGGCACACAGCATGCAAACTGCCAGGGAACAGAGTGTGGGCAAGACCACAGCAATGACGGAGATGGAAACAATTAAAAACAAAACAAAACAAAAACAAACTAGAGGCAGGATAAAGCATGACTGAAATCCAACTGGCTCCAAACAGAAACTCCCAAATCACCCTCCAAGACAACCAGGGCCTGTAAGCCAAGAGCTCTCCCTGCTCTCCCTGCATTTGAAACTAATCACTGCAAACATGAACAACACTCAGACACGCCGCAGGATTCCAAGCAAGCAAAGTAGAGGAAGAGATTAATGCAGCAACTTGTCTTGGCCTAATTATCTGAAAAACTTTCAAGAAAATCAATTCCACAGCTCAGACAATATTTTTCTTTTTTCTTTGAAACGTCTAGAACATTCTGTCTGGGGAAGGAGATGGCAAAACGGTGCACACGGCCTGTTTCTGTACAGCCTGTAAGCTAAGAATAGCTTACGATTTAAATGGTGACAAAAAAATGAAGACTATTACTTCATGATGTGAAAATTATGCAGAAATTCAAACTTCTGTGTCCATAAAAGTTGTACTGAAACACATCCACGCTCATTTAGATACATACTGCCAATGGCTGCCTGTGTGCCACAACAGATGTGCATAGCTGACAGAGCCTCTATACCTTCTCAGAACCTAAAATATCTACCCTCTGGTCCCTTACAGAAAAAGTCTGCCGATCCTTTGCTTAAGGGCAAAGAGGATTTAATATCTGCAAATAAAAGGAACCTTGCCAATCTCCAGGGGTCTTTTTACTTGAAAGTCTCAAAAGATGCAATGAGTTGTTTCCTTCCTGATACATAGTCTGCAGAGAAGCTTCAGAGAAATTCACAAGACATAGTTTTGAAACTCATTCAAGACAAAGAATCTGAAGTGTGGAGAAAAGTTCTGTTAGGCCTCCAAGTTATTAATTTTTTTTTTACTTTTTTTTCTTAATGTTTATTCATTTTTGAGAGACAGTGCAAGTGGGGTTGGGGCGGAGAGAGAGGGAGACACAGAATCCGAAGCAGGTTCCAGGCGCTGAGCTGTCAGCACAGCTCACGAACCGTGAGATCATGACCTGAGCCGGTCGAACACTTAACCAACTGAGCCACCCAGGCGCCCCTCAAGTTATTATTTTTCAAGAGAGTGCAGATATTTTCAGCCTATTTTAAGTCCAGCAGCCCTTTCCACTGAACATGATCACAAGCACAAGGTGCATTTAATAATTCTCTCAAAGAGAAAGTCTAGACCTTTCCGTTCTTCTTCCCACCATCATCACCACAATGAAAATCTCTCAAAACAAAAGGTCTAATCAAAAAGAGAAAGTTCTGTGGTACCTAACTCTGACCACAGTCATTTAAAATATCAAGGGCAAACTACACTTCTCCTCTAGAGTTAAAAGAAAACAAAACAAAAAATCAAACCTTTTGGATAAAACACAGTTCACATACGCCTGATGAAAACTTAAGTCAAGAAACTCCTTGGTTTTACCATATGGTATCAAATAATTCTGTTTCTTTCATTAAACGATCTTCTTACTGGTGTGCGTGACTAAAAACCCACGGCCGAAATGACAGGTATAACCAGTGTTCCTGTCCTGTGCTCACTGAGAGGAGCAGGACGTTCAGGAAGGTCTCCTCTCGTTCTCAGCCACGGTCTAAGAATGCCAGCCCTGGGAGGAGGCAGCTCACACAGCGGTGGCGGCAACAGGACCAGTGCAGCTCGAGGTGGGGGAGGCTGTCTCGTGCCATCTGCACTTCAAAGGACAGAACGACTCTGTCACAAGCTGAAAATAAGAGTCTGCAGTCGGGAGGCTAGAGACTTGTCCCTGCTCTTGTTCCCAAAGCAATGTCTGGGCACACAGCACACACGACTGGCACAGGGATCCAGCCAGGAAATGAGGAGGCAGAAAGGCATCTTGGTCACCTAAACGCTTCTCTACAGGTGGCTGGGGCCCTGGCTGCAGGTGGCTGAGTGGCACCTACGTGATGCTATTCTGGTGCAGCGTCTCCAAAGCCGTGTTGCGGTCCTCAGTCGTGGCCCTCTTGTCCATGTTGCGGAAGCGCTCCATGGCGGACATGTTGCGCTGGATGCTCTGTTTTGGAATGTCTAGTTTGGAGACGAAGGTCAAGCAGCCACGGTCATCGTAGTTAAAGAGCATCGGGCAGCAGTCATGGCCCTGAAACAAGACATCGGTCAGGCCTACCTACCAGCCCCTCAGCAGAACAGTCACCACCGCACTTAAACACACACAAACACACACACCACACACCATACCACCCAGTCTCACAGGCCAGCTGTCCTAAAAGGCTGTGCTGGCCTGTGAGAGCACAGCAAGTCACAGAGCACGCGCTGTTCCCGTCCGGGAGAATTAAATACAGTGTACTGTGAGGGGAAATAAAGAGAAATACTCACGGCAGCTACAACACTGTTCTCCGAAACAAATGACACACTCAGCAGGGGCAGGAACTCCGTTTTCAGAGTTGAGACCCTGAATACAAGAATAATTGTTAAATTGAGATGGAACAGACCACACAGCTTCTTTATAGACACAGAAGATGACTAAGGACCCATTTTCACAGGCGCTTGGACAGTATAAACAAGCTCTTATGCTTAAAAGGAGCCCCATGACCTACACTTTCAGGAATCAAGAATCTCAAGACCGACACAGCCCTGGGGTAACCTGCAGAAACAGAGGTCTTTGGCCTCTCTGGCCTGGGCCCCACCTGCTTCTGGGGCCTCCCCACTCATGACAGACTGGTCTACGACACGGTCCCCAGTGACCCTTATTCTTTCCCGTCTTTTGCTTTTGCTCCCACACCCTTTACCCACATGCTTATCCGAAGTCCACATGGTTTCTGAAGCTCAGCTCTAATTAGATCACCTCCATGAAGCTTTCCTGGACCTCTTCACCCTAAAGTGGCTTCTCCTTTCTGGCCACCCAACGCTCTTCCTGTCACTGTCACTCATGACTGAACGCCTTGTGCTGCCATCCTCTCCTCGCCCATGCTCACCCTGGGCTCCCAGAGAGTGGGCACAAACATCTGAAGAGTCTATTCTCTTTTTTCTGCCAGGCACTGGGGGAGGAGCTGGAGCCACCGATGAATACGACACTGCCTTAGCCAGCCAGGATCTCACACACAACTGGGCTGGGGCACATGTGTGTACACGTAGAGATAGTAGTTATCTGCTCCAGCACCTGGCCAACAGGTCACGTAGAGATGGCAGGCACACACGTTGGTTGATGAATTAGGATCTCAGAGCTTCATGTAAAAGAGGATGCATTTAGAAAACTATGTCTAAGGAGACCCCCTCCCCCCTGCCAATACCACTGGCATCGGATTAAAGTCCTAATACCTCATCTTAAGGCCTTACTGGGGCACCTTACTATATAAAACACTGGCTGTTACTACATAAAACATTTATGTTCGAGAAGGGGAAGGGTGGAGAATGTCATCTGACTTGCAGGACTGGAAAAGCCAAATCATAAATCAATAGAAGGGCAGACAGGGGCTTGTAATAAGCACGTGCTAAAAGCTTATTACACATTACAACAAACTGTACACAAATCAAATAACTATGACATCAAAACATTACTGAACAATAAAAAGCAAATTACTGTACAAAATGTATAGCATAACCCCATTTGTGTTAAAAATGAAAAGATACATTAAGTGCCTAAATGTGTATAGAAACCTGGGAGACCACAACATTTAAGGTGGTGTTTTCAAAATAAGTAAGAGGCGCTTGGGTGGCTCAGTCAGTTAAGCATCCAACTTTTGATTTTGGCTCAGGTCATGATTTCATCGTTTGTGAATTCAAGCCCTGAATTGGGCTCTGCATTGACAACCACAGTGCCTGCTTGGGATTCTTTCTCTCTCTCACTCTCTGCCCCTCCCCCACTCTCTCTCTTAAAATAAAACAACTCCCCCCTCTGCCAAAACCCACAATTCAATCCACTTAGGAAAAAAATATTCTCTCTGAAGTGTCACTTTGTTGTCACCATGCAGCAGAGGGAGGAAGAGTCACCTGATGTGAGCAGTTCTCAGCACACAGCAATAAGTTAGGAAATCTTTAAAGGTGGGTAACCTTTAGCTGCCAATAAAAAAGGATTCACCAGGAAAGACAAAGATTCATAAGGGGAAGGAATTCCAATCATCTCTGTCCCTCCAACACGATGAGCAGATAGAAATTCCGACGTCTGACAAGGTGCCTGGTGCCCTCCCCAAGGCTGGGCAGGTGTCTCACTCACAAATGAGTCACTGTAATTCGAGTTCTTCCAGCATAGTCCAGACGAACTGGCATCGGGGTTTTAAGTATTACTGGATGGAGTCCCAAATGAATGGAGTCACTGTTCCTTGACTACAGAGTAAGAACTTATCTCCTACTTAAGGCTGGGGGATGACATTTACCTGTCGTAAAGAATCCACAGTAACAGACTAAACTAACCACGTGAAGGAACTTTTAGCAGCAGCAGCAGCAGCAGAAGCAGCAGGCAAGGAGAGTCCTTCAGAGGAATTACCAACACTACCTCCATTAAGAACTGTTCCTGCAAGTGAGACCTAACTCTTTCAAATTTCCCCAAAAGGACAATCTAAACGTGTGTCTGGGACTTAAAAGGCGGCCCTGCGGTTCTGGGTCAGAGTTTTATGCTCACATCCTGAACTGGCACCCAGGGAAGAACAGCCTTGGCCAAGCTGCAGAGAGATCCCAACCCCACTCCCTAACTCCAAACAAAAGGCAAATACTCACTGTACGCTTTTTGAGGCATCGGCAACAGATACGGTGCTGTCATGGCTGACCCAGGCCAGGCGGCTCCCACTGGCAGAGAAGCTGACCCCATGCACCCAGCCACCAGTGCCACTGCCACCAAACTCTGACATCAGCTGACCAAAAGGCATCTTGCTGCCCCATGGCGTACTGGCCGGCTTTTCATCCACTTCTTTAATGTAGGCAGAAAACACTCTGTAGTTTAAGGGGCAGGAAAGAAGGACAAAGCAGGTGAAAATATGTGTATAAAGAAACAGGCCACAGGCAGCTGCCGTAAGGGGTCTTAGGATGCAAAGAGATTAATCCTTGAAGAGCAAAACATGACACAGTCACACACACAAATTTCTTAAGACAAGAATGGTCGCAGGCGTAGGGGTGCAGTTCTAGAAGTAATGAACACAAAGGCCCTTCCCTCCCAGGAGTGGGGAATTCTGGAGGAGGGTCCTGCTGTCACGCCGCCCCCTCGCACATGGCAGACCCCACTGAGAACAGCATTCCTTCCTGTCTCAACACAGTAGGCCAGGAAGCCCACACAGCCCAACGGCAGGAGAGGAAACTATTTGCTACACTGCAATAAAGCAGTGGTATGAACCCATTTAAAGAAAGGGACACCCAAGGAGGAAGCCAAGGGAGACCAGTGAGAGAGCGGACAGGCTCCCCCTCGTGCTATCAGGAGGGCGGGCTTCACGCGGCCCTGGGCTCCCTGTCGCGTCTCTGTGGCAGGTATGGTCTGGGTTGAAGAAGGGTGCTTTCCAGCCTGCTGTCAGCAGCCTCTCTCTCGAATTCCACGAAGTTGTGTGTGAGGAGGGATAAAGAGAGGCGGGGAACCCCCCCACCCGCCCCCGATGCTATTTCTACTTCATAGAGCCTCTCTTCAAGGACTTCTGGACCTAGAGACCTTCTAAAATGATCTGGGATATTTCCTCCCAAATGACAATGACAGCAGTAGCTCTGGAAGAGGCAGAGCACTAGGGAGGCAAAAGGCACAGTGAGATTACAGGACATGACCTCAGAATCACTGGGCTTTATTTTTTTTTATTGAGTAGAGCTGACACACAATTTTACTGTAGTTTCAGGCGTATATCACAGTGATTCAGCTTCGCTACGCTTTATGCCCCGTTCACTGCTGGTGCAGCTGGCATCTGTCACCATACACCGCTCTTGCGGCATCAGTGACTATATTCCCAGTCATTCCCGTGACTCACTTTGTAACTGGAAGCCTGTACCTCCCTCTCCCCGTCACCCATTGAGCCCATCCCCCCACCCCCCTTCCCTCTGGCAGCCATCAGTTCGTTCTCCATTTTTATGGGACTGAGAATGAGAATCATGAGAATCACTGGGCTGTAAGTCAGCATCGCAATGGCCACTGCTCTAGCCACCGGAGACCAAGACATAGCTGGTGGTTCTCAGACGCCAACTCGAGAGTGCGACCTGAACAGACTCTTACCCACAGGACTACAAGTCCAAGCAAAGTTTATTTCCGGAAAGTAATAGTAACAAAAGAATTGGTAACCTATTTTCACAGTCAGATTTTTTAGACACAGCTTGATAACCCAGGTGGTATGGATCATTCAGCTTCATCTTCTACGGGAGCTAGAATGACTGGATAACATATCACAGACAACAAAACTTCTGAATTCTCCTTAAGAATGTCTATGCATCTTTGCTGTTACACTGATTCTTAAGTAGAAACAATTTTTTTTTTTTAAGAACCAATCTTTTTCCAGAGTGCCTTGACACCCCTGTACCCCCCATTCCACAGCCAAATTCCCACACGTATCTTTAAAAACCAACCAACCAACCAACCAACCAGTCAACATGAAGTAACATTTATTTGCTTTTCTTCTAAGGGAAGAAAGCCTTCTTGATAAAGAATAACTTTAAAAAGAAATTACACCGTTTGACCTTAAAGCTCTTAGCAAAGTGGCTGTGTTTCTTCTAGCCTCCCACGAACAACAAATAAAAAAGCTTTAACTGAAAAGGAACAGTGCAGTAATAGCTCAGCAGTGCACTGTTCAGCTATGTTTTGTTCGTTTTCGCCTCACTCTGGAATCTGCCAAGTCCCTGCCTGGGTTATCAAACAAGAAACAATACTGTGGTCCGAGGGCCACTAGATCACTGCTCCAAACACAGATGCTCTGCCTAAGGTGAACTTCCGGGCCCCACTCTTACATCTCCCCACTCCCGCGCCTCCAAGTCCACTTCCCTCTACCTCGGCCATCTCTGGTGCTTGCTTTCCTAGATCACAAGCTCCACTCATCTCCGAATCCCTTGTAGTGCCTAGCACAGTACTTTACAAAGCAAAGAAACCTTAAGAATATGTGAAAGATGGGGACGCCTGGATGGCTCAGTTGGTTAAGTTTCTGACTTCAGCTCAGGTCATGATCTCATGGTTCGTAAGTTCAAGCCCTGCATCGGGCTCTGCAATGACAGTGCAAAACCTGCTTGGGATTCTCTCTCTCTCTCTGCTCCTACCCCACTTGGGCTCTCTCTCTCTCTCTCAAAAATAAATAAAAAAAATATGTGAAAGATGAACAATGAACAGATCAATTCTGCCTACCAATTCTCATTTGTTCCCACCTGCATTTGAAATCACACGATCCTGCTGCCAGCAAAACATTGTTAGGATGCCAATCCAAGCTGAGGACTGTGGAGCGAATCGGCTTTTTAATGTGCTTGCTGACCCACCTACAAAAGGAGAAAATCCATTTCAGTTTATCCACACATCAAGCAACAGCTCCCAAAGGACCTACAAGTGCGTGTCAGGCGAAACACAGGTGGCTACCAGGCCTTCTGCCAGAGACCAGAAAGGAGAGAGGGAGAAGAGCCGTAAATGGTCCTTTCGATTCTGTCTTTTACAACATTCTCATCACAGCAGCCCCTTCTGAGCCTTCCTGGCTATCATGGGATCCCCGTTAGTAATTATATTTATGGATTAACTCTGGATACGGCTCCGTGGAATTTCAGATCATATGTGACCTTAACCGTTCAGATAAAAATTGCAGTTTGAATTACTTACATTTTTATGTAAATATTTAGTGACTTGTTATTTCATTTCAGGTTAAATCTGGGTTGTAAAATAACTTCATTTCTTTTCTAAGCCTCTGAAGCTGCAAATTCTTTCTTTTTCACAGAGGAATCACAACCAAGAAAATCACAACCTCTCAGAAGTTCTAATTCTCTAGCTCCACTCCAGGGATATTTATGTCTGAGATTTATGTCTGAGATATATTTATAACTGAGATCAGTTATTATTCCAGCTTAGCTAATTCAACTTCTCCCCCTAAACTGGTGCTTAAAAACCAATCATGTTCTGCTGTTCAAGAGCTCAAAGACTGGGGATGCCTGTGTGGTTCAGTTGGTTAAGCATCCAACTCTTTAAAAATAAACATGAAAAAAAAAAAATTAAAAGCATCTGACTCTTGATTTCGCTTCAGGTCATGATCTCACAGTTTGTAAGATCCAGCCCTATGCTGGGCTCTGTGCTTTCAGAGCAGAGCCTGATTGAGCTGCTCTCTCTCTCCTCTTTCTGCCTCTTGCTCTCGTGTTCTCTTTCTCTCAAAGTAAATAAACTTAAAAAAAAAAAGGTAAGAGTTAAGAGACTGAATATCAAGCCAAACGCCCATCTTTGAATGCCAAATTATGTTTCCATAGAATCTGTCTTAGGAACTTATATAGAAAATTTCATTCTGAAAAACAGACATTTTGACTTGCTTATAATGAAGTTATTTTAAAGGCTTTTAGAGATTATTTTAAAATATTCACATCATTCCAATAAAATGTTGTTCTATAGCCAAGAAACGCCTCTGAACATATAGCTTGTTCAAATGACAATACCTTGCACTACAGTACAGCCCAATTTACCTATATTCGAAACTATTTTTCAATGAATAAAAATGTGAGCAATCTCTGAGACTGAAGGTTACCTAGGAAGGAAAATTTTTCTTATCTATTCATTACAGTGAGTCTTCTAAATGATTTTTGCCAGGCAACGTTTTGTTAGACTTATTTTTACATGTGCTTGAAAGAAAAATGCAAGTCTTGAATTCCTAACTGAATCGTTGCAAATTTACAGACTTTCTTTTCAAAGAATCAAAATTTCTGAGATTTCACTCAATTACAAAACATTAATATAATCCATTCCTTTCACTGTTTCAGTAGAAAGCAAACAGTAATGCTAACACAAAGAGTAATGTATACTCTGCTATTTTTAGTGCAAATACAAACACTGCCAGATTCGTACTAAATGACAATTCCATGTTGAAGGCTACTTACCACCCTTTCTGAGTGCATGCCAGATAGAGCAGAGTTGTTTTCTTATTAAAGTAAGTGGGAAGGAATAGGTAAAATAAGTTACTTAGCCATAAAACCAATCTCTGTATTTTGAGTGGCTCAGCTGTAAGTAATTTATACAAAAAGTTTAACAAGGTGATCACAGTTCCAAGATTCTGGTCAATTTTTACTTCAACAGCTCAAATGAGTAAAATATTATATGAAGACACAGATTTGGTTAGCAAATAAATTTAAAAAAAAAATTCTTAGCATTTATTTTTGAGACAGAGAGAGACAGAGCACAAGCAGGGAAGGGGCAGAGAGAGAGACACCCACAGAATCAGAAGCAGGCTCCAGGCTCCGAGCTGTCAGCACAGAGCCCAACGCAGGGCTTGAACCCAGGAGCTGTGAGATCATGACGTGAGCTGAAGTCGGATGCTTAACCGACTGAGCCACCCAGGCACTCCGGTTAGCAAATAAATTAAAAAAAAAAAAAAAAAAAAAAAAAAAAAAAAAAAAAGGAGAGCACTGTCATCTGTAGGAATCATAGATATTTTGTATCTAAAAAAATCATTCCTCAGGTCATGGGAATCTCTCAAGTTTATGATTTCCCTGTCAGAGTAAGAAAACAGTTTGGACAGCACAGAATGAGGAGAGCAGCATCTTACAGTACATACTAGTTATGATTTCAGAACATAGGGCCACAGGTCTCTATCAATATGAGAAAGATGTGAGATTTGACCCAATGTGCACACAAGAAGGAAAAATCTTCAGAGGAAATGGAGATTTTCAGAGGAAAAAAAAAATCTCCAGATGAGGAAACACTGAAGTTATAGGTAAGCCTTCACCCAGGGACTCATGAAGTCACCAAGAACACAGGTGGTCCACAGGTGTAATTCCACAGACAGAAATAAAAAATACTCAGCTGTTGCTCACCAGTCATTTTCAGACTCAAAGTAACAAACAGAAATGAGTCGTGCTCCACTTCCCACAGCAAATTTGTTCTCTAGCGGGGACCACTTGACAAAAGTTGCTGCACGATTAATTCTCAGGATCACCAGGGTTGGCTTCCAGACACCATCTTTCTGACTCCAGACATAGGCATTGCGGTCTGCCCCGCAAGTGACGATGCGGTCGCTCTTGGGAGCCCAGTCGATACCTGCAAGTGAGGCGTGGTGTCATCTGCTTTGTCTGGCCCATGATAAAAGCCATGAGACAGCCAGGGGGGGCACTGCCACGGCAGGGCTACACGGGGGCCTGGTATCTTCCTCCCCAGCCCCGTCCTTCCCCCATCTATGGTCCTGATTGTCACCTCACACTCAAAGGCAAGGTTTCTCGGCAAAGTTCTGCAACTCAGGATCCTCTACAAGGCCAGGGAGAACAGAGCTGTTTCAGAACTGTGGGGGGTAAAAAACTAAGCAGCAGCATTCTTCCACCTGTTCACAGGTGGAAGCCCTGAAGATCTTTTTCTTACCTCGTTATTAGATATTTGGTGGGGGGGGAGGGGTGTTTAAAGTACCATTATTCATTCATTAACAGACCTCACTCCATGACATTAACTGAAAGTCTGCCACATCTAAATAAAACAACATCAGAGCAAATTAAAATAATCTTCAGTAGAGGGAAAATATAAATTGTGATTCATTATACATTCTTCTGAGGGTCACTGTCATTTAAACTAACCTAAATGATACAAGTTCTGGAGAGAGTCCTTGAGTATCTCTGCATCTAAATTAGAAAGAGGTCTACATATGTATCTGAACATAAGGTTTATTTTTCATATCTGACCAAACCTTTACTTAATTGGTGGGTCTGTGAAGGATCCCAAAGTCAAGATCAGTTTGTTATATACCAAGAGTAAAATCTGCTATGACTCAATCATTTTATAGTACCTTGATGAGGTTATTTCCTATAAATATCATTCCACATTGAAGGTATTATTGGAAATGAAGGAAATATTACTAATTATTATAGGTATCTCTCTAAAAATTAATCATTAACATTCTTAACAGGTATATGGAAAAAAGTAAGATGACTACAAACCAAAGTGTCCATTGGTCATAACTCACAGTGATTTCAGTTGTATGAAGAGTTAGTTCATTCATTCATTCACCTATAGGAATAGTCTGCTCAATTATTTGCACCACTGAGGGGAAAAAGATGTGGGGGAGTGTATTCTAAGTGATGTGTATTTTGACTATAAATCTATTTATTATAGGATCGTCTTGCAACCTTATTAGAGTTAAAATTTCACTTTTAATTACAAAGGTAATACTCACATTACTATAAAACAAACACCACAAAGAGACATGCAGGAAGTCAATAAAGCCCATTCTTATGTCCATACACATTTCTCCCCCAAAATGGTATTAACATTATGGCAAACATTTTTTCTGCTTTTTATAAATTAGTACTGGTTTACACATTATTTCAGAACATTGCTCTTATCATAATAATTTCCCAAACATCCCAATGTTGAATGTTTTGTTAGTTTCCAACCATTTATTAACAGATAACACTGGACTAAACATTCAGGAACATACCTTTTTGTTCTGGTTAAAATGATCTATGATAAACTCCTCAAAGTGTGATGCAAAATAGTTATTTTTATGAATGTCTTGCTTACTTTTTTTTTTTTTAGAAAGCTTATTTATTTATTTTTGAGAGGGACAGAGCATGAGTGGGGGAGGGGCAGAGAGATAGGGAGACCGAATCCAAAGCAGGCTCCAGGCCCTGAGCTGACAGCACAAAGTCCGATATGGGGCTCGAACTCATGAACAGCAAGATCACGACTTGAGCCGAAGTGTAACACTTCACTGACTGAGCCACCCAGGCGCCCCGAATGTCTTTTCTAAACTTGATTATAAGCTTCCTGACAACAGGAAGCAAATCTCTGAAACTACTGTGGTGGGCAGACCACAGACCTATGGAAGTCCCCTCCCTTGAGGTGTGCGCAGGACCCATGACTTGCTTCTAATCAATGGAATGCCACAAAGGTGATAAGATGTACATTTGTGGACAAGATTACATAAGGGTGTGGCAGCTGTCATGAATCTTACAGCTGCAAGGACATGAATTCTACCACCAACAATCTGAAGGAGCTTGGAAGTGGATCCTTCCCTGGTCGAGGCTCTGATGAGAACTCATCCTTGGCTGACACCTTAATTACAACTTGTGAGACCCTAAGCAGGGGTCCCAGATAAACCATGCCCAGACTCTTGACCCACGAAAACTATTAGATAATATATGTGTTTTGGTTAAGCTGCTACGTTTGTAGTATTTGTTACACAGCAACAGAAAATAAATACATCCTCTAACATCCAGAATACTGCCTTATAGTGAGAAAACTCCGGGATTTTGTGATGATTTGACAATCTAAAATTTCACTCCTTATTCCATGTGATCACCACTCTAATTAAACACATTCATGTTTTATAAGAACTCTTGAGGTGCTTAAGCATGAGGTACTTTAAGAAAAAAAAAAAGAATCAACAGGGGCACCTGAGTGGCTCAGTCAGTTAAGCATCCGACTCTTGATTTCAGCTCAGGTCATGATCTCACATTTTGTGAGTTGGAGCCCCACGTCGGGCTCTGCGTTGACAGGGCAAAATCTGCTTGGGATTCTCTCTTTCCCTCTTTTTCTCTGCCCCTCTCTTGCTCCCAAGAACGCATGCACACACTCTCAAAAATAAACGTTAAAAAAGAAAAAACTCAAAGAAACAAATTCCACTACTGTGGTATTGGCTTTGATGTTAACCATATTCTTTTTCTCTGTAGTACTGACTGGTCTTTTTCCTTCTAGAAAGCTCAGGAGATTTTTTTTTTTTTCCTGTAGTTACTATCTTTCTGAGAAACTATGCTTGATCCCTGGTCTCTTGCCACAGAGTTATACTTAGATTTTTCCAACAACAGTTTTTTAAGATCTAAAAAAAGAGGTCATCTGAGCATTTGGATGAAAACAGGCCCAAGTTCAAAGGATTCCAAAAGAAGCAGGGGAGAAAAAGAAAATAACTAAATATTTCACTTTTTTGGCTATTTCTTTGGCCTTTCACCTTAGCCCTTTCTCACTTAAATGTACTTCCCAATGATCAAATTCCAATTTAAAGTATGAATGTTCTTATTTTTAGGCCATAATAATGCCACTGGCAAAGGGACTTAAAGAAAGAAAATAGGCCAAACCTAATAGAAATAAGGTCATGGGAAAGCAACAGCAACAAAAATAGAAATTACACATTATGTCTTTTGTGCTGGTTCAGTAGTCCAGTCAGTTGGCCCCTGCTGCTCACTAGCACCATATACAAATCACTTAAAAGCAAGAAGGGATGGTCACGAGTTTTTGCTGGGAAAAGAATATAAAGGGTGCAGGTCAAAACACGCTATTTCTCTCTGGGGAGAGGGTATCTTCAAGCCAGTCAGTATGTTGGAAGATTAGAGGCAAAATTCCAGGGTCATGATTAGAAAAAAAAAAAATCACTATCAGTCGCTTTGCTGCCCACTTAAAAAGTAAATGTCATTGAGAGGAGAAGGAAAATCTAAGACTTCAGTGAGAAATTTGTAATTGAAAGGTTATGGAGATTAAGTTTTGGTGTGCTTGACCAAAGTGTTCAAAGCAAGAGGTTGAATCAACTCAGCCAGAAAATAGATAAAGAAAAAATTATAGGAGTAAAGGTCAAGGAACAAGAGTTGTTTCTGAACATAACAGTAAGTGAGTACGTTCTTTTAAAAATAGCCAGATATCGGGGTGTCTGGGTGGCTCAGTCGGTTAAGCACCTGACTTCGGCCCAGGTCATGATCTCACAGTTCGTGGGTTTGAGCCCCACGTCAGGCTATGTGCTGACAGGTCGGAGCCTGGAGTCTGCTTCGGATTCTGTGTCTCCCTCTCACTCTGCCCCTCCCTGACTCATGCTCTCTCAAAAATAAATCAAAACTGGGGCGCCTGGGTGGCTCAGTCGGTTAAGCGTCCAACTTCGGCTCAGGTCATGATCTCACAGTTCGTGAGTTCGAACCCCGCGTCGGGCTCTGTGCTGACGGCTCAGAGCCTGGAGCCTGCTTCACATTCTGTGTCTCCCTCTCTCTCTTCCCCTTCCCTGCTCATGCTGTGTCTCTCTCTGTCTCAAAAATAAATAAACATTAAAAAAAATTTTTTATATAAAAAAATAATAAATCAAAACATTAAATTTAAAAAATAAATAAATAAAAATGGCCAGGTATCACTTCATAACAAAGCAATTCATGCTCTTGAAATATGATATCAGGTTTTGGTTCACTGAATTCTGAAAACCATTATAGAAATTCTCCATTTTTCTCTCTTACTCTTTTTCCTTCCTTATTTGACAGTTCCTTAATGAAACTCTGCACTGCCCTGCTTGCCACCATTAGCCATCTATTCATCAATAGTTTTTGTCAAAGATGAAAACTAACGTACATCCAGGAATCTGCCTCAGAGGCAATGCTTTAAGATTCAGTCTTCTACAAACCCACAAGAAAAAGATAAAAACTCAATGAAAAAATGGTCAGGAGTAATGGACGGTAAAGTATGAGAAGTAAACCCAGATGGCTAACAAACTTCTGAAAATATGCTCAACCTTTCCATCAATCAGGGAAATGTAACTTCTAGAGACACCACCCTTTCACTCATCAGACAGCCTGACCATATCCAGTATGTGTGGGATGCAGGAGAGTAAGCACTCCCCTATAGGGCTGTGGGGGTGAAGGCACTATGACCAGCCTAGCAAAGGTGAGGATGTACGCGTCTTCCATAAACATTCACGTGTGTACAAAGAGATCTGCACAGGGCTGCTCGATTTAGCACTTTAATATAAGGAAAACTGGAAACAACCTAAATGTCCTTCAGTGGAGAGAAGAGTAAATAAATGAGGTATGAAATGTTAAATAGCAGTTAAAAGGAATAAACTTGATGAACACAGAGATCAGGAACGACGTGAGATGCAAAAGCAAGCTGCAGGAGATGTGCAACATGATGCCATTTGTGTAGCATTGAAAATACTAGCCAATAGTACTAAATTTGTATTGCTTACAAATATGTGTCTATGTATGTAAAAGTATTAAAAATGAACTGGGACAATGTCATACCGAATTACGGACTGCTTCTGGGGAATGGGAATAGGATAGGACTGGCAGATGAAAGGGGACTGTACCATTATCTTGAATGCCACTCCTGATTATTAAACCTTTGTCTCCTCAGTTTTCTGGCCCAGGAAAAAAGAGACATAGTTGTTAATTCTAAGCGGGGGCAATGTGGGTGTTATGTTGCTCTTTGTCCTTTTCAGTATTTTGGAAGGTCTTCCTCCCCACCACAAACAACATACAGAAAGCTTCCGGAAGACACTGCGGCCCCTCAGCACTTGGGGACACAGTGTGGCTTATGTTTTCTGCTGACGGGCCATCTAGTTTTCCTTTCACATTTCATCACCTAATCTAAGCTCTTCAGTCCTCAGAGAAGGATCAGTGTTTTCCCTAACACTAGTAGAGTGCTGTGAACCAGCTGGGCTAAAAGAAGCACTTAAAAACGGATACCATTATTATGATGTTTTCTCAAGTTTTCTAAAGAAAATTCCATAAATGTTGCACAGCTTTAAATACTATGGTAGACTTACTTTATCAGGCTCTTCATTTAAATGGAAAAGCACTAGAGATGCCTGGGTGGCTCAGTTGGTTGAGCGTCTGACTTCGGCTCAGGTCGGGTTTGTCAGTTCGAGCCCCACGTTGGGCTCTGTGCTGACAGCTTAGAGCCTGGCACCTGCTTCAGATTGTGTCTCCCACTCTGCCCCTCCCCAGCTTGCACTCTGTCTCTTGCTCTCTCTCAAAAATTAAATAAACATTAAAAAAAAATTTAAATGTAAAAGCACTCAATTTGCAAGTCTCACACTAAGCTCACAGATGTCTCCCTTTACCTGTGATGTGTCCATTGTGCTCCTTGAGTTCATGAGCCTTCACCCACTGGCTCCCGTTCTTCTTATAGATGTGGACTTCGTGATTGTTGGGGCTAAGAGCAATCTCTGGAGGAAAAAAGTCAAGAGTTACCTTGAAATTGTGACCAAAAAAGAGGTATGTTACACTTGGCTTTTTTTTTTTTTTTTTTTAAGATTTTTATTTTTTTTAAGTAATCTCTACACCCAACATAGGGCTAAACTCCCAACTGCAAGATCAAAAGTCACATGATCCACCAACTAAGCCAGCTCTGCTTTGGGTAAGCTCAAGCCCCGCTTTGGGTAAGCCTTGCTTCTGAACCCCCCACCCCACCCCGCCCCCGGGGCCCCTCACTCACTTGCGCCCTCTCTCTAAAAAAAAAAAAAAAAAAAGTTTCCTAATATTCACCCCTGAAAAATTCCTTTTATTATTTCTACCTCTACTTGGATCCCATATTTTAAAATGTTTTGTAGAGGAATGCCTGGGTGGCTCAGTCAGTTAAGCATCTGATTTCAGCTCAGGTCATGATCTCACGGTGAGTTCGAGCCCCACCCCCGTCAGGCTCTGTGCTGACAGCTCAGAGCCTGGAGACTGCTTCAGATTCTGTGTCTCCCTCTCTCTCTGCCCCTCCCCTACTCGTGTTCTCTCCCTCAAAAATAAATATTAAAAAAAATGTTTTGTAGAAAAACTAAATTTAAAAATTCATTTTATCAGAGATATCTACAACTGTTAAGTAAAGATTCTAACCAGTAAGAACAATGTTATCATACTTGGCTGATATAATATTAGCCCACAGTAAAGATATTTGATATTTTAGTTCACTTGTCCACCATTATTAGCAATAAATATTTACTTTCTGTTAGAATTTCCAAAACACTGAAAATGGTTCCTAGGTTCTCACTGCTATCATGAACCCAGGTTGGAAACATCAGTTTATCAAAAAAACTTGACTCTGCTCATAAAATACATCAAAGCCTTCCTTTACAATAAAGCCAATATGAATCACAAAATAAAATTCTATTTTCAAGAGAAATCTCTTGGACCAATCTGAAATATAAAGAATATAATATTTATGACAGATTACTTTTGAACTTATATTGATTTTTTCCCCCTTTCTAGTTCATTCACTAAAAACAAAACCCAAAACACTAATTTCTCAAAATTAAAATCAGGATCTATGACTCAAACTTTAGATCAATTATTTACTAGTTCCCGCTTCTATTATATTACCTTTCCTTCCCTCCTTAGGAAAGGTGTATCTGTTTTACAGATGAAACTGTGGAACCAGATAAATACCTAGCTCTAAAATCCTAAGACTTCAAGTACTTTCTAGAAACCGATTATATGTATTTCCCTAAATTTCTAAGATGCTCACAGGGATTTCAAAAGTCAAATCTAAATCTGAAAAACATTACAAATTTCAAACTACAATAAGTGAAGTTTGACTTTAAGTTTATCAAGTAGTTTAAATAAGGACAATCATAACTTTCTTTTTTTAAAATGTTCATTTTGAGAGAGGGAGGGAGGGAGAGAGAGAGAGAGAGAACGAGTGGGGTAGGGGCAGAGAGAGAGGCGGAGAAAGAATTACAAGCAGGCTCTGCACTGTCAGCACAGAGCCCAATGTGGGGCTTGAACTCGACCTGAGCCAAAATCAAGAGTTGGATGCTTAACCGACTGAGCCACCCAGGTGCCTTGAGGACAATCATAAGTTTCTATTAAAAATAACTGGAGGGGCACCTGGGTGGCTCAGTTGGTTAAATGTCTTGACTTCAGCTCAGGTCATGATCTCACAGTTCATGGGTTCGAGCCCAGCATCGGGCTCTGCCCTGGCAGTGCAGAGCCTGCCTGGGATTCTCACTTCTTTCCTCTGTCTCTGCCCCTCCCCAAGTTGTGCTTTCTCTCTCTCAAAAATAAATAAACTTTAAAAAAAACTCTTTAAAAAAAAATAAAAGTAACTGGAAAGACTCCAAAAACCCATTTTTACATGGGAAAGGGGAGACAGAAGACACAGGAAACTCAACTATAAAGATCTGTGAGATGATCACAAACCAGAAGCTCTAGATTCACCATCGTATCATGTTACAGATTGAATTAAAAAAAATTTTTTTTTAAATTTTTTTCTTAATATTTATTTATTTTGAGTGATTGAAAGTAGTCCCTATCAAAATCTCAGCTGCCTTCTTTACAGAAATTAATAAGCTGATCCTCAAATTCATACAGAAATGCATGGGACTAGAAGAGCGAAAAGAATCTTGAGAAAGAAGTACAAAGTTGGAACTCACACTTACCAATTTCAAAACTTACTATAAAGCTACAGTAATCAAGACAGTGTCCTTGACATTAGGATAAACATAAAGATCAATGAAACAGAACTGAGAGCCCAATAAACCTTCACATTTACAGTCAACTGATTATCGACAAAGGTACCAAGACAAATCAGCAGGGAGAGGACAGTCTTCAACAAATGGTGTTGGGACAACTGGATATCCACAGGCAAAAGATGAAGTTGGGCCCCTATTTCATGCCTTATACAAAAATTAGCTCGAAATGAATGCAAGATGTAAATATAAGAACTAAAGCTATGACTCTAAAAAGGAAACATACATTTTTGTGACTTTGAATTAACTGGTTTCTTAAATACAACAGCAAATGCATACGCAACGAAAGAAAAATGAGATAATTTGGACTTTTTCAGAATTAAAAACTTTGGTGCTTCAAAGGAATCAAGAAAGAGAAAAGACAACCCACAGAATGGGAGATATTTGTGAAGTATCTCATATGGGACTTGTATCAAGAGTATACAAAGAACTCTTACAACTCAATAATAAAAAGGCCAATAACCCAATTTGAAAAACAGTCAAAGGATCTGAACATTTCTCCAAAGAAGATACATAAATAGTCAATAGCATGTGAAAAGATGCTCAACATCATTAGTCATCAGGGAAATGCAAATCTAAACTACAGTAAGATACTACTTTATACCTACTAGGATATAGTGGGAACAGGGCCATAATGAAAAAGACAAGACAATAACAAGTCTTGACAAGGATGCAGAGAAACTGGAACCTTCATCTACTAGTGAGAATGTAAAATGGTGTGGCCACTTTGGAAAACAGTCTGGCAACTTCCCAAAATGCTCAACACAGTTACCATATACGACCCAGAAATTCAGCTCCTAGGTATACCCTCAAGGGAATTGAAAACATAAGTCCACAGGGGCACCTGGGTGGCTCGGTTGGCTGAGTGTCCAACTTTGGCTCAGGTCATGATCTCGCAGTTTGTGGGGTCGAGCCCTACATCAGGCTCTGTGCTGTTAGCTCAGAGCCTGGAGCCTGCTTCAGATTCTGTGTCTCCCTCTCTCTCTGACCCTCCCCCATTCCGTCTCTCTCAAAAATGAAAACATTAAAAAAAAGTTTTAAAGAAAACATGTCCACATAAAAACTGGTAAGTGAATGTTCATAGCAGCATTATTCAAATAGCGAAAAAGTGGAAACAACTAAAATGTCCACCAACTGATGAATAAACTACAGGTCTATACAATATTATTCAGCCATAAAAAGGAATGAAGTACTCCTACTTGGTACAACATGGATAAACCTTGAAAACATTATGGTCAGTGAAAGAAGCTACATGCAAAAAGCCTCCTGTTATAGGATTCCACCCATACAACACGTCCAGAATATGCAAATCTATGGAGACAGAGTGGATCAGTAGTTGTTAAGACTGTAAGTTTTGAGGAGAACTGGGAGTAACTGTTAATGGGTATAGAGTTTCTCTTTGGAGTGACAGAAAATATTGTGAAACTAGATAGTGGTATTATTACATAACTCTATGAATACAGTACTAAAAACCACTGACCCGATCCCTTAAAAAGGGTGAATTTTATGAATATGAATTATATTTCAATAAAGCTTTATTTAAAAAAAGGTAGCTACAGAATATAACTTAATTTAAAAATAACTCATGAAGGGGTGCCTGGGTGGCACAGTTGGCTAAGCACCCAACTCTTGATCTCGACTCAGGTCATGATCTCACAATTTGTGGGTTCAAGCCCCACATCAGGCTCTGCGCTGATGGTGCAGGGCCTGCTTGGGATTTTGTCTCCCTCTCTCTCTGCCCCTTCCTGGCTTGTGTGTGCGCACGCTCTCTCTCTCTCAAAATAAATAAATAAATTAAAAAAAAATTCATGGGCACACTACTATACTTGTCTCTGTTTTTAGGGATTTTTTTTTTTTTTTTTTTTGCCTCTTTCATACTGTCACTTCGCTTGCTGTAGTGTCCCTACTTCTAAGAGGGTTCTCCATCCCTTTCTAGTTGGTTACAGCTAGAAAACTAGAAACTCAAGTTTATTACAAATAATATGGTAAATACTAGCTAATACCACTCTTAGTACATCAGGAGTAAACTATATGTTTCTGTAATAGCTTTTATTTAGGTCCTAGTATTTGGACTAAATATTGGATGAGTGTGGTGATATTACACAACCATTCCAGACACTGGGTTCTTAGGGCCTCAGATATAAACCATCCTCCAGCTGGTACTGGACAAGGAGCCAGAAGGCTTGGATGCTAGCAATGGCTCTGACATTAACCGCTGGAAAGTCCTTCCAACACTCTGGACCTCAGTTTCTCTCTATATAAACCAAATGACTGACCTAGTTTCCTTCTGAATCTATGGTCATGCCCTTTTCACATGTGACACTGAAATATGTGATCCCTAAAAAAGTGCCTACATATAAAAATATTAAAGGCACCAAAATAAAGGAGTAAAGTTAATAGCATACTTACGGGTACGATCCCTATTCCAGGCATGGCAGGTGATTGGCTCTAGTAAAAACTGATGCAGGGACATTATTCTTAGTGTTTTCAAAGGATAGGAAGCTGTAATAAGCAACAGAAAAAAGCATTTAAAATGGCAGGCAATACATATTTCAGTTGTCGGGGGATCCCAAAATATTTGAGGATAAATAAAACATTATTGTCCCATTAGAAAAGAAGCAATCTCAATGTCAAAACTTAATCATTTAAATACAACAAATACTGTAACCACCAATGTATACTTTATTCTGTCAAGGGTCATCAAGGGACTCTAAAACCACGAGTTAAAAATTGTTGGGGAACAGGATATTCACACAGTCTCAAATTACCATCCCACAGAATACTTACTAATTTTTAAGAGAAAAACATGCCTTAACAATAAAAAAAAATCTGGTAATTGGGGCACCTGGGTGGCTCAGTCGGTTAAGCGTCCGACTTCCGCTCAGGTCACAATCTCACAGTTCGCGAGTTCGAGCCCCGCATCAGGCTCTGTGCTGACAGCTTAGAGCCTGGAGCCTGCTTCAAATTTTATGTCTCCCTCTCAATCTGCTCTTCCCCCGTTCACGCTCTGTGTCTCTCTCCTTCAAAAATAAATAAAAACATGAAAAAAAATTTTAAAAAAATCTGGCAATCACTATCTTAACCAAGGGATCAAATGCAGTATCATGAAGAGTGGAACAATCTCACATGATGGGCTTCCTGACAGGAGGTGACGTGAAGTGCACATCACCACTTACAAATAGTGACCATTTAATTTATCATCTAGATCAGAATACTTTCAAGAAAGCAAAAGTAAAAAGGGGTATTATTTATTAGTGCTGTGACAATAGGTCACAGGACTATCCTGGGGAAACCTGCTAATATGGCCAAGCCTACCTATCAAGTATTTATGCCAAATATATTTACTCTAAATCAAATCAAGATCCAGACCTACTTTCCAGTTTACAGGAAATAAAGGGGAGTGGAATTAGTTAAGTAGCACAAAGGGAGAATAAACAGTTCAAACCAGAATATGTGCCATCCTAGAAAACAACTGGCCTGGACTATTCATAAAAGGCAATGGGTGTGAAGCAGGCTGTTCTGGATTAAAAGAGCTATGAAAATCAAACTCGGCAAATGAAACTTGATTATAATCTACATACATATTTAAGTTTATTTATTTATTTTGAGAGAGACAAAGACCGTGTGGGGAAGGCGCAGAGAGAGAGGGAGACAGTGAATCCCAAGCAGGAGTCCTCCGCACTGTCAGCAGGAGCTCCACGCAGTGCTAGAACTCACGAACCAGGAGATCATGACCTGAGCCAAAATCAAGAGTCGTCACTTAACCGACTGAGCCACTCAGGTGCCCCGACTGTAATCTATATTTTTAAAACAGCCATAAAAGACATATTTAGTCCAATAAGGAAAACATGAATATTATTCTATGTTACATAACAATATGCAGTTATTTCCAATTTCTTAACTATGATAACTGCCATTAGGAGCGTGTTCCAACTCTTAGGAGATAAAGAATGAAGTATTTGGGGATGAAGTGTCACAATGTCTTCTGTGATTTACTTTCAATGGCTCAGGACAACAAGTAGATATATAAAGAGCAAACGTGGCAAAATGTTAACAACTGGTGAATCTACACAAAGGGTGTATTACACAGGTATTTGTCACACTGCTTTTTTACTGAAAATGAAAAGCAGGAATCTGTGTGACACATCATTAAGTTAAAAATCAAATAAAATTCTCTACTTCATAGACACCCAAATCTAGATCCACCAAAGAGGCAACCATTATCTGAAATAGGAGATTTTTTTTTTTTTTTAAAGCAGCCAGATCCTTCTCCCCTTTATCACTTCTAAGAAGTACTCACACAACACTCTGAAGTTTCAATACACTTCTGTACAAGTCTGATCACCTAGGGTGGAGGCTAAAATGTAAGAATTCTGATGCAAATAGGAAATGAATGGAAAGGAAAGCAGAAGGTTAGGAAGTGAAGAATGAAAGTTCAGCAGACAAAGCAGAAATCAATCTCAGTGGAAAGCAGAAAAAATGTCTGTTAATTGTTGTAAAGGAATCCAAAGGTCAAAAACAGATTAAACACACCCTTAAATAAAACATCTGATATCTTGAACTGGCAGAGAAATGTCAGTGTTTCACATTCTATTCTAAAGTGAAGATATTTAGGTCACTGACTTTACTCTTACATGTCCTAGAAAGCAAACTGCAAATCACAAATAAAGAAAAAGCCTCTAACTGGAAATTAAAAATGTTTTAGATGAATTCATATGAGGCTGCTTAATGTGTTTTTTAAAACATAAACTTCCAGATGCTCACCGCATGGTTCTCTCTCTCTATTCTGGTATCAGATGCTTACCCATCACCACAGGTTTAACTCATAGTTACTCACAATAACATATCATGTCACAAATATCTCCTTAATTAAAAACAATTTAGTTCAAAGGGCATATTTTATAGGCTTGTTTGTTAAACAAAATTGGCCTACAAATAATAATTCAATGTGAATATCTACATGCATTAAAATCACATATTTCATGTATAGTTAAAAAAAGAACAGCTGCAAAGACTCTCATTCTTCAACTCACCCAATGTGGGGCTCGAACTTAAAACCCCGAGATCAAGCGTTGCATGCTGCACTGACTGAGCCAGCCAGGTGCCTCTCAACTCAGTTTTTTAAGCAAAGTAGCAAAAAGAGGTAAACATTTACATAACAACATAATTACTTCTAAAATCACATTTCTAAATTTGTCATATCATTCAAGTTCCATATTTGGACATACTTCAGTTATAATCATGTGGGTAATTTAAGTCTGTAGGGTAAGACAATACTCTTGTTACATTTATAAGACACCCAGGAAACAGTTTGTATTCATCAAAATTAGTGAATGCAGGAGAATAATAGCTTGAATTTTGTTTTTAAAAAAAAAAATTTTTTTTTTTAACATTTATTTATTTTTGAGACAGAGAGAGACAGAGCATGAGCAGGGGAGGGTCAGAGAAAGAGGGAGACACAGAATCCGAAACAGGCTCCAGGCTCTGAGCTGTCAGCCCAAAGCCCGATGCGGGGCTCGAACTCACAGACCACGAGACCATGACCTGAGCCGAAGTCGGACGCCCAACCGACTGAGCCACCCAGGCGCCCCAATAGCTTGAATTTTGTACCAAGATAAAGATACCTTCTGTCATAGGCTGATGATTCTAATTCTAAACTGTTATTAACATTTAAGTGAGACCTGAAAACCTAAGAACAAAAAAAGGTGGCGATGTTAAATTTAACATGCTTCTATTGAAAAGCTTTTATTATACAGCACTGAGAGAAACAACTATTTATAACAATTCATAGCATAATTCCAGGCACTCCCCTACAACACACCTCCTTTCTTTATCTATCGCTTTGAGTACAAAGTCATCCTAACGTTTGGTTGCCAGGTCCAAGGGGACCCGGGTTTGAACCTGGGCTTGGGCACATACTAGCTATGAGACCGTGGGCAGGTCACTTTAACATCCCTAAATCTAAATTTTTCTTCATATGTAAAATTGACGTTATCACTGACATCCCAAGGCTGTTGGTATGAGGATAAATTAGATAACATATGAAAACGTGTAGTAAAAAGCCTAGCCCAAAATAGATGCTAAGTTAGCTCTCTCCACCTCGAGAAGTACACACTGGTTAGTATCCTCTGAACTTGGAAATGTCTATACATTTTGAATTCTTGGCCCTGAAGCCTGAAAGTACTTATACAGTGAAAATTTCAGTTGCCGGCTTAGAGTCAAGTTTTTAACACTGTGATTCATCCAGTTTCTAATTGCTCTCATTACCCAACCCAGCGATACCAGGTACTCCACAAAGATCACCACACCCTCCACAAGGTTCAGAGATGAGGTTTCAATGCCAGGCACCAGCCTCACCAGCAGATCATTTTAAACTTCCCCATGGAGAATTTGTTTCAGCACAGGATTCTAGATCCAAATACTGCCACTCTTCCTCCAAGCAAGTGTTTTATTTTTCCAAGATACTCCCCTCCTTTCATTATAATAAGTAGATGAATTAACCTTGGAAGCTCTCTGAATACTCTGTAGTAGGAAGCAGCCAGTTACCCCCACCCCCTAGCACGGTAAAAACACCTTCCAGACTGATAGCCTCTCCTTTTTTCTTAGATACCTGAAAACCCAGGACCCACCAGAAAACAAAAGGTGAGATGAAACTGATTTAAAAAGGGGAGGGGGGGGGGAGTGGAACTAGGATAACGTAGTTAATTTAGACAATGCATCGAAGCAGATAAAAGTAGGTTAGCATTTCCTTCACGTTCTAAAGCTGCAGTATGACAACAGATAGCTTTATAATCAAGGATTCTAAGCCACAATTTATTGCCATGCCTACCATGTTCCCAGCAGTGTAGTAAGTACACGGACAGGGCCAGAATATGACATAAATAAATCAGACACTTTTCTGGTCCTCAAGTCTGCGGGGAGAGGAGGGTAGCAAAGGAAGGGAAGATAGGTATGCACAGAATGCCCAGGACACTCGCAACAGCTAATATTTACTGAGCGCCTACACTCTGGGCCAGGAACTAGTCTAGGCAATTAATGCAAATAAAGTTACTTGATCCTCAAAGAAAACTCTAAGAACCTTCCTACTGTAGGTGAGGAAACGCAGACTCAAAGAAGCAATCTTCCCAGGGTCCCCCAACGAAAAGGGGTGGTGCCGGGATCGGAATTTTGGTATAAAAGGTTCCACGGAGCCAGCGGGAGGAGCGAGTCTGCACTACGGACTTAAGATGAGGCACTCGGGCGGGGGACTCTTAAAAGAACTCGGGGGAAGGTCTTTTTCTCGAGCTCGGGAGGGCCCCCCCGAACTGAAAGATTGACGGCGGCCCTAGAACGGAGCCGAACATTCCAGGGTCGCTCACCGCGTGGTGCAGTACCTATTCTAGACGCTAAAGAAAGGAATGGTCCGTCGTGACGTTCGACTAGGGGAGGATGATTTCATTCACTACAATTTTACAGATTGTGATAAATGCCCATAATAGGGGTGCAAATAGGGTTACGGAAGCACAGGAGAAGGAGCCGCTAATTCTGGCCCTGGAAGAGGTCTGGAGCTGGAGAACCTAGAGAGAAGCCAAGGGTGGAGACCCCACGGGTTCGGCCGGCCTCACCGAGAACCGGGATCCCCCGCCCCCTCCGGAGGCCGGGCCAGGAGACCCGGCCCGCCCCTCAGCCTGTGGGCCCCGCGGCCTAAGCCCCCGCCTCACCGCCCCCGCGGGTTCAAGAACGTCTGGGGAGTGGCCGGGCCACCGGAGGCCAACAGGGCCAGAAGCTCGCCCTGCTGTCCCTTACCTGGGATAGGGGCAGTCCGGACCGGCTCGGAGCGGAGAATTCGCGGACTCTGGTCAGTCGACGCGAACAGGCTCCGGCGGGCGCGGGCGGAGGACCGGGGCCCAGAGGGAGCGGCTGACAGATCCCGGAAATGGCCACGGCGCCTGCGCGGCGCGTCCGCCAGGCAGTCTGCGCACGCGCGCAGCTTGGGCGCGCGCGGCCCGAGTCCAGAGCGGGTGAGACGGGGGAGGGTCTGGCGTATGAGCGGGGCTCCTGCGGCCCTTTGCCAGTGGCGTCACACAGAGGCTCCAAGGTGGTGGCGAAGCAGCATGGATGTCTTATTTCTTTTTTCAGAAAGTTTCCTCGGACTCGCGGACCGAACCGTGGAGCGTTGGCGCTTTCACAAGTGGTTCTGTCAGGAGATGAATTAGTGAGAACTGAGGCCTTTTCGAGCCACACTGACCCGACGAACGACTAGTCTTTTCCCTTCAGAGGGAAGTTTCCCTCTTCAGATCCAGTTTCCTACTGTGAAAACCTCTGAGGCCCTCCCCGAGGAAACTTCTCGACCTTTCCTCGGTCGGAATCACGTATTCCCTTCGCCCAAAGTGGCGCCACGACACAGAGGAGTTGGGATTCATCAACTCCAAGCCCCCAACACGTGGAAAAAGTGTTAAAAGCAAAATATGTAAGAAGTGGCCTTGGCCTCCAGATTTACAGGCTAGTGAACTACAGACTTATCAAATTAAGAAAACGTGGAGGCAGCGCTTGCTGTACAGATTTGGCTTCTACAAAATGCCCTGAACCCCGCTTCCAGCTAGACTTGGCGCCCTTGAACCAGTAGAAATTCTGGAGCAGCACTCCTGGCTTCGCAGCCACTGCTAGTCCCCAGCAGAGTGCCTCTGGTGGTTTACGAGTTTGACCCCAGTGTTTGCCTAGAAGGTGACGTTCACACAAGTGAGCTCGTCCGGTTCCTGATGTCAGAACCACACTCTGTTTTCTAGGATTAGTTATTCCAGTTGTTCAAGGAGCATTGCATTGGGAGCAATTGGTTTCATTTTGCCCCATGGCGACAAAGTTGGTCCTGGGGAGATGAAGGACAGATTGAGAGAACAGAAGGATCATTTTAAATTAATTACTTCCCTCTCAGTGACACTATCTTGGCATAGGAAGGAAGGCATACGTAGAAGCAAGGGTTCCTCGTGCGTCTGCAAGTTGACATGAGCCAATCCAGAAGTATGTAGAATTGGTATCCGGAGTCAAAATATTAACTGTTTTATTTAGAACTTTACAAAGAACAGTTCCTTCTTCGAAGGAGTTTATAATCTGGATAGATGAGAATAATGCAAATCAGTAAACCTTGTTGAAGGTTTTGATACAAGTCGATGCCAGGGATGGCCTCCTGATGCCAGCCAGGTCCAGAGCATTTCCCATTATCCCATCATGCCCTGGTTATAAGAGCAATTGGAGTTCCACGGAGGGTGAGTTATTTTCAGTGTTTTGTTTTTTACTTGCATAAGGACACTGATCTTGTATTCCAAGTGAGGATTCTCTCTTAAAAAATTAGCACCAGGGAAGGTGGTACTTAGAAATGGGAAATGGGAGGAAATGAAGGGTTGGATACTGTCACGGAATGATTTTGTTTGTGTTATTGATTCAGTTGAAATTAGAACAGGATTGAACTGGAATTTGGTCAGACTTTAAGTCATCAAGAATTTAATGAGTACTCACCAAGTGCCAAGTATTGTGTTAGGCATTTCAGTAAATTAGAGAAGAGTCGGGTAAGATCTTTCCGTCCTCAAGGAGCTTAGAAGCTAGGATAAGACCAGTTTACACATAATTTTAAATACACAGAACTACCCAGTGCCTCAAACCAGTAAGGTCCTACTTAATACTTGTTGAATGAAACTATGAATGAATGAAATACACAGTGAGGGACTTCAAAGAACACAATATTACCACCAGTTGTGAGTGGGAGGAGAGGCTTGTGTAGACACATCAGGAAAGTACCCAATCGTAGGTCAAAAAGATTCCTTGTTTGCAAAGGTCTAAAGATTTCTTTCTGCTCAGGAGGGATTTGATTTAGTATCTGGAATGTGGTTTGGAGGGTAAGAAGATTGGTTTTTGCTTTAACTCTAGCTGAACAACAGTGAACACTGCCAATCTGCCTCTATTTTGTTGTTGTTTTAATTTTTATTTTTTTAAAGTAATCTCTACACCTAACATGGAGCTCGAACTCACACCCCACGATCACGAGTGTCATGCTCTTCCAACTGAGCCAGCCAGGCACCCCTCTGCCTCCATTTTGTATCTTACATGGGTTAATGCCTACCATCTACTCACCATAAAGGCTGTTGGAAATATATATCGAATCAATGCCTATAAAAGTTACAAGTAAACAAAAGGACAAAAGCATAAATGCATGCACTGTGTTAATGCTTAATAATGCTTATGCTTTAGATATTGCCCTAATTGCCCCGCTCCTTTAGACATGTCCTAAATGGTTCCAAGGAGGGAAAGTTTCCTATAGAAAGGATCTTGTACAATTCAGTACAGAGGACTGAAAAATGCATGCAAGTTTTGGCACTCTAGGCTGCTTCCCCGGTTCATTCCCATAGTGCAGGGATGGGACCAGTTAGTTTGTGGGGTGTCTAGAAGCATAAGATAGTCTCACATGGTATATAAACACCAAAGTTTAACAAATACACTTATAAGACAAACACACAAGCAAACTTATGAACATACCAGGTATGGTTTTCCTAATTTCACTAGCCTGTAAATCTGGAGGCCAAGGCCACTTCTTAACGCATTTTGCTTCTAATGCTTTTTCCATGTTGTTATGCAAACTTAGATTATTTTAATAGAAAGATAGTATGATAGAGTACTTAAGAGAATTCATTGACTTTGGAAATAAATAGGACTGGGTTCAAACTCTGCAGCTTATCATCCATATGACTTTGGGCAAGTCAACTTCTCCCAGTTTATCTGTCAAATGAGGATAGTAGTTTCCACCACTTAGGGTTGTCCTTAGGATTAAAATAAAGAACGCATACAAAATGCCTGTCAGTTCAGGGTGCCTGAGTGGCTCAGTTGGTTAAGCGTCTGATGCTTGGTTTCTGTTCTGGTCATGATTTCACAGTTTTGTGAGTTTGAGCCCTGCGTACAGCTCTCTGCTGTCAGTGTAGAGCCTGCTTCAGATCCTCTGTGTTACCACCCCCCCCCCCGCCCCTCCCCTGCTCACACTCTCTCTCAAAAATAAATAAACATTTTAAAAATGCTTATCAGTTCTTGGCTTATTAAAAGCACTCAATAAATTGTGGCAGTTATTGTTTGAACATATTGTACCAAGTTGATTCTCACAAGGTATTATTTCCCAATTGTTTTCTTCCAGTCTGTGGCTTCTCTTCATTTATTATCTTAATTAATATCTTTCAAAGAACAGAAGTTCTTAGTTTTGAGGAAGTCCATTTATCTGGTGTCATGTCTAAGAAATCTGTGCCTAATCGAAGGTTATATAGATTTTCTCCTATGTTTTTAATAGAAGTTTTACACATTGATTTTAGAGTGTTAAACTAAACACGCATTGTTGGGATAAGTCCTACTTAGTTCTTTCTAAAAAAAAATTTTTTTTTAATTTAATGTTTTTGACAGAGAGACAGAGCATGAGTAGGGGAGGGGCAGAGAGAGAGGGAGACACAATCTGAAGCAGGCTCCAGGCTCTGAGCCATCAGCCCAGAGCCCGACATGGGGCTCAAACCCACCAGCTGCGAGATCATGACCTGAGCTGAAGCTGGACGCTCAACCGACTGAGCCACCCAGACATCCCAGTCCTACTTACTCTTGGTGTATTATTATTTTTATATGTTACTGCATTCAGTTGCTAAAATTTTCTTAACAATTTAGCAATTTAAAGAGCGTCTGGCTTGCTCAGTTGGTAGTGCTTGTGACTCTTGCTCTTGGGATCTTGAGTTAGAGCCCCATGTTGGGGGTGGAGATTACATACAAAAAAAAAATTAAAAAAATTAAATCTTTAGAGGCTATAAGCAACTTGCTCAAAGCCATACTATTAAAAGTAACAGCAAAGTATGGGGAGCCTGGATGGCTCAGTTGGTTGAACATCCAACTCTTGATTTCAGCTCAGGTCATGATCCCAAAGTTGTGGGATCAAGCCCCACTTGGGGCTCCGTTACTGAGTGTGAGCCTGCTTGGGATTCTCTCTCTCACTAAAATGAAATAAAAATTTTAAAAAGTAATAGCAAAGTCAAAACAATTGCTTAAAATATTTAGCAATTAAGATCTTGGCTTATGAAGGATATTGTTTTGCAGTTTACTTTTCTTGTAATCTTTTTTTCTGGTTATTAGAGTAATTCTGGCTTCATAAAATGGGCTTAGAAGTACTCTTTGTCTTAAATTTTTGGAAAGAGTTTGTGTACAATTGGCATTTCTTAATTTCTAAACTTGGGAGTTTTATATTTTTGTTATTGATTTCTGTCTTAATTGCATAATTTCTAGCTTAATTACTCATTTGTTGTTGCTTGCTTATTCTTTTGATTACTAAGAAAGGTGGGTTAATATCTCTCAAGTGATCGTGGGGTTGTCTATTTCTACTGTCTGTTATTTTTTCTTTGTATACTTTGAAGCTATATCATAGGTGCCTCCATGTTATAGAATTGTTATGTGTTATGAATTGGACATTTTATCATTATGAAATATTCCTTTTTTTTTTTTTCAAGTAAGCTCTACACCTAATGTGGGGCTTGAACTCACAACCCTGAGATGAAGAGTCCCATGGACTACCAAGTGAGCCAGCCAAGTGACTTGAAATATTCCTTTCTAATAATGCTTTTGCTCTCAACATTTACTTTTCTGATATTAATATAGCCATATTAATATAGCCAGTTTTTTGAGGGGGTTAGGGTTTGCCTAGTATATCTTTTTTTTCCTCTTTTTACTTATAAGTATTCTCTTACCTTATGTTTTTAGATGTGTTGCTCATAAACAACATATAGTTGCAATTTATTATTATAGTATATTTATCTTTTAACTGAAATATCTATCCATTTACACTTAAAGTAATTGCTGATATATTTGAGTTTAACTCAACCATCTTGTTATGTGCTTTTTGTCTTGCCTATTCTGTTTTTTTTTTTCCTCTTTCTTGCCTTCTCTTGGATTGTTTTTTATTACTCCATTTTCTTTTTTTAAATTTTTTAATGTTTTATTTATTCTTGAGAGACAGAGACAGAGTGCGGGAGGGGAGAGGCAGAGAGAGAGGGAGGCAGAATCTGAAGTAGGCTCCGGGCTGTCAACACAGAGCCCGATGTGACCTGAGCCAAAATCAAGAGTCGGATGCTGGACGCTTAACCAACTGAGCCACCCAGGCGCCCCTTTCTGGGATCACCTTAATCTAATTTTAGGATTTGAGAATTTTCTGGGTCATCCAGATGACTCAAAGATGGACTTCAGTCTCTGGGAAAAATGTTCATCTTCTAATTCATCCTTACTCCTATTGTCCCATCCCAAAGCACAGATGTGATGGCTAATTTTGCCAACTTGACTGAGCCACAGGATGCCCAGATATTTGGTCAAATATTGTTGTGGGTGTTTCTGTGAGGATCTTTTTGGATGGCATTGACCTTTAGACTGGTAGACTGACTAAAGCAGATTGTCTTCCATAATATGGGTGGGCATCATCCAATAATAGCATCTGTTTACTACTCAATAGAACAAAAGGCTGACCTCTCCCAAGTAAGAGAGAATTCCTGCCCCCTGACAGCCTTTGAACTGGAACATTGGCTCTTTCTGGTTGTACAGCAGCTTTTGGCGTTCAAACTGGAACAAGAATATCCACTCTGCAGATTTTTTGCTTGCTAGTCTCCGTAATCATATAAGCCAATTCCTTTTATAAAGTCTTTTTATGTCTGTCTACCTGTATAACCGTGTATCTATTTCTATATCTACAAGTCTTTTTTCCCCCTTTCTTCCTGTCTTTTTTCATTTATTTTATTTTATTATTATTATTATTTTTACATTTATTTATTTTTTGAGAGACAGAGAGAGACAGAGCACAAGTGGGGGGGGGGTGGTGCAGAGAGAGAAAGAGACACAAAATCCGAAGCAGGCTCCAGGCTCCGACCTGTCAGCACAAGAGTCCGACGTGGGGCTCGAACCCATAAACTGTGAGATCATGACCTGAGCTGAAGTCAGATGCTTAACCGACTGAGCCACCCAGGCGCCCCATGTCTTTCTTTCATTTTTAAGTTTATTTATTTATTTTGAGAGAGAGAGAGAGGCAGAGAGAGAGAGAGGAGAGACAGAGGATCCCAAGCAGGCTCCGTGCTGCCAGTGCAGAGCCCCATGTGGGGCTCTACCTCATGAATCGCAAGATCATAACTTGATTTTGATCAAGTCAGATGCTTAACCAACTGAGCCTCCCAGGTGCCCCTGTATTTATTTCTGTCTTTCTTTCTGTCTTTCTCCTATTGGTTTTGTGTCTCTGGAGAACCCTCTCCAATATAATAGATGTTTACCAGGACCTTTGTCCTTGGAGGGTCCTGGACTCCATCTTTTGTCTCTGTAGTATGATAGACTATTAAAAGTACTGCTTGGGCTCTCAGCCAACTGGTTTGGAATCAACAAATAGTCCTTGGGGTAAAGCAGTCCTAAAATACTAGGCTCACTCTCTGATGTTCTCTCTTCTTTTGGATATTGACTTGTATTGACTACCTGATTAGCTCTCTCTTATCTCTGAGCAGATGTTTTGTATATTCTTCCACCTTTCTAGTGCTCATTAGCGGGAGAGTTGTCTGTCACCCCAGTCCTCCATTACCAGAATCATTTGGTAAGTAATTATTTTTAAGAATTGCTCTATTTTTAGGGCGCCTGAGTGGCTCAGTTGGTTGAACATCTGACTGCAGCTCAGGTCATGATCTCGCAGTTGGTGAGTTCGAGCCCTGCATAGGGCTCGCTGCTGTCAGCCTGTCAGCTCAGCCTGTCAGCTGCTGTCAGCTCAGAACCCACTTTGGATCTTCTGCCCCCCTCTCTTTCTGCCCCTTCCCCATTTATGTTTTCTCTCTCTTTCTCAAAACCTAAATAAAACATTAAAAATTAAAAAAAATTGCTCTGTTTTGCTAACTTCTATTGCATTTATATCTTTGCTTTATTATTAAAATTTTTTTAATGTTTATTTTTGAGATAGAGACAGACCACAAGTGGGGGAGGGGCAGAAAGAGAGGGAGACAGGGGATCTGAAGCAGGCTCTGCACTGACAGCACACCCCCTGACACAGGGCTTGAACCCATGAACTGTGAAATCATGACCTGAGCCAAAGTCGGTTGCTTAACCGACTGAGCCACCCAGGCGCCCCTAATTATGTATCTTTAACACATTATCACATTGTTATTTGCTTTGCAATACATGTTTGTTGCAGGTTAAAGGGAATATTTAATTGTCATCTGATATAGTGCATATCATTGCATACTACTGGCAAATGTAGTCACTATGGAGTGTTTATTAAGTGTTAAATAATTAGGTAGTGATACATATAAACATATAAAATGTTTATATTATGTGGAAATGTTTGGAGAATTGTTTTATGGGTGTTTAAGAGGGTTTTAGTGATATTTAGAGAAACTGGTTGGAGTTTTTGGGCAGACAATGCATGCATTCTTTTCTCACTTGAAATCTAATATAGTCTCCTTTGATCTTAGAATCATTTTCAGAAATGGATTAACTTGGGATGACTGTAGTTCAGTTGTAGTATATAGCATACCTTTGCTTTTCTGTGCTCATATCCCAGATATATTTGTGGGTGTCTTATTTTGTCAAACTCCCAAATGAAGGTGGTGAAAAGTTGAGTAATTCCACACCTGGAGGGAAACTAACCAACACAAAGAGTGTCTCTCCAGGAACAAATTTAAAGTGGTGGAGAATTGCAAATCTGATAAATATTTTTGTAAGAGGACTGAATGAAATAGCTGGTTTGCTTATGAGTATAACTGTTCTTGTTTGGTTCCTACCTCTCGGCCTGAACTTCAACTACTGATGAATTCAAGTTTCTGGCTCCCTCTGCACACACTTCCTAAGTGATCTCCGTAGGCTCGCAGCTTCAACTACCATACAGAGGTAGCTGACTTCTGATAGTTCTGACAACCACTGAGTTTCTCCATCTGATGTCCTTCAGCTCCCATTCCAATTCAAAATATATAAAACCTGTTATTTCTCGTCCCCTCCCCACCTCAGATTCTATTCTCCTCTCTACCTCTCGCTTCAAGGTGTCATGATCTACCACAGATTGATTACTGGTTCTCAGGCAGTTAGTTACCAAGTCATGTCACATCAATCACATCTGTATTTCTTACCCCCTCCCCCGAAAAGCTTTCAAACCTACAGAAAGATTGCAATAATAGTATAATTAATATCAATATACCTGTTTACTTAGATTCACCAAATGTCAGCATTTTGTTACATTTGCTTTCTCTCTCATATAATAACAGTGGTTATTATTTGTTGAATCATTTGTAAGTCACAGGCATCATGACTCTTCAGGAGCCCTAAACACTTCAGTATTTATCTTGAAGAACAAGGGCCTTGTCTTACGTAACTATAATACAACAATCACATTCAAGATATTTAATATAAATTTAATATTATTATTTAGTATCAAAATAATTGGCACGTTAATTATAAAACTTGAATTATATAATACATAATTTTAAGTTTGTTATAAGTTTGTATTCAAATTTCACCAATAATGTCCTTTCTAGCAATTTTTTTTTAAGATTTTTTTTAATTAAGTAATCTCTGTACCCAACATGGGGCTCAAACATGCAACCCCGAGATCAAGAGTCACATGCTCCACTCACTGAACCAGCCAGGCATGCCTGAATTTCTTTTTCTTCATGCCAGAGCAAATCCAAGATCATTTGTTGTATTTAATTGTCATATTTCTGTAGTCTAATATGAAATAGCTCCTTAGCCTTTTTTTTTTTTTTTTGGCCTTTCACAACATTGATCAATCTTGAAAAGTCCACACCAATTATTTTATCAAATGTTCCTCAATTGGGGTGGACACCACCTTAATCAAGTAATCAAACTTAACATCACAAACAGTGACACAAACTGACATCATGTATTTTCTGGTGTGATGCAGTGGGTGGGACACAACTTTGCTTGTTAGTAGTCCTTGCCCACAATGCATAATCTGAATTGAATTATGACAAACTTCTCTTGCTCTCCAAATAAAGTCCATACTCCGTAACAAGTTGTCAAGGTCTCCCATGCTCTGTCACCTTCATCTCTCACCATGTCCTTTGTGCAGCCGACACTGTGGCTCTCTACACATCACCTTTACTCTCTTGGCATCTCTACTTTTGTGCAGGTAGTTCTCAGAGAAGCCAGGCCCTTCCCTAGTCCGGGGAACGAGCCACAATTGGTCCATGCCTCACGTGGCAGCCCCATTGCCGCTTGCCGCTAATTGGCTTAGGGATGGACGTGTGACCCATTTCTGCCAATGGACTCAAGAAGTTTCCTAGGGACCTTCTGGGAACAGATAAGGTCCCTGATAAAAAGGATGATGACGAAGTCTTTCTTTTTTTCCTGTCTTAAACATAGTTGTGGGAAGATAAGATGGTTAGAGCTGTGGCAACTGTCTTAATAGACCTGAGAGTAAAGTAGTGTGGAAAGGTGGAGACCTAATTCCAAAACCGTCTGGGACTGCAGGGGTTGGTGTGTAAGATCATTAAATGTCTCTATTGCTTGTGCCACTGTTGCTCATGTGCTGCTATCTGCCACCAAGCGCACTCTTAGCTGGTCCTCCCCACACCCACCTTCCGTTCCCACATGCTCTACCTACCCTTTATGTTTAATTCCTGCTCATCCTTAGACTTCAGCAAAGACATGATTTCTTCTAGAATGCCTTCCTTTATCTTCCAAGACTGGGCTGAGCGTGTGTCCTGTACCTAACCCCACAGTAGCCTTTCTAATTGCTAAACTCTCATAATACACTTTTCCCCGTGGTCTAAATGTCTGGTTACTATTTTGCTGCCTATACTTAAACTTTTTTTTCAATGTATGTAGAGAAAAGTTTTATGGAATCAGTGCTTCAAAGCTGCAGGGTACAGTTTTCAGTAGTCTAAGCCAGGGTTCAGGAAGTAGAGGGAAGAATTGTCCCTTATAATAGCCAGCAGGTTTCCTTCCAGTCTTGCAATTTTACTGTAACTCAGGGTTGGCCTTTTCACAATAGATCTCCAGGTCCAGTTCCTGGTAGCTTATGAGTAGAAGGGTCAAGGGGCCTTTGTGATGATTTTGTGATTTCTGGAAGCACCCAAAGATGTGTTCCTTGGGAAGACCCAGACATGCTGGTTTCCCTACAGGGACTCAGGATTGGTTCACAAGTGAGAGGAGGGGGAAGATAATTGGCGTTTTTAAACGTACCTGGGATTTGTTTTAATGGGATATGATAAGACATACAGATATGGAAATGATCGTCATGAGGGAAGTTTCTATACTCACAGACCCATCCCTAGAAGCAGGAGCATTGGCATGTCATGCCCCTTGGGGCCATGTGGGGAAGCACCAGGGTAGGCCAGGAGGGAATGCATGCACACGAGTCTTTATTGTGGTTTCATGGGCAGGAATGGGTGAGGTGAGGTGAGCAGGTTTAGGATTGGCTAGCTTGAATAATTTCATTAGGTTCTGGAACATAGGAGCTGTTCCTAGTTGTTTGGTATCTGGCCCTTGGATGATTAGGACAGAGGAATATTGCCTCCTAGAACATGAGAGCTAGATGGAGGAGGCAGTTTGGAGTATGGGCTCTGGATTGGTTAGTCTATATGAAAGTCATTTGCTATCTGTAAGAATTATCTAGCCCTGGGAGAGGCAGTGTCTCCTTGGTCAGAGAGGCCACAGATGGCAGAGTATCAAAAATACAGAAAATAAGGGGCTCCTGGGTGGCTCAGTTGGTTGAGCGGCCGACACTTGATTTCAGCTCAGGTCATGATTCCAGGGTCGTGGACTGAGCCTCACATCAGTCCGCACTGAGCATGGAGTTAATATAATCAGCGATACAAAATTTAACAGCCTTGAAAGCTAGTCCAAAACATTTAGCAAACCCATTTGAATAGTTGTTGCTCCATTTACTCTGCAGTACCTGGTGCCAGTGCCCTGATTTTGGTCATCGTGGATACTAATTTAATGTTATTATTTTGCAAAGCCATAGATTATATCCTTTTAGGCTTTTGCGCCATTCTGAAATTACATGTCCTTGGGCAAAAACAGCATGTATGTCTAAGTGAAGTCCATTCTCTCATAAATACTGGGTCTAAAAGCTTCCCTCACCCCACTCAACAAAGGATGTTTAGCTCTGTCATTAACTGAATGGTCTTGGGCAAGTCACTGAGCCCGTCTACGTCTACATCTATTTCCTCTGCCTCCCCTCCCCTTCCCCCAGCAAAGTGAGGAGCTGCTCTGGAATTCTCCAAATGTGGGGAGACCATGAGTAGACCATCCACCAGGAAACAATGATAAGCTCTTAAAATTCCATGGAATTCCCCTTGCATTTGTCCAGCAAGAGGCTTGTTGCTATAAGCTGCTGGACTGGTAGGCCAGGCCTAGCCTCCCTTGGGAGATTGAGTGTTAAGTCCTAAAGAATGCTAGAAGAAACGTGGCAAGTGTCTAAGTGTTATGCATAATAGGCTCTGTGCCAGGTTATCTTGTTTAAACTTCACATTCCTAAGAGGCAGATACTGTTATTATCCCTCATTTAGTAGCTGAGAAAACAGGAGGTGAGATAGGTTAAGTTGCCCATGGTCTCACTGCATGAGAAAGAAAGAAAGTGGAACTCATATTTATCTGACTTCAAAGTATAAGAATTAGACTTAGTTTATGTAATTACAGAGGTGAAGAGTAGATCAAAATGAAGGCAGAATACAGGGAGACATTTTGGTTCAATATTATTTTGAACCATGAATGTCAGTCAAAACTGCAACGGGCTGCCTTTTTTTCTCACTGGAAGGGTTCAGGTACAAGTTGGGTTACCATTTTTTCAGGGATGTTATAGAGGGGAATCTCCAATTGGCTAAGAGTTGGACTAGACACCCTCAGAATATCCCTTTGAACCCTAAAATTCTGATATGTGTAATTCTAAGATTTTATGATTTGTTGTCTCCCAGAAAATTCACACATAGCCATTGGAGACCCCACCGCCAGAGGGCAGTGTCTCCATGTTTGATCCACTTGCACAGAAGGAACTAAGTGGTTCCCTCTGGAGCTGTCTAGAGAAAGCCAGCACTGAAATGGACCAATGTGAAGAGAGAGAGGGAGTCACACACGGAATGTTAACATCCCTTCCTTTACCAGCTGAATAATGATTTCCATAGGCCAGGGGACTGGAGAGAGGTCAGAGTGGTGAAAGTCAAGGGAAGACACCATTTCCAGAGAGTTGGAGAGAGGTGCCTTCTGAGGGCTGTGCACTGGCAGGGAGCCCTCTTGGTGCCATCTCTTCCAATCCTGCATTCCAAAGACTAGGAAAGTGAGGGGAGGAACAGGGTCGAGGATGTTAAAAGGTGACAGTGGAAACCCTCTCACACTTGAGAACGTTGAAGGACCCAGGTATATTCAGCCTGGAGAAGAGAAATCTTGAAGGGACTGTGGGAACTGTCTTCCTCTGAGGTTGTTATGCAGGGTCTTAGGTATCAAAACCAGTGTTTAAAAAAAAAAAAAAAAGATACTACTAGGGGGCAGGTCTCAGCTTGATTTAAGGAAGAACTTAAATCTTGATTTAAGGAAGAACTTGCCCATGTCTGAACATCCTGGGAGATGCCTAGGTAGAGCATGTGGGGGCCTTGTGGGTCATCAGCCTGGATGGATCTTAACATCCCTTCAGGGATTCTGTAGCTTTCTCGGCTTTACGAGACCTAGTTAGTCTTCATATGTCAGAACACCTTTTCACCAAGACTGCATAGTTTTCATGGTTTCCAATAGAAGTAAGCCTGTGAGTTAGGATATAGGGATAAAACAGAATTCTGACATACTGAAAAATTGCCTTTGGGTTTGGAAGCCTTAGAAAAATAAAATTTCTTCACTTACAAACAATCCCTAGTCTATTTTTCATGTTTCTTTTATTTAAACTGCATTGGGACAGGGCATTACAATTGTCCACATGAGGAATTATTTCAAGAAACAGCCAGGTCACACAGACAGTTACATATTCCGTCTTTGACATGAACATGTAGGATCTCAACTAAAACAGACCCACTGTTATTGTTATCCAAGTGCTTGCACATCTTGATACAGTCTCAGAGAAGCCACACTAATTTTAGTTCCTCTGATGCCTGGGTATTTACATCCCCAAACCCTTTCCCCCCACAGCTATCTTTATTCTGTAGCACCTCTTTCTGGCTTATACTTTCCTTTGCATAGTAAACATTCTCAGGATACCCAGTTTCCTGTTTTCATGTATTTTCCCTCTCAGTGGTCTGCTGTTGAGATCTGTATCACCCTGAAAGAAAAAAGAGAGAGAGGTTGAGAAAATCCTTGTGGACCAGAGCCAGGAGTTCTGACATCTCTGCCTCCTTCTTAATAGAAAGACAGTGTCCCCAGGATGCTTCCTTCCTCATAATGGACACCATCATTGGGTCATAGCTGGTTCATTCCGCCTGAGGTTGTGAAGGTTTAGACATCTTTGGGCTTGAGGTGCCCAACTGGGCCTGGACTCCATACAGGCCATCGAGAAGGCTGGAGTGCCATCCCCTGGGACAGAGTGCCCACCATGAGCCTGCCTGTGGTGTCTCATGAGGGGCCAGCAGGCTTGTTTTGCCATTGTGATATGTCTTCCCAAGAAGGAAAAGCTACTGCTCATCACATCCCACACGTGGATTTCAAAAATTAGCAAGATTTCCTTATGGAGATTATGGAACACTCGTACCCAACGGGGCCCTTCACAGCCTCGCACATGGCAGTGCTTCTAGCTTCATCTCTCACCCCATTTCTCTCCCCTCTTCCTGAGCTCCTCTTCTCTAGCTATGCTGTTCCCTTGTATGAATCCAGCTTCTGCACTGTTGGCCTATGAATTCCATCTGGAAATCTCTTCTTTCCTTCTCTATCTGGTGAGCAATCAATTTTACTTATTCTTTTTAATTTCCATTAAACATTTTGTTCTTTCTCATTTATTTTAATTAATACCAGAAACTAATACTTTTATAAAATACATTGATCATGCACTTGGATGTCATAGCAGTATCAATTGTTATAAAAATTTCTAAAAGCTTCCTCTCAGTTTCTGTACTTTTGTTGTCTTGGGCAGGTGACAAACAGGGACCACTCGTGGAGTGGCACCGCCTTAGGCTTTTCTACGGGTCACATCCTCCGTGAAGGTGCTCCACCCAGCCACCTCAGGTTAAACCAGTCACTCCTCCCCTGTGATCCTCCCCGGTGAGATGCAAACACAGCATCACAGAACATTTGCTCACAGCCCTGTGGTGATGTGTGCTTCTTCCTCTCCACCAGATTCCGAGCTCTGCCAGGGAGGGTGTCCTTTCTTATTGATTATTCATCTCTGTGTCTCAGAGTCCAGACCTAGGCCCTGTTCAGAGCCTGGTCAGTATTTGTGCCACTGAATATAAAGCCACTTTGGAAAACTAAACTCTTGTGGGGTCTTGGCTCAGTGTTGACTCATGTACTGGTTTGCTTATGACATCTCAGGGCTACGGATGGCATATCTAGCCCTGTGACCAGCTAGGGGAGATGAGCTAAAAGAGTCTCATCACCTCTGAGTGCTTATTGGCAGGACTGTGGCCTCATGGTGTGGAGACAGAGCAGTTGGACCAGGACCAGCAAGCCCCAGCAATTAACAGTCCCCAGGCCAGGGCAGAGAATCTGTTTTACAAGATGGCTAATACCGGAGACTAAGACTTTGCAGGTGGAAGGACTCTAATACCTCCTGAGTCTGGGTGGTGAGTAGTAACCCCCACCAAGTGAGAGTTCAACAGAAGGGACCCCTTTTGGGTTTTTGCCCTGAAAGGAGATGGCTATACATTAATTGTAGGACTCGTCCAGAGGCAAGACTCTGGATTCCTTAACTTCCTGAGCTAACCATTATTTAAGAATTAGAGAATTAAGAAAAATATTTTTTCCTATCTTTTGTTCCCTCCCTAAGCGCATGGTAAGAAAAGGCTCAGCTTGAATTCAGAGGCCAATGGGGTTATCACTTTTGGCTAAAACCCAAACTGACCCAGTACTGAGAGAGAGCTGTGAGTGAGTGGGGAACCTTACCCTCACTGGGGGGCTGATTCACCCACATGTTTGAACACAAGGCCAGAAGAAAATTCCCATAATCCATGGGGGTTGAACCATCAGTACACAGAAACTTCAGTCCCCTTCCCTCCTGACCTAAACCAGGTCCTTGATCTTGAGTTGTCCTGGTTAATCCTAAACAGAGGGCAGCCTTATCAATCTCCAGAGTAATTAAAATAAAAGACAGTTTGCCTTTCCATAGCATAGGGCTCGTATGACCATGAGCAGGTCACTGAACTTCTCTGAACTCATTTTCCTCACCTGACAAATGGAGATATTTATATATCTCCTTATCATAGGGTAAATAAGATAGTGAAAACTACTACCATGTGCCTGGTTCTGATAAAAGGAGGAGAAACATCTGTTCCCTAGCTCTGTGTTTCTGTAAGGGGAGATTTCTGCTACAGTGTTGGTTTTAGCATACGTGATCATACATGTGATTACTGTAGGGGTGATTAAACCACAGACACTGGACCCACCTCTGTAGCTTCTGACTCAGTAAATCTGAAGTGAAGCATAAGAATTTGCATTTCTAGCAACTTCTCAGGTGATGCTGATATTGCTACTGGTCAAAAGGACCACGTTTTGGGGGAACCACTGCTCTAGAATAATGTTCTTTGCCTCTCTCCTCATCTTTCCCTTGCTCCTCTCATGGAGGAGGAATGATTTATTCTGTGTTTGGAAGACGGGGTCAACATGTACCCCATCTGGCCTCTCCTTTTGGATCTGCCTGTAGGGTTGATGAATCCTGGTCATCTGTCTCCTTGGAGTAAGGGTTGGTCTTTATGGAGCAGGGCTGTGGTTGATCAGTTCTGCGGGTACCTTTAATTCTGGGGTAAAACACAAGGATGCCCAGGTTGGACACCCATTAAATTCTCAATCTAGAATTGTAACATAGTAAAACTTGCGTTTTGACTTTTATATATTTGCCTCCTATACTTTTTTTTTCCTCGGTTGATTCTGAATTAAAGAAAACGAGAAAGGACTACTTTACGTTGTCCCCCTGGGGGACAATAATAATTATTACTTCCTTAATATTAGAAACCTAAATTCAACCAGTATTGATGAAATCCTCAGGAATAATGATATTGTGGGGATGTGAAAGATGAACACATACTGCCCGTAGGCTTGCAAATGTCCCTGTGGTTCTCCACTGAAACAAGCATTGGCACCTGTCTGCCAGGCCTAGTGTCAAGTGGCATTAGACATTATCTCCAAGGAGCTTCCACCCAGACAGAGGAGTGTCATGACCGCTGGCACCTGTATCACAGGTGGAGCTCACACGCTCGAGGGCTTTGAGAATCCAGAGAGGGAGAGGGACGTGTTGCAGCTGAAGGGACAGGGGAGGTTTGGAGTTGGCACTGCATGAGGCCAGGGCCTGGCAGACAGGAAAGCAGAGAAGTCGGAAGGAGCAAAGCGGGAGCAGGGAAGGTAAGCTTGGAGCACGGGCATCGAGAGTGGAGTCCATACCTACCGGCCGTGGGCTGGAACATGGAGAATCTCACTCTTCAGAAAGGGTTTTGGAGGAGCCTGTCTTGGACACCTGGATGATCTCCACGGAGGTGATGCCCTTGCCAGCCACGCGGTGTCTGGTGCGCAGCTTGTTCAGGGCGGTCTCTGCCATGCCAGCCCGCTCCTCAGCGTCGTCCAGCTCATGCACCGTCTTTCTGTAGCGAGCCAAGGTCTGGTTGGCCTGGTCCTCCTGTGGCAAAAGCACGGTGGAAAATAGGGCGTAAACCTGGGCGTAAATCTGGTTAAATGTGCATCGTTATCGGTTGGTTCAACGTGGACACGTGAGAGTCCAGTCTTTCAGGACTTTTAGCTGATTCTTTTTTGGCTTTGACATCCATATTTCTAAATAAAATGTGCTGTGTTGATGCTTCTATAATTTGTAGTTTTAGCCATTAGCTACTGGTGCCCCACTATGAAAGGTGTGGATTTAGCATTTTTCCCCAGCCCCCACCACACAGCTCCCATCCCCTTATCTTCCCAGTAGAATCACAGTGCTATTTCGGTTAGAACCATACGAACTGTAAGCCTGATCTTTATCGAGCCATTTGGGAAAGGCGCTGGTTGTGTGGGTGGCTGATGGATTCAGCGTAGTAGCCCCAGAACTGGCAGCAAACAATGGCAGAGTCCAAGTTCTATGTCAAGGTGGGGGTGGGGGTGTGCTGGTGCCGGTAGGCAGACGTGTGGTATAGGGTTGAGGCTTGAAGCCATGATTTGCTAACCATTTGACTTTGATTTTAACATTTGCTAACATGACATAAATATCCCACTCTGGGCTATGTCCTCACCTGTGAAACAGACTAAGAAGATCAGTGTTCCTGCCTTGTGTTCGGAGGATTAAAGAAGGGAAGGGTCTTGTGTTTAACGGTCTGAGCAGGAGAGAGAAGTTATCCTGGCAGAGGCCACCAGGGGCAGTGGAAGCAGGACAAAGGCAGCAAAGACTTTCCCTGGTTTTAGATCACACCTTACAGGTGTTCTTGGGGGATATTTTCATTTTCTACGTGTTCTTATCTCCAGTGTGTGGTGTCCAGTCCACCTATGAAGTGCCATGGACACGAAGCTCACAGGGGCCATCTTTCGGCAGGGCTCGATTCCTTTCCTGTGGTTAATGCCACCCAGGTGCTGAGACCTGGACTGGGAAGGGAGGGCACGTTAGGGACACACGTTAGGGCGAGCACCCACCGCCTCTTCAATCTGCCGCTTGTAGATCTTCAGCTTGTTCTGCAGCTTCTCCACCAGCTCCTGCATGCGCTGGTTGGTCTTGTGGTCCTCCTCCGTCTGGAAGACCAGCTCTTTGAGGCGGCGCTCATTCTTCCGCAGCGTCTTCACTGTTTCCACGTGCTGTTTCTGCTCACCGTCCAGCTCTGTCTCTAGTTCCTTGATCTGAGGGAGGAAGAGAGGGACATGGCTGTGAGAACACAGGGTTTTGAACTTGCGAGCTCAGTGGCCTTGAGTGGGGGCATCATGGTGACAATGTCCATCCACCTCTTCCCCACAGGAGAGCAGGCAAACCCTGGACAGGAGGGTCACACAGGTTCTGCCCCTCATGGGTCTGCTGTGGTAGTCAGATGGGTCCCTTTCCCTGAGCCTCACATTTCCTTCTCTGGGAAGTGGGGGAGGGAGGGGCCTGACAGGGTCACCAAACCTCCTGCACCCCTCTAGCTCTGACACCCCATGGGTGAAGACCAAGGCTGGTTTTAAGGAAATTGTAAGGGAGGAACAGTGTTGGAAACAGAGACTAGGAACAGACAGAGGAAGAATCCTGGGAGCTCCCCTGCTTGGGGGCACAGTCTGGGGGAAAGGTGACAGGAGAAGAAGGAAGAGGAGAGGAGACCTATGTACAAATAAATTACAGCTCTCCTCTCATTTTCCTTTCCCTTCCTAGCATCTGAATAATCCGGTTCCTCATCAAGCACTGGGTGCTTTGGGAAGCTTTGGGAAAAGGCCCCTGCCCAGCCATGTCTCCCTTCTCTCCCTCCTGGCCCACCTCGGGGTCGCCCTCACCCTGGCTTCCAGTTTCATGATCGTGCGCTTCCCTCCCTTCAGAGCCAGCTGCTCAGCCTCCTCCATCTTGGCCTGCAAGTCTTTGATGGTGATCTCGTAGTTCTTCTTGATTTTCTCCAGGTGCATGCAGTGGTCCTGCTCTTGCCGGAGCTCCTCCGCCATGCGGGCGGCCTGCGGGAGGGAAGCAGAGTGGGGACTGGAGCTGGGTTCCCATGCTATTGAGAGATGAGGGACCTTGACCTCTGGAGACCAGAGGACCAAGTGGTTGACAAGGAGAACCTTGCCGATGTGCTGCTGGGTTTTGGTGGAGCGGGTGCCCCATGCTCCTGTGTCTCTCCCAGTGACAGGGAGGAGGCAGGCTCATGCACTCACCACCAGGGCCCCCAGTCCCACAGACTCCCACCAGCCTGGGGCTCTCCAGCCACTCTTTGCTGCCTCCTCCATCAGGGGCACAGCACAGAGGGTGGGCGTAGCGCAGATCTGGAGGAGGAAGACGAAGGTCTGCATGTAGCTCCTGTGTGGCCTTCAGCAAGTCACTTTACCCTCTCGTTCTTGCATTCATTCCACAAGTATTCGTGGAAGATCTGCATGCTGGGTATGGGTCTGTTCTCTCGAGACCCAGCACCAAATAAGACCTGCAATGGTCCTGAGCTGGCATTTCAAGCAAGTGCAACAAGCCTGGCGATAGCATCTGTATTCCTTCATCTTTAAAGTGGGGTGCGTGGTATCTGCTGCTCAAGGTCGTGTGAGTCCCCAAAGAGAAGTGGGGCAAGACCACTGGCAGCACGTCCTGCTGAATCTGCCCCTGAGCACCTGGGCATGTCTCCCATTCCTTTCACTAATGCTTCTCCTCAGGCTGCTTTAATGCTCCTCTTTGCCAAAAGACCTGCCCAGGAAAGCCCACTTTCGATGGCTTCTTTGACCCATGTCCCCAGGCCTCAAGCTCTGATCTCTCACATGGTCTTGTATAGCTTGTAATTATTCCTTACTTGTATGTGTTTGGCTTTTCGGAAAGGCCTCCAGACTCCTTAGGACAAGGACCACAGCCCTACTGGCAGGGTGCTGGCGCTGCACAGTGACCTTTGAGGGGAGGAAGTGGCCTTCCCTGCTGAGGGTGGCCTGGTCCTCCACAGGCGGCCCAGGCCGGGCCCCCCTCCCACCAGCACCAGGCAGCGTGCACACTTACATCAGTCATGGCTTTCTTGGCCCTCTCGTCGGCAGAGCGGAACTCACTGATGAGCTCCTCGTGCTCGTTGGAGATGCGCTGGACATCCGACTCCAGCTTGCGCTTGACTACGAGGAGGCTTTGGTTCTAGAAGAGAAAATAAAGACATTGCCATGAGGCAGAAGTCTGCACAGCCCTTCCCGTGTCCAGGAAAGAGAAACAACTCTCTCACAGACATACTTGCCAAACCCCCCAACAGGAAATGGCCCTGGACCCCCTGCTTGAGGTAAGTGTCTCTCCCTGCATTTTTCTCTGTGTTTTAGAGCAGAACACGTATCACAAGGAGTCCAGGAATAACGTCATTTCGGCCTGGGATGGGTGGGAACTCTAGAACAATCCTGAACTCAGAGCTGGGAAAACCCAGGTTCAACCCCGGTACTTCTACCTATGTGGATAAATTCTTTACCTCTAGGCTTCGGTCTTATTTCTAAAATGGGGTTGTGATCTCTGTATGTCCCATGCACATTTTTTCTTTTGGTGAATTCACATGAGATGCTAAGTAGGAATTAAGTTTGTGCTGGCAAAGTATTGCACTGTAAGCAGTATTGGTGTTACCGCTGGTAGATAAGGGTCCCCTTTTTTGACCACACATAAGCCACTCAACTCTCTGGGTCACGGTTTTTCATTTGTAAAATGAATGTCAGACTTTGTTTTTATTTACTGTTTTTTTTTTTTTTTTTTTTTTTTTAAGTAGGCTCCATGCCCAGCAGGGAGCCCAGTGCATGGCTTGAACTCACAACCCTGAGATCAAGACCTGACTGGAGATTAAGTGTCAGGCTTAATTTAACTGACTGAGCCACCCAGGTGCTCCTAGACTTTGGAATATTCTAGATCCCTTCTAGTTCTGAAGTTCTGTCCTCAGTGACACTGAAGGTAATGGCAGTCCTTAAAGTTGGCTACATCATCAGAATCTCCTGAGGAGTTTAGATCCAAAAGTTTAAATTTCTGGACTCCCACCACAGACCAGATTCTGGATCACAGTCTCCAAGGGAGAGAGTCTAGGAGCCTGTCTTTGAAAGCTCTGCACAACAATGTACATATAGTTCACACACTGTGTGTGCTCTAAAAATGGTTAAGAATGGTACATTTTATGTTACGGGGGTTTTTGCCATAACAAAAGAAGTCTCTGCAGGTGAGTTCTGAGGATTTCCCAAGTGGGGACACCATCTGCCTTTGAGTTTTGAGGGGAGCCCACAGGGTTTGGGCACCATCCTGGCCCTGCCCCCACACGCCAAGTGTGAGTCTGCGTAGACCCCCCCCCACTCCCAGGAAGCCGCCATCTTACCTGGATGTTGACCTCGTTGTGCCGCTCGGTGAGCTCTACCACCTCCTGCTCCAGCAGCTTGCGGGAGCGCTCGCTGCCCTCCAGGCCCGCGCGCACCTCCTCCAGCTCCGTCTGCAGCAGGCTCAGGCGCCGCTCCTGCAGGTTGTACTGCTCCCGCAGCTCCTCGTGCTGCCGGGCATCCTCGTCCATCTGCATCTGCAGGTCCTGGGGGGGCCAGAGGACCCGGCCTGAGCCCATCTCCCGGACCCTGGCATGGTCTGGGCTCAGCAGGGAGCTGGGGTCTGGCTGGGGAGTTCGAGGCCACAGAGGAGGAGAGTGGAAGGTATCGATCTGCGCTGGGGGAGTTCCCAGTCTGGTTGCGGCCTAGCTGGCCAGGGCCCAAGCGCCCCCAGAATTTGTCCAGTGAGAGGTAACCATAAGGTCAAGGCTTTTCTGAGGACAGAGCACCTTGAGTTTCCAGCAGGCCCTTCTCACCGAGGCCTTCCTCAGTGATCTTGACCATTACACCCCCACTGGCTAACCCACATCTCCCTTCTCCTATCTGGTTGTTTCTCTGTAGCACGTATCGCCATTTTTAATACTACAGTTTTATTTATGTGTTGTTTATTGTCTATCTGCAGGGATGTCTGTTTATTATATACATTCTTGTACCTCTAACACCTAATACAGTGCCTATGCTGGGCAGGTCTCTAATAAAATGTATGTTGAATGCATGGATCCAGCTACAGATGCTTTAAAGACCAGTGATAGCAATAAAGGAAGACTTCAATTCTATTTGTGTTTTTTTCTTAAGATGAGTGGTGGGCATATAAGTATTTACTATGTTCTTTATTTTTCTGTCCTGAATTCACTTATAATAAGTCAAGTGATTTTAAGAACCAAGACAGGCCCAACTTTCTGTTTTCCTTCTTTCTTCCCTCTTTTTAGTGGTCCAGGGTATGCACTTAGGTGGTTGGGGCCTCTCATATAGATAGTCCCCAAGTGTCCTGTTCCCTAGACTTCCAGCCACCCCATGCTGCCACTTTGATGCTTTTCTCCTAGCTGCAGATATGCATGAAGTTAGCTTCCTGGACCTGCAAGCTTGGGGATGGCTTACTTTGTGATTAGGTCCCAGATTGCTACCTTGATTTGCTGTTGCAGCCTTTTCAGGGTCTTTACAAGTTCGCTGTTGTTCTTGTTGGCGTGGTCCAGCTGGATTTCCATCTCATTCAGGTCCGTCTCCATCTTCTTCTTGAGCCGAAGTGCCTCTGCCCGGCCCTTGGCCTCTGCCTCCAGGCTGGCCTGCAAGGACTCGATTGCCCGCTGGTGGTTCTTCCTGCAAGTGCAATCAGAGAAGACCTTGGCATACTGGGCCCGCTGGTCAGGCTGTGCTAAACCTCCCTAGTTAAGAGGTCTGTGAGCATCAACATGCTTATGGCCACCATATTTGAAATTAGAGTGTATCTTCCCTTAAAGCATTTAAGTGGGGGAGTGTGTGCTTTGGGAAAGGACACAGAAGGTCAATGTTTACCTCATATCTTTTGTGATCTCAATTCATTCAACATGCAGAATATCCCTGCAAGGAAACTGAGGCTCCAAGATGATGAAAAACATGCCAAAGGTTTAGCCCATGACAGAGACAGGATTCAAACCCAAATACTAGCTGTTTTGTTTTTGTTTTTTTAATTAGAAAATGTGAGCTTTGGCTATACAAGCCAAAGCTTGTCTCTCTGTAAAACAGCAGTTATTGATTGATTGTATTTAATATATTTAGTTATATTGTAATCAGTATAATGAGCATTTTCATAAAACCCTCCATAGAAGGAGACTAGAGGAGGCAATTTACATGTTCAAAAAATATTTGTTTCATTGAGGGAAATAAATGGCTAGCATGAAAAGATCCTGTCACCTGCCCCTCGTCTGTGGTGTTCACCTCTGCTCTACCCCTGCACACCTTCTGTTGTGTAGGCACATTGCTGGATTTATAGCACTCTGAGATGTAGTCAATTTCTAGACATGGGAGAAGGTATCATGACATTCTCAAAAGTGAACAGAATTTTTGTTCAATTTGACTTAAAAAATAAATACAAGAAAAAAACTATAAAACATGTTGAAAAAATAAAGGTCTAAATAAATGGAAGGACATTCATGTTCATGGATTGGAAGATATAATGTTGTGAAGGTGGAATTCGGTGCAGTCAGTATCAAAATGCCAGCTGATTTCTTTGCAGAAATTGACAGGCTGATCCTAAAATTTATATAGAAATGCAAGGGACCCAGAATAACCAAAATAATCTAGAAAAAGAACAACAAGGTAGAGGACTCACACTTCCCAATTTCAAAGCCACAGTAATCAAGACATTGTGGTCATGGCATAAGGATAGACCTATAGATGAATGGAATAGAATTGGGAATCCAGAAATAAACCCAAGCCAATTCATTTTCAACAAGGATGCTAAGACCATTCAATAGGGAGAGAGCAGTCTTTCCAGAAAGTAGTTCTGGGACAACTGGATATCCACATGCAAAAGAATGAAGTTGGACCCCTACCTCATACCTTACACAAAAATTAACTCAAAATGGACCAAAGACCTAAATGTAAGAGCTAAAACTGTAAAACTCTGATCTCATCTAGGAAAAATAGGCAAGAATCTTTGTGACTAAATTAGGGAAAGAGTTTTTTAGATATGACACCTAAAATACAGGCTACCAAAGAAAAAAACAGGTACATAGACTTCATCAAATTTAAAAACATTTGTGCTTCAGAGGATATTATCAAGAAACTGAAAAGGCAACTCACAGAATGGGTGAAAATATTTGCAAATTACATATCTGATAAAGGATGGGTCTAGTATTCAGAATATTTAAAGAACTCTTACAACTCAACAGTAGAAAGACAACCTAGTTTTTAAAATGGGCCAAGGATTAGAATAGACATTTTTCCAGGCAATATAGAGAAGTGGCCAATAAGCACATCAAAGATGCTTAGCAGGAGCAGCTGGGTGGCTCAGTTGGTTAAGCATCCAACTCTTGATTTCAGCTCAGGTCACGATCTCATGATTCGTAGGTTTGAGCCCTGCATCAGGCTCTGTGCTGATGCGTGCTCTCTCTTTCTCTCTCAAAGAAACTTAAAAAAAAAAAACAACTTAAAAAGGTGCTCAGCATCATTAGCTATAATGGAAATACTGTTCTAAACCACAGTGAGATACTACCATACACTAGGTTGGCTAGGATAAAAAAAGGTAATGATAAAATGTTAAGAGAAGATCTGGAGACCCTACAGCCCTTATAACCCTGAGAATGTAAAATAGTACAACTGCTTTGGAGAAGAATCTGACCATTCTGCAAAAAGTTAAACACAGAGTGAACATATTACCGGAACTTCTAGTCCTAGGTACATACCCAAGAGAAATGTAAACCTCTATCTAAACAAAAACTTGTATATGGATGCTCATAGTGGCATTATCCATAGTGGCCAAAAGGTGAAAACAACCCAAATGTCCATCAACTGATGAATAGATAAATAGATAAAATAGATAAACAAAATGGGATCTGTCCAAACTATGGCATAGTATTCAGGAATAAAAAGGAATGAAATACTTACACTTGCTCCAACATGGATGAAGCTTGAAAACATGATGCCAAGTGAAAGAAGCCAGTCACAAAGGACCACATATTGTAGGATTCTATTTATATGGGATGTCCAGGATAGGCAAATCCAGAGAAAGTTGTTGGCTAGATTAGTTGTTGCCTAGGTCTGGGAGTGGGGGTGGTGGGGAGAAATGGGGCAACACTGCAAAAGGATATGGGGTTTCTTTGGGGGAGTGATGAAAATGTTCTAAAATTGCAGTGATAATTGCACAACTGAGAACCATTGAATTTTTCCCTCGTCATGGGCAAACTATGTAAATTATATCTCCAATCTGTTGCAAACTCTCTCTCCTCCCCTCCCCCCGCCACGCCACATAGTGGCATATAGCTAGATATTTAGGGTTTATTCTAATGGCTGCAGAGTCATGGGGCTTCTCCCTCCAGTGGCTCTGCCTGCAGCTTTGTTAGGGGTGATTGTGGGGGATGTTGTAAACTCAGGAAGCAATAGTGCAGGAAGATTTCAGGCAGGCAGTTTAGGCAAGATGCCAATGTGGATAGTTGCAAATGTGTGCAACTCATGTGTGCAATTCTTCTCAGAATCACAACAAATCATATTTCTGTAAACAAAAACTTAGTGCTGAGTCCAAAACTTATTGGAACCTCAGGCAGCAACAGTGGACACTGAATTAAAAAGAAATCTCCAAATCCAGCACCCAGCAGATCAGTTCTTTTCCATGACGTGGTGGTTGTTTTCTGAGGGTTCATGAATGTTCGTAGTAATTTATATCTGTGTGGCTTTGCAGGTTACGGAGTAATTTCATATTTATCATCTCAGTTAATCTTCACCACCCCTGAGAGGGGTGACGAGAAGCTATCGTCATTCACATCTGTCAGATGGGGCAACTGCATCCATCTCACAGGGGGGCTTTCTGACTTTTTTTTATTGTGGGAAAATATGCATTACGTAAAATGTCCTATGTTAACCATTTTGAAGTGTGCGGTCCCGTGGTATTAAACACATACCTCATGCTGTGCTTCTACTGGCACCGCCTGTCTCCAGAACTCTTTGCATCTGATAAAACTAAACCATGTTCCCATGAAACACTAACTCCCCAATATCCCACTTTCCCCTGGCCCCTGGCAACTACTATTCTGCTTTCCGTTTCTGTGATTGTGACTGGTCTAAGTACTTCCTCCTGTAGGTAGAACCATGCAGTATCTGTCTTTTTGTGACTGGCTTTTTTCACTCAGTTATAATGTCCTCAAGGTTCATCCATGTTGTAGCAGGTGTCTGAATTTCCTTGCTTGTGAAGGCTGGATAAATTTGCACTGTGTGTAGAGACCACATTTTGTTTATCCATTCCTTTGTCAGTGGACTTGTGTTGCTTTCATGCCACAGCTCTTCTGAATAATGCTATGAACATGGTATACAAGTATCTCTCCAAGACCCTGCTTTCAGTTCTTTTGGGTAAATATTCAGAAGTAGAATTGCTGGATCATACGGTAATTCTATTTTAAATTTTTTGAGGAACCTCTATACTGGCTTTCACATCGGCTGTACCATTTTACATTCCCACCAACAGTGCACAAACGTTCCAGTTTCTCTACATCCTCACCAACACTTGTTATTTCTTGCGTTTTGGATGGCAGCCATCCTAATGGGTGTGAGGTGGTATCTCCTTGTAGTTTTGATTTGCATTTCCCTCATGACTAGTGGTAGTGAGCATCTTCCCATGTGCTTAGTGGCCATTTGTATATCTTCCTTGGAGAAATGTCTGTTAAAGTCCTTTGCCCATTTTTGAATGATGATGATGATGATGATGATGATGATGATGATTAATTATCCCATGGTGTTTTGTGATCACTGAAGTACTATGTTTCAGAGTATTCACCTAAATTGCCCAAGGTCAGATGACTAGTAGGTGGCAGAGGCCCGTCAATGCTACCCAAAGTCAGCCTCCCATCACCTCAGCCCCATACCTCGTAGCTTCAAATTCCTCTTCTTTCTCGTGGATTCTCCGGTCGATGTCAGCTTTAACCTGAGCCAGTTCCAGCTGAATTCGAATCACCTTGCTCTCTTCAACCTGCCAGGAATATAAACATCAGTCTTTCTGGCCAAGTAGGTGCATAGTCCCTGGCCAAGGGTCCAGCCTCCAAGGTGATGGCCACATGGTTACCTCCAGGGAAGATTCTGCTTCCTCCAGGGCCACCTGGAGTTCTTCTTTCTCAATCTCCAATTTTTTCTTCAACTTCTGCAGCTCATGCACACTCCGTCCTCCCTCACCCAGCTGATCAATCAGTTCCTTTATCTCCTCTGAGAAAGGAATATTCTCGTTAATAAGGCACATGAGGACCACCAGCTTCCCAGGGCCATGGCATGTGACACAGACATTCTTACATCAGGGCAGAAGCAGGCACTCCTAGCCTCACTGTATCCAAAGAGAAACAATATGCTCCAAGTCGTAGACTCATGGAGCATCAGGGCTTGGGCATTGGAAAACAGTGAGTTCAAGCTCCTCATTTTACAGATGAGAGGCTGAGGCCCACAGAAGAGTGGGTAAGCACTGAACAGCTTGGTGGGCCAGTGCCCAGGACTCCCCAGGCCCATTAGGCCTAAACTCCAGGCTTTCCTTTCTCAGACCCTTTCTCCCCCTCTGCATCCCCGCCACCAGGTCTGAAAACCAAGAAAAGGTGGAGGAGTAGAGCCTTTCTGATCTCCTTCCTCAGTTGGGAGACCTGTTACCCACCCAGAGGAGCTCCCAGGTACCCACCCAGCACCTTGGAGCAGCCATAAATGTCAGCCGCAACCAGAGGTGTCCGAGAAATGTGACTACCTTGACTAATCCATGACCAAACTCCATTCCTACATCAAGCCTCCCTGAGTTCAGAAAAATCTCATTTAATCCAATATCTTCCTGGTTGGGTTTCTAAGTTCCAGGTAGAGTGGAAAGCACTGGGGGCATCATCTAAGTCTCAGCTGTTGGGGTCCATCTGTGCTGATGTCACAGACACACTCGTAGCCCACATGGCTTCCTGTCATCTGTCCTGGACATAGTGGCTGTTTCCAGAACATTCTCTACTGCACTGCTCCGGGATCATGAGGAATGCTGTGATGGTACCTCACACCCTTTCAGCCCAAGTAAGCTGCTTGGCCATTCTCCTCCGTCGCTCCCACCAGGCTGGGACTACTTTACTTAATTTCTTTTTAATTAAAAAAAATTATTTTTTGAGGGAGAGAGAGAGAGAGAGAGAGAGAGAGAGAGAGAGAGAGAGAGAGGGAGAGAGAAAGAGAGAAGGGGAGGGGAAGAGAGAGAGGGAGACACAGAAATCCAAAACAGGCTCCAAGCTCTGAGCTGTCAGCCCAGAGCCCAACACAGGGCCTGAACTCATGAGCCACAAGATCATGATCTGAGCTGAAGTTGGATGCTTAACTGACTGAGCCACCCAGGTGCCCCTGACTGGGGCTACTTTACAAGGTTTGTTCCCACCTATGCTTCACGAGCCAGGTGAAGTGCATATTCCTCTGCTCTTAACTCCCAGGTTACCGGGGAGCTTTCTCATCTGCACCAGGAGTTGGAGGTGGGAGGGAGGAGGCAGCGCCCTGGGACCTTCAGCAGAACCTAATCAGCAACCCCCTCCTATTTTCTGTCCTCTCCTAGTCCAGGGAACCTTGATCTGGGTGTTCTGGTTGTTTCTCCCCTATCTTAACTCAGGTATTTATATTTAAGACCTTTAGTATTCACACTTTTGAGACTACAGAAGCAGAGCCTTCATACCTCACATGCTGGGCTCTTGAGATTATCCCCTGTGAACCGACAACTCCCCAGGGAGGGACTCATAGGACCTTGGGCAGGTTTGGGGGACAATCAGGGACCATCTGCCTCTACCCTCCATTACAGTGACCCTACATCAGGCACCTAACCTGAATTGAGGAAACCCTGTGTTGACTGAGATTTTTGCTGCTCAGCAGAACAGTTCTTGAAAACAAAAACAAAAACAAAAAAACAAAAACAACAACAACAACAAAAAACCCTGACCTATCTTACACAACTGATTTTGTGGTTAGAAATGTGTACCTGCCATAAAAACTTATTAATGCAGTCAAATCCCTGTATAGCAAAACATTCTTCAACAGATAGGCACCAATTTTCAAACAACATCCAACAGAACGGAGTTCCAGCATGCGACTCCTATACGTAAGAAATCTTCCATGTGTATATGTTGTGTGCATAGGACAGATGTAAGGGCTCAATACTTAAAATCTGTTAAGTCCTCATTTCTGCCAGCTACTCTACTCAGTGAAGATTTTACACATTTTATCTTATTCCAACTGTCTCAACCTTACAAGGAAGACATTATTATTTCCCCAATTTACAGATGAGGAAACTGAGGCACAGAAAGGTTAAGTAACTCACCTGCTCGAAGTCATGTTGCTGAGTGCCCAAGTGCTTCTACAAATTGCTTGCCAGGCAGTTGGCATTTATTGTGTGTACCTACTATGTGCCAGGTACTCAAACATGTGATGCGCTCAGGAGGAGGGAGGCCCTGCCTGGGTCTTTGTCCCTGCCCTCAGACTCACCCTGCAGAGTCTTGTTCTCCTTCTTCACCGACTCAAGGTGCTCCAGGGACTCCTCATAGGCGGTCTTGATCTTGAAGCTCTCGGTCATGTACATGCGGCACTCCTTCTGCGCACTGTCCACCTCCACCTGTAGCTCTTCGCACTTCTGCTGCCACTCGGCCAGCATCTTGTCAAAGACTCGCTGCTTCTTGTCCAGGGCAGCAGCCGCAGCGTTGGCCTGGGGAGAGGTGGGGATGATGGTCTCCGGGGGTTCTGACTCTCCAGCCCCTTCCTCTGCTTCTGCCCTCCTCCCTGCCTTCCCCAGCCCTCCCCAGTAACTCTGGTGACCACAGATTTCTTGGGGATTGGGATATAATTCAACATTTATAGCACAAGCACAGGGCAAGGAGCCTGGAAAGAGTTACCCTCCAGTTCTAAAACTCCTACTACTAGATATGTGACCTTGGGCAGTCCATTTCATCTTCCCAGGCTAGGATTTTCTTAGGTGTATGATGAGGGATCTGGGCCACAGTGGCCTTCCCAGATTTAGAACATTCACCCAACCCCCCGTAACATTTTTCTCTATGACTTACTAATACCTGTTACATGTCATTGTCCAACTCAGAGATGGGTTTGGTGTTATTTTTCTTGTGAATCAAAGCTGATTATTTTCAGACCTTATTTTTCATGGACCTTTCCTCCTTTTCATAAGTGTCCAGCAACTATGTATTTATTTTTTAATGTTTATTTTTTGAGAGAGAGAGACAGAGCGTAAGCTGGGGAGGGGCAGAGAGTGAGAGAGAGTGAGAGAGAGACACAGAATCTGAAGCAGGCTCCAGGCTCTGAGCTGTCAGCCAGAGCCCTATGTGGGGCTCCAACTCACAAACTGTGACATGACCTGTGCCGAAGTTGGATGCTTAACCAACCGACTGAGCCACCCAGGCACTCCAGCAACTATGTATTTATTGCTGTGCAGTACTGGATTTTGTAAATTTCTGCTTCATTTCTTAATTTTGGAGGAGCAAAACCTTTTCAGGTTTTGGGGCTATTTTCCCGAAGCCTCTCACATGGATATGCCCCTCTGCCCCTCACCACTGGCATGAAGCAGTTGCCCTGAAACACCAAGACCAGGTTCCTGTGTACCAGTTGAAATCTTATTTAATTTGGCTGAAGTCTGGCAAATCAGTCTGAACCAGGGATGCAAACAGGAATGTTTAGCCACACAAAGTGTGTGTTATGTGGTTTGTGTGAGGAAAAGGGGAACAGAGACAATAGGTTGCATGACTTCCTGGGACCGTTTTGTCCTCACCACAGAGCTATTTGAATAGCGACCTGATGGGTGTTAAGATTGCAGAATTATGAGTGTATAAACACATTTGCAGGCGAGAGCCTGTGTTCAGTGGGCCTGAATACAGACCCTGTGCTCTATCCTGTTGGGCCACCTGTTTTTTCTTGGGAAGCCCAGACGTGACAGTTTCCAACAGCTCCCTGGGGTCCCTTGGACCCAGCAAATAGGCAGCCTTCGAACATTTTGACCCCCTGACCTTCTCCAAGTCGATGGTGAGGTCCTCGATTTCTGCCTGGAGTCGCTGTTTGTTTTTCTCAAGGGAGGCAGCCCTGGCCTGGGCGGCTTCGGCTGTCTCTTCTGCTTCCTGGAGTCTGGCGGCCAGTTTCCTCCTGTGGGTGAGGGCAAGAGAGGCCATCAAGGAAACATAGAAGCCCATGGGCTAGGGGGCTGTGTTTGTGGTCCTGAGCTCTGGGGTCACAGTGGAGAAGATGCAGACAAAATGGAGAGTATTAGAGGAAAGCAACCACTGTCTGTCCATCCATCCATCCATCTATCCATCCAACAATTATGTATTGTTTCTACTCTGTCAGGTATCGTTACAGGCATTTGAAAAACAGCATTGAATAAAAACAGACTAAGACTCCTGCCTTCACAAAACATCTGTTCTAGACGAGGGACAGACCTAGAGACAGAAGCACCACGGAGAAAGTAAAGCAGGGAGGGGAACACATGAGCGGAGGCCGGAGGGAGAGGAGGGCAAGGACCCTGTGGGTGTCTGGGGAAGAAGGTCCAGGCAGAGAGAGGTGAGGGATTGAGATCTAGAGTGAGCTTTGGGGTGGGACCAGGCAGCTGCTGGCCGCTCTCAGCAAAAAATAGAAAATGGCCAGAGCTCAGGAGCTGGAGGCTACAGGAAGGCAGGTTTAGGCTCAATGTATGAAGACCTTCTGATAAGAGATTTACGTCAGCTGGAGGGCTCTGTGCTTATCACTGTCATGTCGCCACAAATTTCCAGGGGGCGAGCAAGACAGGCAAGCAGGCCGGGGTACCCTCCCTGCCTGGTGCCTGGTGGCTCACATGCAGGGCTTCCCGTGGGCAAGCCAGCCAGCCTGTTCTACAAGAAGGTGGCTCTGAGCCACATTCACGTGTCCACTCTTACTTCCTCAGGCCCATCAGGCAGAATGTCCACCACTCTAGTTTGCAAATGAGGAAGAAGGCTTGCAAGCTTTGAGGGCATTTAGCACAGAGCTGGGGAACCAGCAGAGTGAGGACCTTTGGGAGTGTGGTCTGAGCCCTCCCAACATCGCCCAGAGGCCCCACCCCAGACCTAGCAGACCTGTGGAAGCTTCCTGAGCACTTTAAGGGCAGAGAAACCCTGCCTGGAGGTGGAGGCCCTGTTCTTGACTTCCTTGCAGGAGCCTGAGCACTTTCATGCTGACATGTAGAAATCCTTGAGGATGGAACCCAAAGGCTGACAGTGGCTACTTTGCTAAGGGCACAAAGTGGGCTCTCCTATCTAGACACACATCCCCCCCGGCCCCCACTTTAAGAGGAGCCTGTGCTCAGGTCATGATGTCGCAGTTCATGAGTTCGAGCCCCACATCAGGCTCTGTGCAGACAGCTCAGAGCCTGGAGCCCGCATGGAGGTCTGTGTCTCCCTGTCTGCCCCTCCCCCACTCACACTCTGTTTCTCTCTCCCTCAAAAGTAAATAAACATTAAAGAAAATTTTAAGAGGGGTCGCCTGGGTGGCTCGGTCGGTTGAGAATCTGACTTTGGCTCAGGTCATGATCTCGCGGTCTGTGAGTTCGAGCCCCGCGTCGGGCTCTGTGCTGACAGCTCGGAGCCTGGAGCCTGCTTCGGATTCTGTCTCCCTCTCTCTCTGCCCCTCCCCCGTTCATGCTCTGTCTCTCTCTTTCTCTCTCTGTCAGAAATAAATAAACATTAAAAAAAAATATTTTTTTTTAATTTTAAGAGTAGCCTGTGAACTGCTTTCTCCTGGACGTGACCCTGGCCTCAGCAAGTGTCTGATGTGGTCAGACCACCAGCACCACCCACACCCCAGCCTTCCCAGCTCTCTGGCACAGGGTCACACTCACTTGGTCTCCTCCAGCTCCTCGGTCCTCTGGATGGCATCCGTCTCATACTTGGTCCTCCAGGTGGTCACCTCAGTGTTGAGCTTGGACACGAGGCGCTGCAGCTCTGACTTGCCTCCCTGCTCCTCCTCCAGCTGCTCCTTCACCAGGTCCAGGTCATGCTTCGTGTTGGCAAGACTCACCATGGCCGTGCTGCGAGACTGCGGGGACCAGCGGAGGCCGTCAGAGGCCCCGCTGGTCTCTGTGGACCCCAGGGCCATTGCTTAGACATCCGCAGCATTGGATTGACAGTGCAGCAAGTGAAGGGGGGAAAGGACACCGATTCTACAGCCCAGGCCATCAGGGTTTATTTTCCTCATTTTGTTCCAATTACTGTCCATGAGGATATGGGAGTTCATCATTTTCATTTAGTCATACATGTAGCATATTACAGTTTTGTAGTTGACTTAAAAATTTTTTTTAATGCTTTTATTCATTTTTGAGAGAGAGCCAGCGAGAGAGAGCAAGCATGAGCCGGGGAGGGGCAGAGAAAGAAGGGGACAGAGGATCTGAAGCAGTCTCTGCACCGACAGCAGTGAGCCTAATGCAGGGCTCGAACTCACAAACAGTAGATAATAGCCTGAGCTGAAGTCGGATGCTCAACCAACTGAGCCACCTAGGCACCACTTTTCTTTAAAAAAAAAAAAATTTTTTTTAATTATTATTTTTTAATGTTTTTTATTTATTTTTGAGACAGAGAGAGACAGAGCATGAGCAGGGGAGGGGCAGAGAGAGAAGGAGACACAGAATCCGAAGCAGGCTCCAGGCTCCAAGCTGTCAGCACAGAGCCCGACGTGGGGCTCGAGGTCACAAACCACAAGATCACGACCTGAACCGAAGTCGGACGCTTAACCAACTGAGCCACCCAGGTGCCCCTAGGTACCACTTTTCATGTTCCTTCTACATCTTCATAACCTGTAACTTTCTTCAGGAAGGTAGCTCTATCGCCCCCACCCCATCACCAAACAAACCTTGGATTCTTCATCCAGCTGCCTCTTGTAATCGTCCACCTGCGACGTCAGTGATGTCTTTATCCGCAGGATTTGATTGAGCCGGCTCTGTGATTCTTCATACTCCCGGCTCAGTTCACCATTTTCAGCTGGGCAGGAAGGGGAATGGGAGAAATAGTGGATGAAAAACTGGCTCCCCAGCCAGATCCTAAGCTATCCCAGTGCATCGTTCTCAAAGTACCCAATAAATATGATGACTTGGCCAAGTGGGCTGGAAGGGGGAGCAATGGTGAACCATTGCCGGCCACCTAAAGTAAGCAAGCCCAGGAGGGGAGCAGTTGTCCAAACATTGCTGACATCCAGGTGTCTTGCATGGGGTACAGGGCTCCAGATAACGAAGTCCCAGCCCCGGCACAAGATCCTGCAAGGAAGTTTAAAGGAAACAGTGGGGCAGAGAGCCTTCACTTTGAAAATGTAATTGTCACGGTCCCAGAACCTATGCTCCTGTCATCTGTGAACTGATTGTGGGGGCCGGAGGCCAGGAAGATGCGCATGAGCCGGAGAGCACGAGCGAGCTTGAGTCCTGCCCTGTAAGTCATTCTGGTTTTGTGGCAAGTTACCTCGTCCCGCTGAGCTTCACTTTTCTTATCCATCAAAGGGAATATTGATTTTAGAAAGTATTCAGGATTCGGGAAATAAGGCCAAAGGATGCCAGCGGGTTCTCTGGGGTCACACTGCAACGTGGTCTAACTGGCCTGAGGAGTGTTTACTTCTGTCAGGGAGTACGTGTCTGTGAGGGCCCAGCCTCTGCAAGGTTAGGTGTTAAGTGAATAGTGACAAGTCACAAATTATTTTTGTCCTAGGATGCAAAGGATTTCTTCTGGTAAAAAACAAAACCAAACCAAGAGGTTGCAGTATTACTGTGTGGTAGGACATTAACCTGTTCTGCGTCTAACTTCGCAAAGTTATTGAAGCCTCCCTTCCCCCAAATGACTGTAAGTCTCTGTCCTTCAAATGCCCCTTGAGGGCAAGTTCACCATGTTCTGGCTCCCTTACTGGTGACACATGTTTGCTCTTAATATGTGGGTCATGTTTTAAAATGTTTAAAAACTGAATTTTGTCTACCGCCCCTCCTGCTGATCTTGCAGGGTGGTTGAGACAACTGATAGGGAAATGCTTTGAATAGTGTCACTTGTTTTATGTTGCAAAGATGTTGCTTGGGGCACTCCATGGGTGGAATCAGATCTCCTGTCTCATCACAGCGGGTGTGAAGTTTCCAAGGCTGAGAAAGCTCCGGGAAGAGGACATGGGTACTCTTTCGGTTTCCTTGAGCATCCCTGTTCTGTTCCACACACTGTTCCTCGGGAAGCTGCAGGGAGAGGCATGCTCACCTTGCAGGCGGGTCCTGATGGCATTGATTTCTGCCTGGTTTCGCTCCAGCTCAGCCACCTTGGCGTTGGCTTCTGCTAAACTGTCTTCCAGCTTTCGGATGTGGGCCTCGGCATTCATCTGCTCAAGGAAGATGTACCCAGTGGGGAAATGGAGAAGCCAGGCCAAACCCTCCCTGCTTTCCACCTGGGTTCCCCTAGTGCAGCCTCCTAGACTACCTCCCTCGTCCTTCTAGAACGTGCCTATCTCAGAACCATCTCCCCCGACCCCCCTCGCCCTGCCCCACCTTATCATTTCTATACATAAACTTAGAGTCTTTGGGTTGGCACACAGACCCTCACTCTCTGGCTCATCCCCCTTTTCTAGCCACTCTGGACCCCTGAGGACCTCACCCAGTAAGAAAATGCAATGGGCCAATTTAAGAAAAAAATACTAGCCTTAGTTCCAGGGTGTGCGGATAAAATGAGAACTGTGAAGATGCCTCATGAGTGTCTGAAGTTTGGAGATTCTGGTTGGCTGAGCCAGGGACCCCAAAGCATCATCCTTGCTCACCCTTGGAGCCCCCTTTCCCTCATGTCACAAGAAGGCTCTTTCTGTGGCAGCTGCTTGATAAATGCGTGTTGAATGGCTTACTCGCTTTTCCTTCTTGCCATGTATCACTTTTTCATTATGGTGATGCATGCATTTCTGTTGTCACTCTTCCTAGTCTGTCACATTTATTGATCTTTTCTTATGTGCCAGGAACTGTTGAAGCCCTCACAACAGTTTTGTGAAGCAGGGATTATTATTATCTCCATTTTACAGAAGAGCACAGTTAGATTATGAACTTGGCCAAGGTTATACACCTTCCTGTGGGATCTGTGACAGGCTCATCTCGATTGCCTTCACAACATCTAGAACATGCCCCGGGCTTGCTGGGGGCTTGGGGAATATGTGTGAAGCAGCCAGATGCTGGGGCACGTCCCTGTGACTCGGGGGGGGGGTCCCCCCACCTCACCTTGGACTTCTGCACTGTCTCCATGCTGGCGTTGAGGTCGTCGATCTCAGCCTTCATGACTTGCTTGTCCTTCTCCAGCTTGGCCTTGACCCTCTGCAGGTTCTCCACGTGCTCCGTCAGCTCAGCCATGGAGTCCGTGTGCTTCTTGCGCAGCGTGGAGGCTGCTGCCTCACTCTGCAGGGCCGCCTCCTCCAGCTCCCGCCTCAGCTTTAGCAGCTCTGCCTCCCGCTTGCGGTTCTGCTCAATCTGGGAGAGAGAAGCAGGGCTTTAGCAGAACTGACCGGCACTGGTCTCCTTAGGGCAGACGCTGCCCGCCTGCTCAGTGGTGCCCCGATATTTCTGCGCCCCTCTAATAGGATGTCTTGATTGAGATGTCAGTCCCGAGCCTCTGGGTGGATTGCCCATAGGATTCATTTAGATGGTGTTGTGTGTCCAATTGTGCCCCCCGAGAAGATATGCTCAGTTCTTAACCCCAGATACCTGTGGATGGAAACAGGGTCTTTACAGATGTAAACAAGGTAAAATGTCATACTGGACTAGGGAGGCCCCTAACCCAATGGCTGGTTGTCCTTATAAGGGGAGAGATTTGGATCCAGGGAGACCCATAAGAAGGCCATGTGACCATGAAGGCGGAGGTTGGGGTGATTCAGCTACAAGCAAGGAACACCAAGGATTGCCAGCAACCCACCAGAAGGCAGGGGAGAGTCTTGGGACAGATTCCCCCTGAGCTTCCAGAAGGAACCCCCCAGGTAGGCCCTGCTCCAAGTCTCCCGATGTCACAGCCCCATGACCGTGCTTCCTCCCACCCCTCTGGTGCCCTACATCCTGTCCCGTTGTCTTCACTTTCCCTGCATTGCTGGATGTAGTCCTTTCTTGATGCCTCTCACTCAAACCACCTGGGATGATTTTGTTTCCTCCCAGGACCCCGACCACAGCCGCATACCAGCTTTGGTTCTCAGCACTCCCCCCTACAACAAGCAGCCTGAGGCCAGGATGGTGAGGGAGTGGGGTGTGCAGTCCAGGGAGCCTCGGGAAAGGATGCCTAGCCTTCCAGTGCTAAGGGACCCCATCCACTTTCCTTCTCTCAGCTCTGACCCAGGGGCCACATTTGTAAGCGACCTGACTATCCGGAATTAGAAGGAGAGTTTCAAGCTTCTGTCAGTCTCCGTGATGCCTTTATGTGAGTTGGAGGAAGAGGCATTCCACACCAGAGGCCCAACTTGGATTCCGGCCCTGGCAGTATGGGGTTACCCCTCTGTATTAACCATGTCTTTATTTTCTGTATTCTTATGCCTTGTCCTCTGGGGTTTTGCTGACCCTGGACAACAGCCCCTCCCAGGGTAAGCTAACTCCTAGAGATAGCAAACAGCTAGATTTCCAGTGCAAAGCAACCAGTCTATAGCGCACACCTCCAGCTCCTCCTCTCTGGGGTGCTCATACTCTCAGCCACTGTCCCCCTGCTCTCATTACCCCCATGGTCAGGTACCAACTGGGCTCAGCCCCGGTGCCCCAGAGCCCGCTGAAATTATCCAAACTAACCAGTCCTAAGCCTGCTTCTTCTGCCTTATCCGTTCCTTCCTCAGAAACCACAATAAAGGCTCTTGCCTGCAATTCTCCCCTGCCTCTGCCGCTACTGACCCTGCTGTTTCCCGTGTGGCCCTGCATGGCACGCCCCCTCTTAGGAACTGTAACAGACTGTCTGCACAGTGGCAGTCCTTCCCCTAATCAGCTGGCATTACTGCAGCTCACATTTTCTGAAAGACACGTTATATCTTACAACGTCTGCCCTCTGCATTCAGTCCCGTGCCGCGTCTGTCCTCACCACTGAGCTAAGGATCCCCAGGAGAGAGGGGACCAAACCAGCCCCTCTCTGGCCTCTTCTTTATTATTAATTGTTCTCTCCTCAAGTTAGCCCCAGGAATTCAGCAATAACTAACTGGTCCTATTCTCACTGCTTCTCATCCAGCAGGTTTTTTTTTCTCCCTGAAGGCAGGCAGGAACTGGGGTCCCTGGGCCCGTCCCCTCCACAAGGATGGTACCTGAGCAGACGTGGCTCCCCCAGCCTCTTCCAGCCTGTCACTGAGGTCTTCAAGATCCCGGGACAGGTCGCTGCGTTGTTTCTCCACCTGGGGGTGGGGAGGTTGGGTGACCGTGATGGGGAGCCATGTGGGAGCCCCTCCCTCTGGTAAAGACTGCAGTGACCGCATGGTGTCTGTGGGGCTGGGGGCCCGCACTTTGGGAGCTCTGCACTCTGCCTGCCACCCCACACACTCAGTGAAGGATGTCTCTGTCCTCCTCCCTGCACTGGGTGGGTCTCCCTGCCCATCCTACCCCGGCCCCCGTTTGGCTGAATCAGGAGTTTAGGTGCGTGACGATTCCTCTCTCACTGGCTCTCTGGTCTCATCCTCATCTAAAGCCTCCTTCCACTCTTTGCTGGTCCTTTAACATCTTTGTACCTGTGCAGGGAGGTGCCGTCTCATTCCCTCCGTCTAGACATTCTTTCCCTCGTCAGCCTGTTGAGTTCAGTTCTCCGAGTTCCCAGGCTCATGTTGTCTCCTCTGCCTGCACTAGGTGGGGCCACGCCACGAATCGTATCTTTACGCCTTACATCCTAATTAATACTGCACCTGTAGCACAGTGCCTGATGCACGGTAGGGGCTCAAGAAACAGTGAGGGGCTTTTCAGTTGGAAACCTGCCCTCCCCTCTGGTGCTTTCCTGAGTGGAGTGTCTACTTATGGTTGGATCGTGGCTGGCACTGGGTCCTTAGACTCAAGTAAGTGTAGAAGTAGTTCATTTACCTTGGCTCTCATTGCCCTCTCAGCTTCCAGTTCTTCCTCCAGCTCCTCAATTCGGGCCTAGCAGACAAATCGGTGGGGGTGGAGGGGTGGGATTTATCTCTTTTGTGTGAAGTTACAGACTTACCCACTTGACCTTTTAGTAGGGAAGTGATGGAAAGGGGCTGAGCATGTGATGGACACTGTCAAAAGCAGAGGGAAACAGGGCACAGAGAGTATGTGCAATGGTCCTGAGGCAGGGGAGAGGCCGGGGTATGAGACCCCTCAAGGAGCCAGCATGGCTAGGGAGAGGGGGGCGGGAACGCTGGGTGACAAGGTCAGGGAGGGGGCAGGGGCAGATTGTGGAGGGCCTTGTCCTCATAGTGGGGGCGTTGACTTTAAGCCTGCATGAGGTGAATGTGGATCAGTGTCAAGGACTCTGGGGCAGCCTTGCTCCTCAGGAAACCCAGGCGGCCAAGCAGCTGATGGGGGTCAAGGTGCCTGGAAGGGCATTTCAAAAGGAGAGTTGCGCCTTCTCGGTCCTGAACACACCTGATGCTCCTTCAGTTTCCGCTGGAGTGTGGAATTCAGAGACTGCTCATCCTCATACTTGGAGTTGACAGAATTGATTTCCATATCCCTCCTGCAAGAGAAGGTGTGATCTCCTGAGGAGGCGCTCTGAGGGGATACCAGCCAGCTGGTGAGGGAACAGAACCTGGGCTACCGGAGGAGGCCTTGAATCTGCTGAAACCCATTCATCCCCTAACCCCCTGACCCTCTGCAGTGACAGCCCAGAAGGTCTCGCCCTACAAAA